>NC_057861.1:244792653-245131224 GCF_019393635.1 Dromiciops gliroides | reverse complement strand
TGTTTTACACAATAGTTGGTTGAACCAATTGGCAGCCACATTCTCAATGAAAATGTATTGGTCTTCACGCACTTTCACTAATGAGTTGTTCTATCTTTCCTCATTTGAAAGATGAATAAAACTATAGATTTATTTTCAATTTTGTCGGTTGTTAGTGATTTCAAAGAGGTATTAATTTGTTATTTGAATGTATTCTGACAACTATTTACATGTTGGGGGGTATTTTATACACTCTAAGTGGTATTTGTTCTTAAACTTTTGAAAATATTCACTTATTCAAATCAATCCAGATCAATTATTTTAAAATTTTCCATCCTTGGAAAAATTCACTTATCATTTATTTAATTTCAGGTTCTGAGATTTAGTTTTTGAGCTTCTGTTTCCATTTTTAAATTCAGAAGTTTTATGGTGTTTTTGGTTTTTTTGTTTTTTTTTTGGTAAATATGAATCTACTTCATTTGTTTTTTGTTTTTGTCTTTGTTTTGTTTTGTTTTGGTAAGGCAATTGGGGTTAAGTGACTTGCCCAGGGACACACAGTAAATGTTGTGTCTGAGGCCAGATTTGAACTCAGGTCCTCCTGACTCCAGGGCCAATGCTTTATCCACTGTGCTACCTAGCCACCCCCACTTCATTTGTTTTTTTTTTGTTTGTTTCGGGTTTTTTGCGGGGCAATGGGGGTTAAGTGACTTGCCCAGGGTCACACAGCTAGTTAAGTGCCAAGTGTCTGAGGCCATATTTGAACTCAGGTACTCCTGAATCCAGGGCCGGTGCTTTATCCACTGTGCCACCTAGCCACCCCCACTTCATTTGTTTTTAATCTAGTTGGCATATTTTTGAGAATATCAATTTCTAATATTTGTTCATTTATTTATTTTAGTCCTTTATGAATTCCTTCTACTTCCTTTGATAGTGATACTTTGTTTGAGTTTTGCCTTTAAGATTTTTTTGTTTTATGAGATTCTGTGCCATTCATATTCATAGTCATATACTTTTTAAAAAAATTTCTTCTCTAAAATCAATTGCCTGTTACCTTTTGTGTGATAGGTGACTAACAATTTAGCACTATGTTGTTATACTATAGTTATTCTTAATTTCATTTGTTTGTGTTTGTATATATCATATTTACACAATTATTAATGGAAATATCTGGTATTTCATATGTATCTCTGACTGGTTATTTGAAATGTTTCTTTCTCATATAATAACTATAGTGCTTCATCATCTCCTGTCTGATTGAGTTTAATCTGAAGGTTCTAGTTGAATTCCCAATGTTGGTACAGTTATATATACATACCCTATAGATGATAGATAGATAGGTAGATAGATAGACATATAGGATACCACATTCAGGTCCTAATGTTTCCAGGTAATTTTATTTTAATATTTCCAGAAATATGACACTCAAAACTTATCCCAAGTCCTTCAAGCTGTAACTGGGAAGCTAATGATATTGATATTCACTTTTCAAGCACAGTTTTCTGGGTAACATTTTTATTTTTATTCCATATGCTCCTACTTTGCTTTTTGAAATAAAAAAAAAATCTCTTTATGTTTGGATTTTTCAAATAAAAACAGTTTCCATTATTTTAAAGTGTTTCCATAAGGTTTTAAAAATTATTTAAAATTATATTTTGTTAAATATTTCATATATGTGTTGTTTAAACTTTAATATTAATTTTTTTAATTGAATTCTAAATTCTCTTCCTTCTCTTCCTTCTTCTCTACCCACTGAGAAGGCAAACAAACACTATTGATTATACATGTGAATCCAAAACATCTTTCTATATTAGATATGTTTTAGAACACACACAAAAATAGAAAAATAAATAAAGTTTAAAAAAAAAGAATATTTCAATCTGTACTCAGAGTTCATCAGCTCTCTCTCTCTGTAGTTTAATTGCATTTTTCCTGATGGATCCGTTGGAACTATGTTGGCTCATTGTCTCTATCAGAGTAGCTAAGACATTCACAATTGACCATGATTACAGTATTGCTGTTATTGAATACAACACTCTACTCTTTTGCTAATATTACTTTGTATCAGGTCATATAAGACATTCCAGGATTTTCTGTAACCATCCTACTCATTATTTCTTTTCCATTCCCCAATTGATGATTGTTATTGTCATTCAGTCATTTTTAGTCATTTATGACTCTTGGTGACCAAATTTGGAGTTTTGTTGTTGTTGTTGTTTTGTTTTGTCAGATACTGAGGTGATTTGTCATTGCCATCTCCAGCTCATTTTACAGATGAAGAAAACGAGGCAAACAGGGTTAAGTACATTGCCCTGTGTCTCACACATAATAAAAGTCTGAAGCTAGATTTGAGCTCAGGAAGATGAGTCTTCCTGTCTTCAGGCCCAGCATTCTATTCATTGTGCCACATAGCTGCCCCTAATTGATGGGCATCCCCATAATTTCCAATTCTCTGCTACCACAAAAATAATTGATATAAATATTTTTATGCAAATATGTCCTTTTTCTTTTTCTTTGTTCTCTTGGGGACACAGACCTAGTAGTTGTAGCATTGAGTCACATAGTATAAATAGATTGATAGGCCTTTGGGTATAGTTTGAAATTGCTTTTAAAAATGGATGGACCAACTCACAACAGTCTATTAATATAAATATTTTCTTTTCCTATTCTATTATGTTAGACAATTTAATAGGTGTGAGATGACACCTCAGTGTTGTTATAATTTGTGTTTCTTTAATTATTAGTGATTTGGAGCATTTTTATGTGCTTATTGATAACTTTGATTTCTTCTTTTAATAACTACCTCATTTCATCCTTTGACTATATATCAACTACAGAATTCGTTAAAATTTTACAGTTTTGTTCTAACCCATATATTCCTCTTTAGTTTTTTGTTTTAAATTGTTTATATGAATTACTTTGACTGCCTATATTTTTCCTTTTTTGTGTGTTTTTTAATTTTTGTTTTGGTTTGTTTTTTTTGTGGTTCAGTAAGGGTTAAGTGACTTGCCCAAGGTCACACAGCTACTAAATGTCAAGTGTCTGAAGCCAGATTTGAAATCAGTTCCTCCTGAATTCAGGGCTGGTGATTTATCCACTATGCCACCTAGCTTCTCCCCTTTTTTCTGTTTTATTTTTTTTTATTCCAACCATGCTTAGTATTCTTATGAAAACTACATTCTTTCATTTGGGCATTCCATTTGTACTTATAGCAGTATTATTTTCTTGATTTGTAGATTTCTCCTGTAAATATTTTATTTTGTATCATTTCTTCATTTTATGCAGAAATTTCCTTATTTGTCATTTCTCTCTGCTTTGGATCAGTGACTGTTCCTTTTTCTCTAAATGGAGAATTTTCTTTGGGGAATTATTTTCCTTTCTATTTTTTTAAAAGGAGGGTGAGTATTTAAAATAATTGATAATTTTCTACATTTATGGAAGTAGTAGAAAATAATTGTACTTCCACAACCTTTCTCTCTGCCATCTAGATGAATGTATAATTTTCCACTTGATTCATCAGAGTGAATAGATTTTTAGCTAGCCTAAATGTTCTACGTATCATCAAAAGTCAACAATTTGTCACTTTTTCTTGATGATATTCAAATAATGTTCCAAGGATCCAAATGCAGTGTCAAAAGATAATTTAAATTCTGTGAAAAATGTCATAACTGATAGATTTTAGGGGTGGGAGTGGGGCAATGGGGGTTAAGTGACTTGCCCAGGGTCACACAGCTAGGAAGTGTCAAGTGTCTACACCAGATTTGAACTCAGGTCCTCCTGAATGCAGGTCTGGTGCTTTATCAACTGTCCCACCTAGCCTGCCCCCAAAGTCATCATGTAGGAGGTTGTACACTTTATTTTTGCGGGGGGAAATGAGGGTTAAGTGACTTGCCCTGAGTCACACAGCTAGTAAGTGTCAAGTGTGTAAGACTGGATTTGAACTCATCTTCCTGAATCTAGGGCCTGTGCATTAATCCACTGCACCACCTAGCTGCCCCCTGATAACTGGTAGATTTCAATGAAAAAATTCAATCACATTTATCAAATATTTTAATTATCTAATCTGTTGAACACTAGGAAAAGGCATATACATATATATGTAAGTGTGTACATATACATATAACACACACATATATATATATAGCCATCTGTATTTTATATGTATTTCAGTATGTAATGTTTATATACATATATTCACACATATATAGGCACACACATGTACACATATACACACATATATGTATATGTATATGTGTGTGTTTAATAATTTGTTCACTTCCCCTTTTTCTTTAAAGTACATTATATGATATGATATATAAAAATGATTATAATTATACAGAGGTTATTGGAGTCAGTTCAAATAAACTATCATGTGACTTTTTAGGTAAGGGGTTAATTTCTGCCTTATAGAGTGGGGGAAATATCTGACTTCTATAACTGATCACAACTTTTAAATTAGTTTTTAATATAGGATTTGGAATTTTACAGCAGGGTGGAGAAGTAGCTGGTGACAAAGAGGAACATAATATGATTGACATAATGGGACAATATGAGTGAAAAAAAGGTGGAAAAGTATAGGACAATACGGCTTAACTGAAGAATGGAAGGAGATGGTATAAGAAAAGATTGTAATGGTGGGGTGACAACAGAATGTTTGAATTCCAAATAAACAAATTTCTTCTTTCTTCACTAGCTGAGAGATATTTTAGTCTAGTGATATGAACGGATCTTGACAGCAGTATAAAGGATAAATTGCAGAAGATGAGATGATGGAGACAGCAATTCCTATTAGGAGGTATCAGTGCACATAATAATGAGAGTCTATTCTAAGGTAGTGAAAATGGCAATAGAAAAGAGAAAAATGGAGTTAATTGATTGAACTTTAAAACGATTGTCCCGCTTCTAAAGCTATGTAAGAATGGAACAATTCTCAATTAAAATGTTAGATTTCTGGAATATATGGAGTCTATACCTTTAAAAGTGAATGGCTTTATATTTCATTCATTTTTTATTCAGTGTAGTAAGTTGTTTACAACAATATAGAAATATAAAGTGCTTTCACTTGGTATATATATATATATATATATATATATATATATATATATATATATATATATACATATATATACTGCTTTCCTTTGCTTTCAATGTATAACACCTTCTGTGTGTAATAGTCCACAAGACAAATCATCATCCCTGGGTAAATACTAAGATTTTATACTATTTGCTTTTACGGTTTTGAGATTTAAGAGAAAATCAAAGATGTCTGGGGAAAGGAATCCTCAAAACAGAAAAAGAAACACCCAGCCTGAGTCTATAAAATCAGAACACTCTGGAAAGGACATTATTTCTTAAGAACATTTAGAATCTTGATTAAAGTCATAGTTTAAAACCCTGCACAGACACCATCATTTCAAGGAGGCCAGTATCACTATCAGCTGCATCAGCACAGTGATAACCATAGGGCAATTTTAAGAGGCCTATCCTATTCTGCCTTAAAACAGTTTCATTTTCTGGACTTCAAAATTATATTGATGAATATAAAAAGGGAGGGAAAGGGTACATGACAAGCTGGTAGAAGAGTTTAAATTATGATCATGTGTTTTGAAGCAATAAGCATGGACTTAAAGCATCACAGAAAAGGGAATGCCTGTAGAAGAGATGGGTTATAATCACAATGAGCTCTGTAAAATCTTAGCAGACAGCTAGATACTTTGAGTTAGTCTCTTTGCAGAATGAAAAATTGTAAATACCATAAATACACAGGAAAGCAGGTTGCGAAACTTTTTTTCTTTTTTTCCTTTTTTCTCCTTTTAGTATTAATTCCTTACAACTTTAGAAAATACAACAGCCAAAATATAAAGGAATGTGTGTGTGCTCAGTATAGATCCCAGCAGCATGCCCCCTGTTTAATTAGGAAACAGCTTAAAACAACATAAAAAATCCAAATACCATCTTCATTAATGTTCTGATAAGCAACCAGTGCCAATTATACCATAAAATTAATTACTTCTAGGCAGCAGATGGGGCAGGAGAAAGTAACTTGATTGCAAATGGAGGGGCTAGGGCATAGCAGGGAAATAAAGAAACCATGAGTTTGGTTTACTTGGTAAGGTAATGCCTGGGACTTATACTGCTGACTTACAGATGCTTTGGATCTAGGAAGCCAGTTAAAGCAGGCATGCTTCATAGTTCAAATCAAGCTATTTCCATTGTTTTTCTTTTCAAGATATTATATGGCTGACAAATGATTAACTGCTTATTAACTAAATTTTCAACTATCACAAGCTATATTAAATGAACTAAGAACCAAGATGTGAAAAATCAAGGCCTGAATCTAGTTTATTAAAAACTCTGCTTGGGTGTCAGCTAGGGATATTTTATTGCACAAAACAGCATCAATCCATTACTGCCACATATGAACATGAAGAAAAAATAATAAATGGAATCACAGGGTTATGCAGGATTTTGAAAGATGACCTATTCTAGGTCCCTGCCACATCCAAGAAATCCCTCAAAAGATAAGTGCTTCATCTTAACTTCAAATCTTTTAAAGAAAAAAAGCTGTCTGCCTTCTTTTAGTCTGCCCTACCCAACTCTTATTGTTAAGCAAGTTCTTCCTGATAATCTAAATTCAAGTCTTCCTCCTGGAAATGCACTTCCCTCTTTTGCCTGGGAAGTGCCTGAACAGAAAATAGAGGTTCGATATTATTCATCCAATACTCCCTCAGCCTCTTCTTTCTTCAGTGGTTCTTTTTAATTTTCCATGGGCTTCTTCTTTTAAGCCTATGAGAGATGTAGGAGTTATGCTCAAAATCATTTTGTTGTTATTGTTTCTGTCAGGAATAACCCCCATCTCATTTTTCTTGTGGAACCTAATACTAAACAGCATACTTTTCTAAAGTAGATCAAGGATAACTGCATTGAGAAAGGTTACTTCAGATTTCCTACATACTCTCCTTCCACACATGTCCATTTTATTACCTACCTTTGGAGCCTCATTTCAAAAACTCATAAAGAGGATAAGGGTGATGAGAAAGAGGAAGAGGAGGATGATGACAATGATGATGACAACAACGATAATAGTAAAATAGTGATTTCTGTAGAGATAACTTCTATCTGAACTCTTCTGAACAAAATGACAATTATTTTCTACGATAAAAATGCACCTTTATATTTGCAAGTTTCCTTCCACACGGTGACCTTCTTAGTTTTTCTACTCTCCAATGAAAGTAGATGCCATAACATTCCATAAAGTTATCCTACCCTTTCCAATTTTACTCCTTTCTCTAGAATACCCTTCTTTCCCATTACTTCTGTATAATTATTTTCCTTTCTTCAAGGACAATCCCACAGCCTACCTTCATTCATAAAACCTCTGATACCTCATAGCTAAAAGTGGCCTCTGACCTAAGACCTCTCCTATTCATCTAATATGTTCTGTTTTTATACTACAATTATCTTGGTCTGTCATCTCTAAACAAGTTTTATTTATCTTTTCATTTTATTATTGAGTCAATAAACATTTAAGTACTTCAAGGTATCTGCACCCTGCATTGGGATGTCACTACAATATTTAACAATAAATGTTCGCTCAGTTGAATTAGTTACTTGTGCATTCTTTGGTTGGTTGTTCAGTTGTTTTCATTCACATCTGACTCTTTGAGATGCCTTTTAGGGGTTTTCTTGGCAAAGTATTGGAGTGGTTTGCCATTTCCTTCTCCAACTCATTTTCTGGATGAAAAAATAGGGTTTGTTCCAGAGTCCAATGTCCAGAGTCACACAGTGTCTGAGGCCAGATTTGAACTCATGTCTTCCTGACTCCAGGAGCACTGTGCCACTAAGCTGCCTGCATCTTTTGGTACTCATCATTACTCTCATTCTTTTTATCTTTTGATGAAGTTGAGATATAAATGGTCCTAGAACAAGTTCCTATCTCTCTATTACTAATTTATATTCAGTATGCTAGTAAACTTTGCACAGGTGGTTAAAACAATTGTTTTTGGGAGTCGAATAAAAGCATTAGTATATAAAATTATATTCTGCCATCTCACTGAAAGAATTCTCACTACATTTCCAATGACAGAGAGGACAATAGAGATGATATGTACTTCATCCTGTACCAAAAAGATTTTGATCTTCTTGGCCAAGTATTTAACTTTTGCAAGCATTTCATTCCATGTAGCTTTGAGATCATATCAATTTTGGATGGTGATATCCATTAAAATATTGTTCTATTTTTTCATGAATCAATAATATCTCTGGGCACTTGTTTGATCATTTATTATAATCTATTTCTATTGGAGTTGATTGACTGAATTCTCCAGGATAATTTTATGTTTCTGCTTGTTGTATGGGAATTTATTGTCTGTCGGTCTATTAAAGACAGAGGGCTTTTGATACATAATTTCAGCCATAAGGTCATGTGTTGTTAGACACAAATCTTTCACAGGTCTTAATTTTTTTATCATATAGTGATGAGTTACAGAGTTTCCACCATTTCCTTTCATAATATATATTGATACTAAGTCTAAGAATCTTAAGCATAATCCATCTCTAATTTCTGTTGTCAATGGCCTGGTCCTGAATTGCCATCATAAACTCTTTTGTTGCCTTATATGTAAAAATGCATAGCTCAGCCATTTACCCATGTTTTTGTCAGCATCTTGGCTGATTTCATGCACATGTTGCCCATTAAGAGCCAATGATATGAAACTCATCGAAGTGATGATAGCTCCTTGATAAAACACCTTCTGATTCAAAAATGTCTTGACAAATTGGAAACATT
Organism: Dromiciops gliroides; assembly: GCF_019393635.1. NCBI lineage: Eukaryota > Metazoa > Chordata > Mammalia > Microbiotheria > Microbiotheriidae > Dromiciops > Dromiciops gliroides. The sequence goes on along the minus strand of NC_057861.1, from coordinate 245,122,460 downwards.
GATATAATTATATGGGATGAGATTCAATAGAGAAAATGTATAATCAATTTAATTAAGGAGAATAAAAATAAACTCTATAATAGAATCTAGTAAGTGAAACCTAGACAAAGTGTATCTGAGTTGTTTAACAAGGTAAATGTGACATTCAGTGTTCTAATCTGTATGTTTCAGATAATAGTAACTATCCTAGAGGCATGCTGAGATGTTCAAATGGGATTATATATACATATAAATATATATATATATATGTATATATACATATATACTTACATACATAAATACACATACACACACACACACACACACACACACACACATATATATATATCTTAAATATGGTTCATGTTTAAGTCTTCCCAAATGTGGGCAAATATATCCCTTCCTTCAAAGGTACTCAGTGTACAGTATGAATATTAGGTATGGAACAGATTTTATTTCTCATACCACAGAAAATGAATGAAATGCAAAGACTCACAGGAACACACAAACAAATACAGGAAACCTAAAATACTCAAACATAAGTAGATTGATTAGACTCTTTCCAGAAGGTAAAGTGCCTTGGATGACTACTAAACAAATACTTTCCATGCATGTCTTACTTGGATGGAGCCACCGATTTAGAAAAATACATTAGTTATATGGCAAGGTGCAGATATCACTCCTCTAGTTATCAGATGATCTTTTTTGAAGTTTTCTAAATATCATAGATCTAGAGATGGAAAGAATCTCAGAAACTACATATGATTTAGCATAAGCTCAATTTCTCAAGAGTTCATCCAGTAAAATATAAATTCTCTGAGGGCAAGGATTTTCTTTTCACTTTTGACTTTTTATTCTCGGTGCCTAATATGTTGCCTGGGATATAAGAGGCACTCAAATATTTGTTGAATGATCAAAATACATTCAAGTTCATTTAGAAACAAAATAAAGAAGTCTTCAAATCATCACATGCCTATAGTTTTGACGGGTTTCAGTAAAATGTTAACTCAGCATTATTGTTGTTGTCATATATAATAGCACTAAATAAAAACTGTTGTTGCTTGTCCTTCATTCTTATAAAAGACATTGGGAAGTGATGACATTGGGAAGTGATGTCATGACTTGAAGTGAATTGGATTTAAGTGAGGAAGGGCTATGCAAAATCCCCACTCTCACTCTCTCCCTTCAGAGCCATCTGTAAGATATACATCAGGATGACTGGAAATGCCCCCCAGATGTTTGAAGCAATAAGGGTTAAGTGGCTTGCCAATGGTGACACAGCTACTAAGTGTCAAGTGTCTGAAGTAATATTTGAATTCATATCTTTCTGACTTTAGGGCCAGTGCTCTATCCATTGCACTACCTCAGCCCAAATGAAAACTACATCTTTCAAGGAAACTGAGCTTGGTTCCTCAACTGTGAGAAGCACTACAGAAGCTCACAAAGACTTCCTTAAGAGCAATTTCTTTATGAGAAGCATAAAGAGGAGACATTTACAACACCATTTAATGTCATTATATGATGACAACCAGATCTCTATGTCACTTCACAGACACAATGTAAAAATATTCTATCCACATTCTGACCATTCCCTTGGTCTTCTCCATTCACCTACAACAGACTCTGTCTCTGAAACTACCTTGAACTCTGATAGATACTTGTATATTTTGCATTGGCCAGAACCAGGCTTCCATCCAATTTCCAGACCATCTACATGCCATGCCACCTTATTCATATGATCCTCCAATCTTTCCTACTCAATATTATGTGTGCCTTTCTCCCTTAGAACACAAGCTACTTGAGGTAAAGAATTGCTTTACTTGTTATTGTGAGTATTCCCATAACTTCGTATGTAGTGAGTGAGCAAGAAATCTTTAACATTCCTTCCTTCATTCTTTCATTCATATATATGCATTATTAAACCTACACCCAGAATATGTGTGTATATTATATACTATATATGATTATATATCCTATATATTCATATAGTATATCACTAAAATGGTGTGTGTCTTTCTCTCCATATATAAATATGTATCTATTTATATCTATATATATATAGATATTCACACTCTCATGTGTATGTGTGTGCATGATCTTTGCTTAAATGCAGGTGTAGATGACCTCTAAAGTGCCTGCTAACTCTGGGATCCTGATTCTATGACAATTCCGGAAATAGCATTTTTTTGGCCTGCCAACACTCTATATAGCCTGGTGAGAAGCAGGAAGAATTCTACAACTGAGCCATCTGTCTAGCCACCTTCCCTATGTCCTTCTCCCAGTTGCTGCACAGTTAGAATATGGTTGGAAGTTGGAAAAAAATACAGAAAAGACAAATAAGCATGCTCTTCTCCATAATATTTTCAGGCATTATAATAGTACGTTAGATATGTAGACCTGAGGGCATAATATTGAGTTCCCTGTATCTATAATTCCAATTGATGCAAAAGAAGGCTTTGAGGGGAACATTTAAAATGTTTTAACAATTTAATTACAGGCATATTTCCTTTTGGAAATCACACCTCTATATTATATGCATCTCACTCTACTCAATAGGAAAAGGCATTTGGGCAACTGACATTTTTTCCCCTTATTGGCCAATCTCATTGAAATTACAAAATAGTAGAAATGTTCAGAAATTGTTCAGATTTTATTCTATTCTAATTTATTTTGCATGTTAATATACTAAAGATTAATATAAAGATACATTTCTTTCTTTTCCTGATCAATATGGAGGTTTATATCAATATACCTCATTTTTAATTGCTGGATAACATTGATACATTTTCTTTCAAGAGATTTAATTTCATTTGTTTGATTATTTTGAAATAATCTATAAACATAATAGTTGAGTCTGATAATCTCCACAGGATTTTTAGCCTGACATTGTCATGTTCTAAATTAGGCACTAGTAATCCTTTGGAATATCTAGTCATTCTAAAGTATGTTAGGAGAATCACTTTGCAGGTTAAACTCAAGTTGCCAACTTTTTGTCTGGCTTTCCTTATCAGAAAAAGGACAGCTCATAAGCCATGGGAAACTTCTAAAACAGCTTTCTAAGCACCCAGGCATGTTCTTCAAAAATCTAGGCAATGAACTCTAGGTCAGAGGTCATCTCTACTCTGAAGGGAGAACAATTTATTGGTCTAACTCAGAAAGATGATAATCTTACATTAAAGCAAAATTAGTTTAGGACTCTGAAAATGATAGAATTTTTTTTAAAATTAAGGCTCCAAATTAATATCTGAGGAGCTCCTTCATAAAATAATACAATTTCCCCAGAGGAAGAACTAGGTTGTACATGAGGCAAGAACCACTAGACATGGAATGAGGAAGGTTACGAAGACCTGAGTTTGAATCCTGTTCAAGATATTTCCTAACCATTAGACATTGAGCCTCTTTGAGGGGGATAATAACAGCCCCTACTTCACAGAGTTGTGAGGATCAAATAAGAAAATATTCAAAGCATTTTATAAACCTTAGAACACTATATAAATGCTAGTTGTTACTACCACTAATAATACCACCATCATCATCACTAATAGCCTAAAAGCTATCTATCTCTACTTGAGTAGTCATATCCTTTTCAACAACCTTGCCTTAGTCACTCAATTTCCACTTCAAGACTTCCACCAATGGGTAGCGTGATATGTTCTTAGCAACTTTATTCCATTTTGGGAAAGCTCTACTAAGTTAAGTATTTTCTTTCTTATATTAAGCCTCAATTGATGTATTTAGATTTTCTATTCATTTTCGTTGATTCATTTCTATGAAGTGATTCTTATGATAGTCAGACGTTTAAAAACTTGAAAGGAACTATTATATACTCTCTTAATCTCTTTACTTCCATATCTACATTCTAGTTCCTTCCTCCCGTATAGCAATAGCCTAATAACCAGTTCTCTCATCATCTCAGTCACCCTAAATTTGGACATTCTGGTTTGCCAAAGTCTTCTATAAAAGAGACTGCCCCAAACTAAGCACAATACTCCAAATAAAGACAATGCAACAGGACTGGCATTTCATTTTCCCCCCCTGAAAATTGTGATAGTATTAGCATTTTGTCAAATCTCACAATTTCACCTTCACAACATATCATGTATCAGAACCCTTCCCTCTATTCACACAGACACCTTATTTCAGTTGCTCATCACTTTTTATATAGACAAGTGCAATGTTTTCCTAATTGTTCTCCCCACCTTAAATCTTTCCTCAGTCCATTATGCTCACTGCTATCAAAATAATTTTCCTTAAGTGAAGATCTGAGCATATAACTCCCATGTTCAATGAATTTAAATGCCCCCCTTTGCCACTAGGATGAAATATAAACTCTATTTGGCTTTTAAAACCTGGTTTCAACCATGCCCAAAGGGCTATGGGACTATTTATACCCTTTGACCCAGTGGTACTACTGCTAGGTCTTTATCACAAAGATATCATAGAAGAGGGAAAAGGACCCACATATACAAAAATATTTATAGCATCTCTCTTTGTGGTGGTAAAGAATTGGAAATCAAGGGAATGCACATCAATTGGGGAATGGTTATACAAGTTGTGGTATATGAATGTAATGAAATACTATTGTTCCATAGGAAACAATGAGAAAGAGAAGTTCAGAGAGACTTGGAAGGACTTACATGAACTGATGCTGACTGAGTGGAGCAGAACCAGGAGAACATTGTACACAATAATAGCAATATTGTGTGATGAACAATGGTGATAGACTTGGTTCTTCTCAGCAGTGTAACGATACAAAACAGTTTCAAAGAACTCATGATACAAAATATTCTCAACATCCAGAAAAAAGAACCTGTAGATTATGAATGCAGATTGAACCATACTGTTTCTACTTTGGGGCTGTTTTTTTCCTTCTTTTTTGATTTTTTTCCCTTGTGCTCTGATTCTTCTTTCACAAAATGTCTAATGCAGAAATATGTTTAATGGGATTGTACATATATAACCTATATCATACTGCTTTCTAGCTTGAGGAGGAGGGAGGGAAGGCAGGGTGGGATAAAAATTTGGAACTAAAAATCCTATGAAAACAAATGTTGAAATTTATCCTTATAATGTAACTGGAAAATAATAAAATACTTTTATTTATTTAAAAAATAACCTGTTTCAAAATGGCCTATGCCTCTCCATTAAATATCATTTCTGGGGCTATACTCCACAATTCAATATTTTTTTCTCATCCTCAAGTATTTGCATACATCCATCATTCCTGGAATTCACTCCCTCTTTATTTCTGCCTCATAGCCTCCTCCTTCATAACACGGCAAAAACACCAACTTCTGTGGACTTTCTTTATCCCCTCTCCCAACTGCTAGAGCCATCTTTTCCTAACTACCTTCCATTAACTATCTTGTATCAATTGAGATAATATTTATAAAGTGTTCAGCACAGTGCCTAGCAAAAGTAGGTGCTTAATAAATATTACTACCTTCTATTCTCTGTATATATTTTAGATATATTTATAACATGTTGTCTCCCTCCAAAACAATGTAAGCTCCTTTAGTATAGGTATTGTTTTATTCTTTGCATTTGTATCTCTAAATTAGTACCTGGCAAATAATAAGTATTTAACAAATATTTATTGACCAATTGATAAAAATACAATCTAATATTGTTTTAGGCTACCATGTCAAATTGATTAAATGATTTGAAAGGGCAGCTAAGTAACACAGTGGATAGAGCACTGACCTTGAAGTTGGGAGGACCTGAGTGCTAATATCACCTCAGACACTTACTAGCTGTGTGACCCTGGGCAAGTCATTTAACCCCAATTGCCTCAAAGATCTGAGACCATCTCCTGATATATATGTTGCCACTGGACCCATATGGCTTCAGAGGATAGAGTGAACTTGGTGACCTTGCACAGTTCTCCCTCACCGAAATCGAATTCACTGCAATATATGCCATCACCCAGATGTCATGGACCTCCTCAAGAAGTAAAGACAAACAACAGTACCCAATTTGAAATTGAAGTACAGTACAATACTGGGACTCAAATCATGGTCTTTCTGTGATTTCTCCCATCCAGTTCTTGTGCAAATTTAATTATATATACAAACATATGTGTGTGTGTGTGTGTGTGTATAAACATGGAAATTGAGAGATTAAGTGATTTGCCAAGGAAGATATTGCTATGAATTGGAGATACAAACCCAGGTTCTAAGTCCAGCACTCTGTTCACCATGTCATATTGCCTCAAGATGAGAAGACCTGAGTAGTAATATGTCTCTGTATCTGTGTAATGCATGCACAAGACATTACATTCATATTTCTGGGTAGTATGGGGTGTGGCAGACAATGCTGGCTAAAGAGTCCAGAAAACTGAGGTTCAATACCCACCTCTGATACACACTTACTGTATGACTCTTGGCAAATGACTTGCCTTCTCAATACTCTCAGGATCTCTCTAAGCCTAAAAATTTGCCAAGAGAGTGCTGATCTGCATTGGTAAATGGGATTCATAAGGAAATTTTCTATAGTAATTTGATTGCAGGTATAGTCCTTGTACCTATCCATATCTATGGATAATTTCTTTATTAGTACAAAACATCTTCCCAACTCAAAACCAGGCTCTCTTATCTTCAACCAGTGTGATAGGGAGGACAGAGTGTTAGACTTGGAGTCAGCAGGACCCCAGTTTGAATCCTACCTCAGGGAATAAGTAGCTGTGTGATCCTTGGCAAATATCTTAATTTTTCTTCTATCTCCTCATCAGGTAAAAACGAATAAATAAGGGACTTGAATTTAATACCTTCTAAGATCGCTTTCAGCTATAAATATATTATCCTAATTATACCATATATTCCCTATAGAAGATCTAACCAATGGGATGGAAGTTTTTCCTAGGATTTTGGGGAAAAAACAAATACCACAACCCACATACCAGAGCATCCCTCAGTCTGCCCATCTGTGAATCTTCACTTTCATGACTGGTCACCTCCATGGTCCATATTTCTAGTCTTTTCACCATAATTTATGCTCTTAAACTTGCCCAGCACCTCAGCTGTCCTGCAGACTTTTGTGTCATCTGAAATTTTAACAAGTATGACATTTATGGAATTGTCCAAAACATTAATAAGATTATTCAATTCCACAAAGGCAATGAAAGATCACTCAAAAACTTCAATTTATTTTTTAAAATTTTATTAATTCCTTTTTTGTGTCATATTGTATCATTTATTGATATCATAGTATCGCACCACACCTACCTATGACCTGGGAAGTCGTCCTTGCTGCAAGAGAAAACAGTTTTGTTTGGGTTTTTGTTTGTTTCTTTGTTTTTACATAGCTTAGCAATACTTCTGACACACTATGCAGCATATGACATGCATTATTTCCCACCAATTACCAAAAAAAGGAGGTATATTTTATTATCAGTTTATGGAAGCAACATTAGTGCTTTCCTTAAATCTGAATTCAACTGCCTCTTAGTAATGATTTCAGTTTTATTATTATAGTAATTTTCATTCTTATTCTTCTGCCTCTACATTCTTCCCTCTGTATTAATCCATAAAGTTTTCCCATGCTTATCCAAATTCCTTATATTTGTCATTTCTTATGATGCAAAAATATTCTATTATATAAATATGACACATTGTCTTCAGCCATTTCTGAATTAATTGGCATTTACTTTCCAGGTTATTTATTTATTCATTGTTGTTGTTTTTGCTTTATAGAAAGTGCTACAATTAATATTTTGGTGCCTGTGAGACATTTCCCTTCTTTAATCTCCTTGGGGTTATATGGCCAGTTGCAGTGAGATCATTTCTTACAAATGTATGAAGATATTCATAACTTTCCTAAAAATTTTAAATTGTTCATAAATTGGTTAAAGCACTTCAGAGTTCCATCAAATATGTATTAGTGTGCCTGTCTTCCCATAATTCTACAAATACCTATTATTTCTATTTTATCATCTCTACCAATCTGATGTTTTGACCACTTTACCTTAGTCTATGATGACACCAATCAAACAATTGTCACACTTTTGGACCTGGGATTAAAAAATATCTGGATTTTACATATTAAATACAAAAGACAAACTCTGAGCATCCTCTTTTAAATAGGAGCAGCACATTATTTGCTTAGGACTTCTGGAACTCTTAGATATTGTGAATGGATGCAATTAGTCTGGGATTGCTATATCTGTGATAGTTGAATTCACCATAGGAGAACCTTACTCACCCATTGTCCTTCCTTAATAGCTTCCATTCTGTTTCCTATATCTGAAAAAGGAAAGTCATTCAATTTTCATTCATTTGCCTTGCATCCTTTAAGCAGGCTGCTAGCATAAGGTGAAAAAATGATAGATCACCCTGAAAGGAACTGTGGCCCCCCAAAATAGCCTCCTACCATGGTAAATGCCTAGCTTTTTTCTTGGTGCAATAAAGCGTATGAGTGTAATATGTCATGGGTCTACCCTTGGCAGTGCTGAGGGAGCTAAGTGGATAGAACACTATACTTAGAGTCAGAGAAACTTAAGCTTAAAATCTGCCTCAGCCAATTACTAACGGTGTAACCCTGGGAAAAATGAGGATAATGATAGCATCTACCTCTCAGGGTTGTTATAAGAATCAAATGAGATAATATTTGTAAAGTGTTTTCCAAACCTTAAAGCAGTATTTAGATGTTAGCTGTTATCATTACTAATATCTTGCTCCTTTTGCAGTACTCCTCTAAAGACCCAGGCTTCTACTATTCCAAGGTGACAGACTGTGAACGTTAAAGAGAAAGCAGAGTCAGAGTTTGTTACAGACATAATGGAAATTCATATATATTCTATCTTTACCCAACAGAGGATACTCCTGAGAGAGACAGAGAGAGACAGAGACAGAGACAGAGACAGAGAGACAAAGACAGAGAAAAAATGGGGTAAAAGATCTGCTTGTTTCAAAACTAATTTCTAATGAGCTGTCAGGCATTTCTAGTCATTTATTACCAAATCAAAGGAGTTTACTTTTTCCCCTCCTCAAGGAGCCAGCTCCAAGGAAAGTGATCCTCCCTCCAACAGAGTTCTATAGTTTATAATCTAATTAAGTTGATGAGATTGGGGACAGGGTGGGGGATGGGGTGAATGGGAGGCATGTCAATAAATTGTTCATAGTCTCCTGTGTAGCTTGCATCACCAAAAATAAATAGTCATGAAAGAATCTTGAATAATTGTTTTGCTAACAAAACTCTATGTAAATCTAAAGTTTTTAATAATATTACTTTTAGTGTTCTATGCATTATTTAGTATTTCAATAATTAGGAATTACTGACATAAACACTTTGTTTTGTAAAATAGGTTCTTGAATTACTAATTCAAACACAGTTTTTATATTATTTTCTTGTTATGCAGATTACCCTAGTCATATAAGGGACAAGTTTCCATCAACAATTTCACATATAATATAAATCAAGCAGCTGAATAATTTCACTTCCTTCTTAAGGCTCTATTTCCATTAGTTATGGCTCTAAAAAGTAAACTGGAAAATAACAACACCAAAGATACAGAAAAGACATAGATATAGAAAATCAATGGAAGTCATAAAGCTTATGAATCTTAATCGTCATTAAAGATATAATATCTGCACATTTGCATGAAGATTTCAGGAAGGATATTGACAAGAGTTACAAAAAACACGTATCTCCCCTGAAGGTATGGAATCTCTTTGAGATAATGGAGGTAGGGACTGGTTCTATCTGTTTTGATGCAAGACACAATATCACCAGGTATTCCTTCCTCCCTTAATATTTAACTGCTTGAAAAATTTGAATGAGATATGAGTCAAAAACCCAATCTTGTCCAATATGATGGATGACTATTGGAATTTACCATCTGCCCTGCCACTGAATCCCAAGATACTCCGATTTTACTTTGTACTGCCTTTATACTTTATATAATTATACTGTCATTATACTATAAAGTGCTAAGCCCTGTCATCTGACCTTATTTGTAAACCAAGGACCCCTGAATATTATAATTTTCTCAGCCACTAACTCCTTCAATTTGCCTTACAGCTAAATGTTTATTTATATGTTGTCTCCCCTCATTAGGTTGTAAATTTCTTGAGAGCAGGTACTATTTTAATGCCGTAATTTATATCCCCAGAAGTTAGCACAATATTTGCCACCTAGTAAGCAATTAATAATAATTCCTTTTTTATTCATTCCTTTTGTATATACCTCAGCACATTAGAACAATTCTAATTATATAGTAGACCCTACATAAAAACTTGTTGATTGACAGATGAATGGATAGTAGAAAGGAGCGATGTACAAAAATTATAGGAGTATTCACATTGATAAGCTTGCAATATCAAAGTATATGAGTAGGATCCATTGATTAGGTACATTAAAAGTAATTTCCTTTGTTAGGTAAGAGTCTTGATTGAGTCAATCAATCAGAATTGAGTTAGATTTGGGCCCATAACCCTCTTTGAATCAATCATAGCTAGTCTATTGGAGACTCAGTAGTAACAATGGAATTTAAAGAAATAAAAATATCTATCTTAGGATGAGATAGAAATTATGAATGTCTGAGAGGGGAAAAGAGGGGATAAGGCCATACAAAGCTGAGCAAAGAATTATAAAGTGAGGATCAACTAGTAAAAGGAAAAAAAGAAAAAGAAAAACTGAACTACGGCAGAGAAGGAGTATATGGATGAGATAATTTGCTCTGTGAACATTTTAAGCTGATGCCATTAGTGTAAATACCTCATAAGGACTGAGGGAAGTCTGTAGAAAAGGTCTCTTTTTCTCCCAACTTCTCTCTGTGTCTGTCTATGCATCGACACTATACCAGAATATAATCTTTTGATAACCAACTTGAATTTTACTTGAACCACAAAGAGTCCAGTGGTTAACCAGAAATAGATGTCAATTTAAATTAAGACCAAAAAAACCCCAATATCTACCTATTATAAATTTTTCTAACTGGGAAAGGGGGAGTGGCTTTGAGCACTTTTGATTAAACTCAACATTTTTGTATATAATAGAATACCTAAAGACACAGAGAAGGGACCTTAGGGATCATTTTATTACCCATATATTAAAATAAACTAATTTACCCAAATACCCCCCCTTTTAAGTCTATTAACTGGCATGAATACCTTAGTAAATAATTTTGAACTTAGGAAATAATGAAACTCTATATTACAAAGAACTACTTTTTTAAAAGTTCATTAGCTACACTAAGAAAGGAATTAGACACATTTTAATGGATTGATCTGCATCAATACCTAACTTATTCCCAAAAAAGAGTTTGAGGATTTAAATAACCTACCTCACCCAAGCTATGTTTATAAAAAGGTCAAGCCAAAGAATCTTTAGAATATCTGGATGACTGGCAATTTTTTTCATCTTCATCTAGATAATTGAAGTTCAAAATAGAAAGCTAAAGTCACCAAATTGTATTTTATTTTAAATGGAAGGAACATAAAAACTGTGGGTGTATCAGGAGAAAGAGAGACAGAGAGACAGAGAGAGGCATATATATGTATATATATAGAGAGAGAGACAGAGACAGAGACAGAGAGAGAGAGAGAGAGAGAGAGAGAGAGAGAGAGAGAGAGAGAGAGAGAGAGAAAGTGTAAAGCCCTCAATAGGCTAATACTATAGTTTACATCATAATATTTCCTTCAATAGATTCTATTTTCCTTATTTGACTCACTGTACTCTGTCTCTATCCATCGCCATCTCTCTCTCTCTTTCTCTCTCATACACACACACATACATATTGGTCTAGTAGTCTAGTACTATCCCATCCTTTAAAGCCCTCTGTTATTTCTCCAGTTGAAAAAATGAATTTTCTAATAACACTTTTCACTTCCCCTAATTATCTGAATATGACTCTCTAAATCATTTATAATGTATTATTTAGTACTGCATTTATTTACAGATTTACTTTCAAATCTCCATACTAGATTATAAGTTTCATGAAGGTAAGAATAATGTTTTATCTAATCTTCATATAGACCTTAGCACCTAGTACTTTGAGGTTAGTATATAGGTATGATGGAAGGAAGGAAAGAAGAGAAAGAAAGAAAGAAAGAAAGAAAGAAAGAAAGAAAGAAAGAAAGAAAGAAAGAAAGAAAGAAAGAAAGAAAGAAAGAAAGAAAGAAAGAAAGAAAGAAAGAAAGGAAGGAAGAAGGAAAGAAGGAAGGAAGGAAGGAAGGAAGGAAGGAAGGAAGGAAGGAAGGAAGGAAGGAAGGAAGGAAGGAAGGAAGGAAGGAAGGAAGGAAGGTAAGGGGGAAGAGAGGGAGGGAGGAAAATGAAGGGAAAAATGATATGTTGAAATCATATTTTCTAAAAGTTTTAGATGTATGACTAAGATGTGGTCCATTATTTAAAATATATAGTTCTAGGAGGAATAAAAAAAAATATGATCCTAAGGTAAAAATAAGTATTCTTTGAATTTAATTATTTATTTTAAGTCATGTATATATGAAATAGTGTTCTGTGTAAAGAAGTAGAAATGCCATTTAAGAAAGTGAAGTTGGATAAAGTAACTGTTCCTGACCAAATGCATGTAGAAAAAAAAATCTTTGCCAGTGATAACACAAATTTAAAGGCTCAGAGATTGATTTTCAAGCTATCTCAAAGAGGGAAACATCCCCAGAGAATGGAAAAGATAACAGATGGTACTTTTACTGCACACACACAAAATCCACTGTGAAGAGATCAGCAACAACTCAGCATATGCCCACTTTCTCATCTCTATAAAATCTCAACAAGAATGAACTATGTATTAATTGAGGGAATTCTGGATGAAAATGCTAGATAAGAAATGAAGGCATTTGCTGATGATTTTCTGTAGCAGAAAATTTCTTCATATTAAAACAGCTGATTGAAATCTGCAAAATATATAATCTAAATATATCTATTGTTTGTTGGTCACCAAGTACACATTGAATTTCGTAGAGTAAAACATAACTATAAAGTCCCTGAGAAGGTGTCCCCTTGAATATGTAAAAATCAAGCAAAATTCCTTGAGAGATATAATCACAGAGAAAGAGATGGTAAGCTATACTAAAGAACAACATCAAATGAGGGGGGAAAAACAGAGGGATATGTAAGTGTACTTATAGTGTTCTCCAGTGTGATAAAGGAATTCTATATGGAGTAAAAATAGAAGTTTTTCTTATTCATGGGCATGTTATCTAGATGCTCTTGCTCACTGATGACATTTTTGGTTATTGTATCAAGCTCTGAAATACTATAGGGGCTCTTTAAAGAAATTCACAGTAAATAGAAAAAAAATGGACCTAGCCATCCACACTGGAAAAACAACAACAACAACAACTACAACAAAGGTCATAGGAAACACTTATTACTCAGATCCTGACATGCAGTTGAATAGGAAATGTATTGAGTTAGTAAGCCAGTAAAGATATCTTAGAAAGGTACTACGGATAGAAAATGAGCTGCAGTAAAAGTTTTATCTCAGAATGAAATAAAAAATAATTAATAGCAATAATAGCTAATATTCATATAGCAGTTACTATGTACCAGGCACTGTATTAAAAACTTTACAAGTATTTTATTCTTTTATCCTCACAACTCTGGGAGGTGGGTGATATCATTATTCACATTATGCATAGTTGTAAACTGAGGCAAATGGGCATTAATTGGCTTCCCCAGGATCACACAGAGAGTAAGTATCTAAGGTCAGATTTTAACTCTCATCTTCCTAACTCTAGGACCGACATTTTATCCACTGTGGCTAAATAGAATAAAATGTTTGAATGATTCCAACTAGCTCATTGCCACACATAATTGGTAACACCAATATTTTCCTGGTGATGGTACTTGGGTCCAAGTTTGGGAATGTCATAATCTAAATAGAATTGTAAAACAATGGGTGGGCAGGGGCAGTGGGTGGGGTGGGAGGGCAAAGTATGGTAGGTGTTTGTATATTGTGTGTAAATAATATTAGTTGATATTTCAATGAAAAGACAACATCAAACACATGGGACTAGAAAAGGAGGTGAGCCCATCATCAACTGTGAATGTGAGAAAACACTTAAGACATACTATCACTCTAATCTTAAGCTTATTACATAAATCACAAAGAAAAATTTGAAAATTATCCCTCCTTCCCCCAAAAAAAATACCTAAAGGAAGACATTCAGTATTCTGGATAGACCCCTAGAAAGATTTCCAGAAGGACATGAAGAAGAAGCAGGGAATTGGCAGATTGTGAGAAAATCCTACTAGAAACTTTAAAGCACTTTAAAGATTACAAAGCACTTTATCTTACAAAAATCCTGTGAATGCACATGTAATTTTTTTTTCCTTTTTGGGGCAATGAGGGTTAAGTGACTTGCCCAGGGTCACACAGCTAGTAAGTGCCAAGTGTTTGAGCCAGATTTGAACTTAGGTACTCCTGAATCCAGGGTTGCCACTTTATCCCCTACACCACCTAGCTGCCCCTGAATGCTCACATAATTATATTTATTTTACAGCTTAGGAAACTGATTCACAATGGTTCATGGAGTGTCATTTCAACAAGAACACAGAACTATGTAAGTATAGCAAGGACGGGAAGAAATTATTTAAGCAATGGACCTAGTGGACCCAAATATTTTTTCATATAGGAATTTGTTGCCTATTCATAAGAAATTAGTACTCTTTTCTGAGAAATTGGTGGATTTTGTGCATTTATTCTGCTAAAGTAATAAATGAGACCCAACAGATATCATTCTGGTCAAAGGGGTACATACTTCCTGATTATATAGTAAGTTGCTATGAGGTCAAATATACTTACAACTAATAGAGATGCCAATCTCATCTGCTATTTGGAATTCCACATTTAATCCACTCACAACTAGAACTTTATGCTAATGTCAAGAGATTTAAAACAAATTTTCGTCCACCACATTACTTCTTATAGAATAAAGCAATAGATTTATGCAGTGACTGCACATTTTTCTTTACTTAGTGAAGAATTAGAAATATGTTTATGGGTGATATAAATAGTATTGTTTTAAAGACTAAAGGATATGGAGCTGTGAAGAGAACAGAGGTAACCTAAGGTTCAACTTCCCCTTCGCCACTACAAATAAACTGGAAAAACATGTTCAAATGAAGCAAATACATCTTGGACAAGCAGAGGAAAATTATAAGAAAACTAATCACAAAGAGGAAACCCTTAGCCAACTGAAGAAGTGAGAGAAAGAGAAAAGATCAAATTGTAAAAATATCCCATCTCTCCTATTCAAAATAATAAGGCATCCTTCCCCAATAAATCCAAGACTAAACTTGTGCTTTTTCTTTATGGAGTAAAGAAAGTCTGTTTCAGAAAAAAAGATATTGCAGAAGAGCAGGAGTGGAAAAGGTAGAGGAGAAATTCACGTAGTATGTGGCTTTTTCACATTGTCCTTGATATAGACAGCAAAATAATTACCCTCACTAATTGAGAGTGTCAGATGTCACCATAATCTTTGATTTAAGGTAAAAAAAAAATAGGCAATGGTAGGGAATGAAAGAAAGAAGGAAGGAATGAAGGAAGGAAGCAAGCAAAGAAATAAGGAAGGAAGGAAGGAAAAAAAACATTTATTAAAAACTATATGTTAAGTGTGATATTAAGCTTTGGGGACAGATGTACAAATGCAGACTGTTTCTGCTCTCACAGAGCTTACATAATAAAATGAGAAAGAGAACATATCAGGGCCTAGTGACCAGGAAGAGGCACTGTGGTTCAATTATGATGACTAGTAGGACAATATGAGAGTAAATTGACATAGTACATCAAGGAGCCAATGGCAAAATTGATTTGATCACAATTTATTACATATACATACATACCTATGTGTAAGCAAAATAATCTAAGCAGCAAAATATTTTGGGGAGGTAAAATCAGAACTAAATGGTGTACACTTTATTATAAAACGGTTTTAACATACTCTACTCCTTTTGTAAGTGTTTCTGAAAGTTGATTTAAAATATTCCAAAGAAAAAGGGAGCAAAAAATATGGTGACGTGTAACATTTCTGGGAGCAGTGCATTACAAATTAAGATCATTGGAGTTAGAAGTCAAAAAAGCACATTGACAGTAAGTATAAATTTGGAGACTTTATTGTTCTTCATGTAAAGTGTGTATGCATATATATGTACATATGTATATATACACACATGTATACAAAGAGAAAGAGAGAGAAGAGTGTGTTTTAGTTTGCAAATTTGCTCTAGAAGTTGACAGATGGTAATTGTAAGAATTGTAAAGGGTTTGTACTACTTGAGAAGGAGAAAGGGCTTATCTTCCTCAATGACTAGGGGAAAGGAGGAAAGAATTGTGAATGAGTCAAAGGTTTTGGGATAAAGAGAAAGAGAAATGATGTAGCTCACATCAATTGACTTCAATTTCCTCTGTAAAATAAGAGGCAAAGTCAATTTTTGAGGTGTTGTAAGGAGACAGCCACAATAATAATGGAACTGCAAATCATTTCAACAATTCTACATGTCAGTTAGGAATTTTTTAATAGAAATTATTTAAGCCAAATACTTTATTTTTGTCCAACAAGTCCCACTACTGAGCATATAAAGATATAAATCACACACACACACACACCCCAAAGATTCCATACTATGTATATCAATCTTTATAGCATAAATCTTTGTGATAGTAAATGAATGGTCCCTTAGATAAATAAAAATCAATTACTTGTGCAGCAGTGAAAACATGGTATATTATAAAATAGCATACTATCATGCAGTTAGAAATGACTAATGTGAGACTGAAAATCATAGAAAGATTTGCATGAACTAATACACAGTGAAACAAAAACAAAAATAATAACATACTAAATGATAACTACAAAGTAAATAAATCAATCATTATGAGGAGGCTGAACTCTAAATGATTAAAAATCTAATAATTTTCTTGGAACATAGAAAATGAATCACTCCTCCCTCCTCATGACAGAGAAGTTAGAATAGAACTATATTTTTTCAGGCATGCTTACTATATCAGATGATTTGCCTCCATATTTGCCAGTGTATGTCATATAATAGGCACTTAATAACTGACTTCCATTTTTAATCAAGGGGAAAGGGTTCAGTTTAGAAGAAATAAGTAATTTCTCTCTCTCTCTCTCTCTCTCTCTCTCTCTCTCTCTCTCTCTCTCTCTCTGTCTTTCTCTCTCTCTTTCTCTCTCTCTTTCTCTTTGGTGAGGCTATTGGGGTTAAGTGACTTGCCCTGGGCCACACAGCTAGTATGTATCAAGTGTCTGAGGCCAGATTTGAACTCATGTCCTCCTGACTTCAGGGCCAGTGTTCTATCCACAGTGCCACCTAGCTGCCACTCTTCTTTTGTTTACAGAAATGACTTTGGTGTAAAGACAAAAGTCATCAACAAACATATCTTAGAAAAAGTAAAGGATTTACTGACCATAAATGGTGTTATTGCTTCCTTTATTAATACCCTTCTGGTGATAACATTTGTCTATTCCATAGGCAAAAATAAAAATCATTTTGTATCAGAGATTTGAAAGAGTACATCATCTGAGATAAATGGCCTGAGTTTGACATCAAAATGTCCATTTACTACCTATGTGACGTGAGTAAGATACCTCTCATATTTGGTGCTAGCAATAGTACTAGCAATAAATGGCCTCAAAGGTCCTTTAAAGCTCTAAATCTTGAGGTTATGAAAACTCTACCTTAATGGTTTTACCTATAACTTTGTGCCCTCTAATTATATTAATTTCCCTATTTTTAATTACTCTTCTAAAGACTTGTTTCACAGGCTCTTTAACTGTGAGGTGGTCTGAATACCTTTTACACTAATGGCACATTTAGAATGTAGCACTTCATTAGCCAGATTTACAGCAGATTCTAGAGTTCCTTGGAAGGGAAATTGAATTACACAGTTGTGGTTTGTTAAATACCATGGTGATGTCTGAAGTAGATGCAGTTACAAGACACTCTAAATATTAAACTCAAGCAGATGGTCTGAAAAATGAGAGAATAGATTAGTATTACTCCAGTGCATACTGTGTCACAGTATTATGATATCATTAATCAAAATAATGATACCTAATAATTAGTCAATTAAATTTGAAGAACTTAAAGAGAGTGTATTATATTAATGTTTGTATCTCCATCCCAGTTTTTTTGGATTTCCTTAGTTTAAAACCCCTGATTCCTTGTTTTGTTCCTTTAAAAGAATCCATTAGATCCAGGTGTGGTAGCCATAAGACTTGTTAAGCATACCATCTGGCCCCTCTCTTGTAAAGATTAGTGTTGAAATAAGCCAATCTCATTTCTTCATTGATAATTTTAATTCAAACATTTACTTTCACTTCTTTTTGACCCTTCATGCACTACTTCACAGAGAGACCTAGTCCTTGTAAATTATAATGGACCAAATAGATAAAACTTCATTAAATCCTTACATACACATTCATGCATGCACACGGCATACATTTTAAGTAATGACTATATCCTGGTCCACCTTATTAAATCCTCTAATTAGTATAGAGCAAGTAATTTGAAGGCTACCACAAGATATAACACAAATCCTCACTTACCAAGAAATGTGAGCTCATGTAAAGGTTACACAAATCTAAAGGCCATACTTAGAGAATATTTCCTGGGTAAACATAAATATACATTAAAATTAAGAGATGTTATAATGTAGGCCTTTAACTACCTGGATGTTATGCAGGTAACTTTTAAGGAAAATGATGATGAATTGGAAGAGTTTCCATGGTTTCTGGAAACTTAAAAAAATTTAATGGAATTCATGCAAATAACAAGTTGTGTGATTTATTCATTTCTTTTTATTTTCATTCTAATTAGGACACACAGGATTGTTTATTGTGTCTATTTTGGGGAATGTTTTCATGCAGTCTCTTTCATTAAAAAGATTAAGTACTTGTTCAAACCTTAACCCCTTGGTGTGTCTCATTAGTTCAGTAATGTATTCAACAAAATTTACTCTGAGATGCTCTAGGATTGAAGAGTTGGTGCTGAAGAACTGCATGCTGGGTGGGATGGGTCATGAGCCTAATGAGTTCAAGCCAAATCATGGCACAGGATGGTGTCCCATGCAGCTGCCTCCAAATTAAGGCAAATTGGGAAAGGACAGGCAACCTTCATATAAACAAAGAAATGATTCTGAATTTTGTTTCTATCCTTATTTATACCATATTGCAGGTGAGTAATCTGTGGGTTATTTAGTGTGCAGAGAGTTAAGCTTTCAGAAGGCAAAATTTCCAGTAAATGTGAGGATCAGCATTTCTTTATTGATTATTTTCACAGATTAAAGGAAATTTAGGTAGAAAAAACCCCAAGCTAGTGAAACCTCATTAAGCATGCAGTCCTGGTACATAATAGTTCAATATGTTCAGAGGCTTATGAGTTTGGGAAATACATTGTTCATTTCAAATTCATGCAGAAACAAAACAATTTTTACATGTGTAAAAACTTTACCTTGGGTAGTCAATTATAGTGAGCATTCCTGAACCTCTAGATTTACCTTGGGATTTAAGAAGTAAGTATTTGATTTCAGTGGAAGAAAGAGTTCAGGTTCAGAAGCAAAATGTGTACACATGAAGAAATGAAATCCACATAATGAGGTTTATACAGTATACACTAGTGAGGTTTGTAGTAGCAACAACCAAAAATCTCTTTAGATAATAAATTTATATATCAGTAAATAAACATTTCTTAAATGTCTACTATGTATCAGGCATTGTGTTAAGTAATGGGTATACAATAATAAATAATAAATAATCAAATATATAAATAAATAAAAATGAAAAAGACATTCCCTACCCTCAAAGAGCTTATAGTCTAAGAGGAGAAGCATCCAGCATAAGAGCACGATGCTTCTGGCTGGAGCTCTCCACTCTCAATACTCTAAACAGAAGAAGAAAGGTAGGAATGGATGTAAATGTATGTATGAATGTATACTTGTTTATGTGTGTATATATGCATGAATATGAATACATATGGATTGTATGGATGTGTATGTGTACATAAACACATGGGTATTTGTGTGTAGAACCTTCAAAAGGGATTTGGACCTTTTTGTTAATACTCTGGATTTGTTATAACTTGGAGGTGTCCTACTGATGAGACTTACAATTAAAATACCAGTGCACATTTTTTCCCTTTAAAAGCATATTCATACTCTAAAATCAGTCTTTGCTATATCTTTTTTGCATTGTTCTAGAATTTTCATAATTTATTTTAGTTCATGTGTTTGAATAAATTATCAAATAGTCTATCTTCAATGTGTTTTTCACTTTAGTTTTCAAGGCCTAGTCTAATGGTAGAAACAATGTGGTGTTTAACTACTTCATAATTAGAGCTGGCAAGGTAAATTTTGTTGTCTCAAGAGACAGCAGAGGTTTTCAAACAAAAGCTATATGAACACTTGTTGATTATACTGTTGAGATTAATGTTTTGCTGATAATGACTGGATTGGTTAACCAATGAGACTTGCTATAAGAATGAAATTCTGTGATTTGGAAGGCATAAATATATGTGATATTAAAACACAAGGGACATGTGGAATAATTATATATACAGACACATGTATAATATGCATATACATATGCATATGCATATAAACACACACACATATACATACACATATACATGTGTGTGTATATATATATATATGAATGGAAAAGAATAAAATTTCTCTGAGATTTCCAAGTCTTAATTACAATAAACTTTTATTTTGATCTCATGACCAGTTTGGAGATTCTTCCTTGATAGCCGCTTTCTCTTTTTTTTCCCCCCTTCCTTTTCATGGTTTCATAATCATTAAAT
Source organism: Dromiciops gliroides (assembly GCF_019393635.1). Taxonomy (NCBI): domain Eukaryota; kingdom Metazoa; phylum Chordata; class Mammalia; order Microbiotheria; family Microbiotheriidae; genus Dromiciops; species Dromiciops gliroides. The sequence continues at coordinate 245,101,700 of NC_057861.1, read as the reverse complement.
CTTGATCTGGCCGATCTCTATTGTTCTCTAACTATATATTATTAAATCTATCAACAATAAAAACAAATTGATGAAGGCAGATCAAATTACTATCTTTTGGATTGTGCAATGGTTATAAATCAGAGATCCATAGGCGATACTAAAGTAACATACGTGACCTGGATGTAATACAGGTAAGGGGAACCAAGTTTACTCTTTCCAAGACTAAAGATATAATTTATCTGTTTTCTATTTTTTTCTTAGAATACAAGTATAACCTTAATTGACCATTAGGACAAGTTTTATTTTATGCACAAAGGTGTCTAGCTCAAAATATTCATTGTTTACATGAGAACACAGAGAACCAGAAAGGTTTCGTAACTTTATGGAGGTCCCATTGAGACTTGATAGGAGATGTGGACTTTGAACTCAAGTCCCCTCCCACATTTTCTCCTATTAGGAGGCTTCCAGCATTATACTCAAGCCAGGAGTCATATTTAAGAAACTTCCATTTTGCTCCAACCATATTCCCAGACAGATTAAAAACAAGAACAACCAAGTCTTAAAATATTAAAAAGCAATTATGGACAAAAGCACTAAAAGCAAAAGGTAAAGCCCAGCTCAAACATGTAAAAGGCCACTGTGGGCATAAAACTAAAAGCTAAAGAACTAAGAGCACAAGATAATAAAATTTTGAACATAGCAAGAGTAACTTAAACAATTTAAAAGCCATTGAAAGTAAGTTGTAAACATTTTTCAAACTCTAAAATAAAGCTAATATGGAAGAGGAAAAGTGGTTAGAAAAGGTTCTAGAACAGATTCTTTGTTGTTAGAGGCAAGAGACTGTAAATTGGCTATACATTGCAAGATGGATGGGGTCCCTAATACTTGTCCCAGTTGAAATTTAGGGGAAGAATTCCTTGGTATTTTGCCTCTCCAGATAGCTCTCTTCTAATCTAAAGCACTTCTTTTTAAACTATCAAAAGGTAAGGAATAAAAAAGAGAGAGAAATCAGCCAAACCTAATATCAAAGGATCATTGATTTATTGTTCAAGGGGGGGCTAAAATATCATCTAGGCTTTCTGCCTTATTTTACAAGTGGGGAAAATCGGTTATCATTGTTTGTCCTTTTTTGAAGAGGACTAATGACACCACAGGATGATATCTTGATTTGTGTGTGAATTGGATTTAAGTGAGGCAGAGTTGCACAAAACTGTCAGCCTCAGTTTCTCTTTCAGTAATTGAAGTCCAGTGGCAAGAGAAAAATAATGATGATTGGAAATGACCCAGGATGCAGTAGACAATCTTAGCATCTTTCATGTCAGACCAGATCCTAATTGCTCCACAGTGCCTACTTCAGCCACCTTCATGGACATTGGAACAAATTGTTTAAAACTGTCCATTCAACCAGGGAATGTCTCATATTCTTGGGGTAAATAACCCCTTAACTCACCTATGGGTTTTAGTCCTGTACTAGAATCTCTAGTATGAGGGCATATCTTCTGATTTGAAGTCTAATACTCTTTTTTTCTAGACTAGGTTTTCTTAACCTGGGGCCCTTCAATCCTACAAGTGAGACTATAACTAGATTTCAGGGTGTGTGTGAACTCGGATGGGAGAAAGAAAGAGAGAAACAAAGAAACAATGGGAGGGAGGGAGGGAGGGAGGGAGGAAGGAAGGAAGGAAGGAAGGAAGGAAGGAAGGAAGGAAGGAAGGAAGGAAGGAAGGAAGGAAGGAAGGAAGGAAGGAAGGAAAGAAGGAAGGAAGGTAGATAAATTGATAGAAAGAAAGAATTGATCTCCTTTGTGATTATATTTAATTTTATGCCTTTGAAAACATTATTCTGAGAAGGGGTACATAGAGTTTACCAGACAGGCTATAGAACCCAAGAGAGAATAATGTTCCACACCATGGAGTTTAAAAAGTTTCCTTTTGCAATTAATACCTTTTTCCCCATTGTCAATATATATTTTTCATCATTGTGTTACTTCTTATTTGAATTACTGTATGGAACTAAACATACATTTTTAAAAAAGGAAGAAGTTAACAAAATAAAATTTGGACTTATTGAAAAATCACTCTGAAAATTGGAAACATTAATATATTCATTATTGAAAGGTGCAAAGAACAAATAATAGCTGTCACTGAGCTGTGAAAATAAAAGTAAGAAGTTCCAATATTTAGTCTTCATTTTAATGAAAATGCATATTCATAGTATGACAGAAACTAGACTTGGACCAACATCTTACACCATATACCAAAATAAGGTCCAAATAGATATATGATTTAGACATAAAGGGTGATACCATAGGCAAATTAGGAACAGGAAGGAATAGTTTTCCTCACACATCTATGGAGAGGAGGAGAATGTCTGTCCAAACAAGAGATAGAGAATATTATGAAATGCAAAATGGATCATTTTGATTACATTAAATTAAAAAGGTTCTATACAAACAGAAGCAATGCAGCCAAGATTAGGAAGAAAGCAGAAAGCTGGGGAAATTTGTTCCAACTAGTGTTTCTGATGAAGACCTCATTTCCAACATACATAGAGAACTAAATCAAATATATAAAAATACAAGTCATTCCCCAACTGAAAAATGGTCAAAGGATATAAACAGGCAGTTTAAAGACAAAGAAATCAAAGCTATGTATTACGGATGAAAAAATGCTCTAGGGGCAGAGCCAAGATGGAGAAGGAAAAGCAGTGACTTCCCTGAGCTCTCCCCAAGACCCCTCCAAATACCTTCAAATAATGACATAAGACAATTCCTGGAGAAGCAGAACCCACAAAAGGACAGGGTGAAATCATTTTCCAGCCAAAGATAGCTTAGAAGTTTGGCAGGAAAGGTCTGTTGTACCAGGGTGAGAGTGGACCTGGCTGTGCAGACTCCCCAGCCCCAGAGAACCAGACCTCAGGAGTTTTCTGAGTCAGCTACATCAGCAGCTGCTTCTGGAACTCAGCCTACAGACATTGTTTGTCCAGGGGTATATTACAGGGGTCTCGGTGCAAGTGCTGAGTCAGACTCTGTTGTTTTGCCCATTTTTAGATCTAGGTCACAGTCTTGGGACCAGCCCAGACGTGGGAAGGAACAAGGGCACAGTGGAACTTGCAGACACAATTGAGCAGGATTCTGTTCTGGGTTAGAGGGCAGAGAATTGGGCCCGTAGTTGTTTGCAGACCAGAGCACAGGCCAGGGGAGTGGTGAACATGCCTCTCCCTGAATGAAACCACCTTGGAGGAACTAGGAAGAACAAATTCTTAGAAGCATCTCAGAGAACAGTTGCTCAAACCCCATGAATCTTAGGGTGGTATGCCCTGCACCCTGGAAGCAGTGCCCCACTTTAAGAAGGAGTTAAAAGTCCAGAAATAGGCTGGGAGAATGAATCAACAGAAAACATTCTGACCAGAGAAAGTTTGTATAGTGACAAGGAAGATCAAACTGAACCCTCAGAAGAAGATAGCAAAGTTAAAGCTCCTACATCCAAAGCTTCAAAGAAAAATATGAATTAGTCTCAGACACTAGAAACACTCAAAAAGGACATAAAAATTAAAGTAAGAGAGATAGAGGAAAAAATGGAAAGAAAAATGATAGTGATGCAAGAAAATCATGTAAAAAAAGTCAACAACTTGCAAAGCCAAATTGGCCAAATGGAAAAGGAGGTACAAAAGTTCTCTAAAGAAAATAGTTGCTTAACAATTATGATTGAGCAAATGGAAGCTAATGACTTTATGAGAAATCAAGACACAATAAAGAAACAGCAAAAGAATGAAAAAAATAGAAGGAAATGTGAAATATCACCTTGGAAAAACAACTGATCTGGAAAATAGATCCAGTATAGATAATTTGAAAATTATTGGACCACCTGAAAAAATTATCTAAATCATTATTAATTGGAGAAATGCAAATTAAAATAACTCTGAAGTACCACCTCACACATATCAGATTGGCTAATGTGACAAAAAAGGAAAATAATAAATATTGGAGATGCATTGTTGGTGGAGTTGTGCATACCCTTTGACCCAGTAATACCACTACTAGGTCTGTATCCCAAAGAAATTACAAACAAGGGAAAAGGAGCCAGATGTAAAATATATATATATATATATATATATATATATATATATATATATATATATATATATATATATATATATTTCTTGCAGCTCTCTTTGTGGTGCAAGGAATTAGAAATCGAAGTGATACCCGTCAATTGGAGAATGGCTAAACAAGTTGTGGTATATGAATGTCATGGAATACTATTGTGCTAGAAGAAATGTTTACCAGGCAGATTTCAGAAAAACCTGGAAAGACTTAAGTGGGCTGATGCTGAGTGAAGTAAGCAGAGCCAAGAGAAAATTATATACAGTAAAAGCAACATTATATGATGATCAACTTTGATAGACATAGCTTTTCTTGGTAATACAATGATCCAAGACTGTTCCAAAGAACTCATGATGGAAAATGCTCTCCACATCCAGAAAAAAGAACTGTGTCATCTGAATGCAGATTGAACAATACTATTTCTACTTTTTTTTTTGTTTTTTGAGATTTTTCTTTTTGTTCTGATATTTTTCACATTACTAATGCAGAAATGTGCTTAATGTGATGATTATACATACATAGCATTCATATTATACAAATATACTTATATACATAGATATATTAGATTTCTTTCTGTCTTGGGGAGGGAGGAGGGAAGGGAGGGAGAAAAATGGGGAACTCAAAATGCTTCAAAAGCAAATGTTGAAAACTATCTTTACATGTAATTGGAAAAATAAAATACTATTACTACTGAAAAAAAAGAAAGAAAATGTGCCTTCAAAGGTTGAAATAAATTCGGAAATATCACAGAAATACCTTAGAAACCCGCAGTGAAAAAGAGAACTGGCTGTTGAGGAGGAAGAGGATCTACGTCAAAAAATCACATACCATTCATTATGTGTGTGATCTTGAAGTTCATTCCATTTCCCTGCACCTCAGTTTCCTTAGCTGTAACAACAAAAAAAATGATTAGCTGGTCTCTGGGTGCTGTTTCAAATCTAGATCTATGATCCTAGTGAACCTGGGGCTTTTCTGCTTTGAGCCCATATGTCATTGAGTAAATAGCAAATTTTCTGAAGTATAATATCTTCATCTCTAAATGAAGGGGTTGTATTATATAATCTCAAACATCCTTCTCAGTTCTAAAAATTTGTAGATTCTATGAGACTGTGATATGTTTCAGGTTATGATGAATTGTTCTTAGTCTTGTACCTTACTCAAAAGTGTCTCTTCATTAGCAACTTTAAAGAGAAGCATTAAAGTCCATAGGAGACAGTAGAAAGTGGCGCTACCAATAGGTGATTAATATTTCTAAAACCATTATTCATATAATTTATATGATATAGCAAAAGAACATTTTTGGAGGGAAGGGGGGCAGAAAGGTGAAGGAGGAGTTTAAAAATTGTCAACCAACTGGTATTCTTGTTTACACCCTGACAAACTTTTGGGTTGAGGGGAGCAGGGGATGTCTTTAAATGAATTTATCATTTGTTTTACATTTTGGAGTTATAGCTTTAAAACAAATCAGGACATGTAGCATAATTACCCCCTATATAATTACCTTGTGTTAAGAGAAATAAAAAGAAAATAATTACACAGATTTTATTGACAACACATTCCAAGTCTAATATTTCTCCCCTCCTCAACCCATATTTTATTTTTAGTCAAGTCAATTTGATAAACATTTATTACGCACTTACTATGTTCCAGGCATTCTAATAAGAAAGTATGCGGGAGAGGTAGGTAGGAAACATTAAACAAAAAACAGTCCCTGCTTTCAAGGAATTTATATTCTAATAGAGAGACATGAAAATAACTATATGCAAACAATAAATACTGGACATGTTGGAGATGACTCAGAGGGAAGGCACTAATATTAAGGCTTAGGAAAGCCCTGGTGAGACTTTACCTGGGACTTGAAGAAAGCTAGGGAAATGAGAGAGAAAGAGAGAGAGAGAGAGAGAGAGAGAGAGGGGGGGGGAGAGATCACCATATCAGGGAAAACCAGTGAAAATGCCTGGATTTAGATTATGTAGAATAGTAAGGAGCCCAGTACAACTGGATTACAGAAAATCATCATCATCTCATCATCACTAACATTTATATAGCACTTACTATGTGCCTAGCACTATGCTAAATGCTTTGCAATAATTATCTCATTTGATCCTCACAATAACCCTAAGAAGTAGGTTCTATTATTATCTCCATTTTACACATGACGACACTGGGTAAACAGAAGCTAAATGACTTTGTCATAGTGAGATAGCCAAGGAGTGTCTGAGGCAAAATTTGAACTCAAGTCTTTCTGGCTCCTCACTCTATCAACTGTGATATCCAGTTACCTGAGTAAGATGTAAGAAAATTGGAAAGGTAGAAAACAGGCCAAATTATGTATAATTTTAAAAGTCAGAGGATTTAATATTTGTTCCTAAATCTTACAGGGACCTACTGGGGTCTACTGAAAGAGGAGAGGAATAGGGAATGACATGGTCACATCTGTGCTGTAAAAATATTTAATTGGAGGATTGAAGGGAATAGGGAGAGACCCAAAGTGGGAAGATTAAGAAACAGCACAGAATAGCGGAAACAGATCATGGCTCAATGCAAGGAAGATCTGTGTTCAAATCTTTCCTCTGAAACAACCTAGCTCCCTTCCCTTCTCAATGCTCTAGGTAAATGGCTAAAAGTACAAGTTGCAGGGGAGATGCAATCTTGTCTTGGTAAAGGGAGTTTCCTGTAGCAATGAGATCATAGGTTTAATCCTTATTCCCAATTTAGAGCCCAACTTTCTAATGATTGACTTTTAAAGTTTTTCTTCTTGTGAAATGGTCAAAAACATTTGTATAATGGTGTTTCCCAGACTCAGAATCACACAGAAGAACTAATCTTAGACTTGAAATTTAAAAAAATCAACTTTGCCAGTTATCTGAGACTCAGTTTCCTTAGATATAAAATGAATTATAATAGAGGTGTCAAAACTCATAAGCCTCATGTGATTTGAACACTAAGTAGTGTAGCTTAATGAAAATAAAATTTAACTGGAAATTATTTAACAAAATAAATAATAATAGAATAAAACAAAGAAAAAGTGATTTGTGGTTTTCTAAGTTAATATGCAGCCTGTAGGGATCCTTATGTAGAGATTAGTGGACTCTGTTTCCATGTGAGTTTGATATCACTAAACTAGATGACTTTTAATGTGTTTTGACTCAAGGTATGATCCTATTCATTCTTATCTTTCCCATACTTAATCATTTCAGTTATTTAAATTTTTCCCTAAATTTTATTCTCCAATTCTTTCATGATATTCATTATGACCCTCAAAGACTCCTCTGAATTCTATTTCCATTTTCAGCTTCTCGGCCCTACTAGATGGACCAGAGATGTCTAACCACTCACACACTTGAAAAGACCTATTTATTTCTATACAAATTTAGGATCTTCTCCTGGTCTCTCTGACTTTTAAAAACTAGTGAAGGAGAAGTATTATGCAGATGAAAAGAAAGGAAATTAATATTGAGCTCATGTTCAGAGTTCAAATTAATTCAAAAACTTTAAATGGCCTACTATGGAAATATTGTTATTCTAGGCATCATTGGCCTTTGTGTAAAAAGACAAACAGAGGTTATGAATCAGAGACACCAATTTTAAGACTTTTCACTAATGAAACTAATGTACTTCATCATGTACAATAGTAACATTTAATTTTCAGTGAACCAGTAGGAGGACATGCATGTGATATTATCTGTGTTCACTAAAATCTAATAATCCAAGTCATAATTTCTAAATTTCCAATGACTGTTATGGGTAAAATAGATTTTTTTCTAATATATAGTGTGGGGATACTCTATGATTTAGTTCCATTATACTTTGATGTTTGTAAAAGGTTTTCTTTTCTGGAATTTTACCTATCATATTTTCAGGTAGATGGTATAAGTTATTAACAGTCTCAGATGTAGCATTCTGTTTTCTAATTGTCCTACTGTAAGTAGACGCAAGCTGTTAATTAATATAAGATAGTTTCATAATATATTCCATTCCTTCTATGCAGTTGTGTCTCATTTGAAGGTATACAAATTTAATTTGATAAAATATATACAAATATATGTGTGTGTTTCTTATAAGTATTAAGGAAAAAATGATTCTTTAAAGAGGTCAGAGCACTGTTGTAAAGCTAGTCATCCCGGGAATGAGAACTGGATATGGGGATGAGTAGAGGGAAATTATTATAAGAAGTTTTAATTAAACTTGACCATGAAAATTCCTAGTCTGTAATCAGGTTGGAATAAACCAGGGTAACTGAAGTTCACATTCGCCTCATAAGACCTTTTAAATTTTAGAAATACTTTAGATAGCATGATCTCTCACCTCTTCAAAAATAGATACAGCAAAAGCAAAACCTGAAGAGAGACATGCTAAATCAGCAGCAGCCGCCAACAATCTGGTTTCCTCCAAATATAGAGTAACTATTTCAGTACCACAAGATTTCTAGATCATAAGTCAACAATCCAAGCAGTCTCTTTAAATCTACAAAGCAATGTATTGTCATGCTGCTGTGTCAGGGAATAGGACTAGTCTTCTGGCTCCAGTTGTCTGATTAAACCATCTGTTCATATCACTCGAAATAATTGCCTCACAAGGATAATATTATTAGAAAGCAAATATTTCCTTTTATTCCCAAGGCCATTATTTTACCCAGAAATCTGATTTTTAAAAAGTATCATAATCTGACAAAGGAGATTACAATAGAGAACCTGATTATAGTTTGCACAAATGACTAGGCTTCCCTAATATTTCTCTCAGATTTAAGCTAAGTCATATAATTTGGTAAACAGCCAATATTTCAAATAGGCCTTCAATATGGCCACATACAAAATAATATATGATATGTGATATACTTTTCAGAACAAATCATAACAAAAATGTGACTTTTTTTAAAAAGATGAAATAAAAAATTAAAAATAGTTATTTTGATTTGATATATTTTTCAGATCTGTTATATAAAAGCTAGTCATTAATTAAAGGTACATGTAAATTGCTTCCCAAGGCTCCATCTGGCTGCTACAATAACATCAACCTTGATAAAGCAATAAATTTGGAAATTTAAATAAATGATTTAAAATTTTTGTGCCTACATAGTTAATATATGAGGGAGCTCAGTTTAGTGGCTAAAGGTACAGACTCAGATCCAAAAATGCCTACATTCAAGTCCCATGTCTAGTATAATCTGGATATGTGACCTTAAACACTGTGGGACTATGACCTAGATTCTCTGAGACTAGGTTGCACAGAAGGTTCCCACTGTCATTGGTAGATAGAGTATCCTCTTCAATAAATTCTCTATACCAACAAAATCACATATCCAAATTCTAACCCTACCCCTACATAGTCAATACATGGAAATTCAGTTCATTTTCATGTTAGTACAAGAAGTAGTCAGTTGGTGATTTTATGTATTAATGAGAATAATCACATTTGACTTCATTTCAACTCCTGCACAATAATGAATAAATATGTGTAATTTGTTAGTTTTCCCAATAGTGTTGCCTTGGTAGTGGTCAATCCTTTCAGTCTCATCCAAATGAAGTTTTTGTCAAGAAAATATAATCATGTCAAAGAAATGGGTTGTTCTTTTTGTGTTTTTTCCCCCCTCAGGATTTAAATGCATTCACATTTACCAAAAATAATGTTTCATAAAACAGCAGGTACTTGTTTTTATCATCATCATCACCATCATTAGTCATTTGACTTTTAAAATACACAGTCAATTCCCTGATGTTTATTGATGACAACACCTCAGAATACAAATTTATTAACATCCTTTCTATTAAAATCACATCCTGCATCCTAATTCACTAGTTATCAACATATTAAGCTTCCTTTGGGAATCATTCAAAGTATATATTGAATTCTGCATCCTTGCTATACCACTGGAAGTGGTAACCATTGCTAATCAATAAATATTCACCCCTCCTCTGGCCTTCTGTAGATTTATGTTAAATAACACAGCACAGTTATTTGGTTGCTCAGAAAAGGAATGCATCCTAAAAGTTCCTACTCAACTGGAATATAAATTGGTAAATAAAATACTGATTGGTATGCTATATTAAGAAGGCAGGAGTAACAAAGTATATCTGAAAATGATTTCAGGAGAATATTGGAACTAAGATCCGGGTTCAAGAGATAAAAATGAGGATGTTGCCCAGGATAAGCCCACAATATTTTGATGCAGAGATAAATAGCAGGGATATAAATCTAACAGTGTCCTCCATTTGTTGCACTTGGCAGAATGAAATTAGCCCAGATTTGTAGTTCCTTATAAATTCTACAGGGCTTCAAGACTCCTGTCCCCTCCATCAATATTTTTCCTCATAGCAATGGTTACCTGTAAGGTTATAAACAACTTGAGATATTGACAGACTAAGCACCTGTGACCTGATAGACTAGAAGTTCCTTGAGTGCAGAGTTTATTTTACTTTTGATTTTGTTTATTCATTAACTAACCTCACACTAGAACTTCACAACAAGGACCACAGGGACAGCAATACTTTGCCCTTCCATCTTTAACTATTGCTGTTGCTACTAGGTCCAATCATCTGTTCCAAGTAAGACTGATACCACTGTTCCAGTGGATGCCTTCTTGATCCCATTCACAAACCTTCATAAGTTTCAGACTCACCATGTCACTTCCCAAGTTAATGGATATTCATTGTTCCTTGTTGACCTATGAAGGAAAGAAAAACAAAAGATGCAAAGGCTCCAGGGGCTCAGTTATAAGCTTACCTAGTTGAGTCCATATACCACTTGGGTGATATTTCCATGATATTAGGTGGAATAGGCCTTGATTTTCTTCACTATTCTCTAGTCCCTGCCATCTAGAGAATTATAATCAGGGCTACTATTTTTATCCCCACTGTCATTAATTTTTCAGCTCTGTAACTAATTAGGGGTATGGTCATCTTTCCACTACAACCCTCACTACCATAGGACCTGACACATTGTAAGTACATAACAAATGCTTGTTGACTAGTAATGTGTAAAAGCCCATTTTTCAATTCTTACTGAGTGTATTAACAGTATATAGAGGAGGTTGTAACAGGATTCAACTCCATAAAATAACTTTCCCTTGGCATTGGCCATGTCCTCAGCATAATCCTGGAACAGACTGAAGAATACACCTTATAGTAAAGATTTGAGTAATTTCTTACAGGATAAATATATATGTATATTTGAGTGTGTATATATATATATATATATATATATATATATATATATATATATATGTATGTATAGACTCATGATCATATGTATTTGAATACATTTATATGAGTGAAATTATGTATATATGTACATGTTCATATATATTACATATGCACATATATACACATACATTTCTTGTTCTCGGTACTTTACTATCTATCTCCAATTCTTTGTCTTTGCTTTCATATCAGAGACTAGCAATTGTAGATTATGTCCCTAATATTATTATAATGAGAACAAGCATTAAAATGTCAAATAGAGACACAAACTATCCTTCATAAACAAAAGTTCAGAATATTATGGATGGATTTGTGCAGTATTATTATCTTCTATGACAAGAGATCCAAATGAAATAACAAAGTTACTACAAGAGGACACATAGATAGTTGGTGATCATATTTGAAGATTTTATTGGTGGGCCTATATATCAATCACATGAATCAAAAGCTCATCCTCAAGAGGAGATATTCTGATATTTGAAAATATACCTGGATGAGGAGATGATAGAAAGATAGATAGACACAACTGTCCAAATTTTTGTATTACAACAGAGATTAAATCAATCATCACAAAAAAGTTGGATTAACCCTGCTAGGACCCAGGAGAAATCAGATCCTTGTCTCTATTCCTGGTTTTTAAATTTTAAGACAAATGGGGCAGCTAGATGGCACAGTGGATAGAGCACTGACCCTGGAGTCAGGAGTACCTGAGTTCAAATCCGGTCTCAGACACTTAACACTTACTAGCTGTGTGACCCTGGGCAAGTCACTTAACCCCAATTGCCTCACTGAAAAAAAAAATTTAAGACAAATATCAAGAAATCAGATATGAAAAAAATAATGGGGTTGTAGGTGACCAAGACCCTCCCCCCCCCACTCAACCTCTTTTAAGGCCAGCCCAAAGTCAGTAAAATTGGAGCTCAGACACTGAATAGAGACAATAGAGATCAAAATCACACCTACCTGAAAGTCAGACCCCTCAGGGTCTGTCCTCTGGACTCTGATCTCAGCAAGTACTGTTCATTTTAATATGGACCACCCTTAAACCCAGTAAACCAATAGATTTGAATGATGGTAGTCAATTAGCTTTGAACAGTGTATAAGGGCAGCCTCTCCTCTGGACAGCAGGGAGCTTATGCTCTCTCACACTCTCTCTGGGCTTGGGATGTTGGAAGAGACACACACACTGCCCCCACTCTCTCTCTTTTCTATCTATGTATATAAGGATTCTAATTCTGAGCAATGTGCTTTCTTTCTTTACTAACATTTAATATGCTTTTAATAAATGCTTAATGACAAAGACTGGTGCTATAGCCTCTAATTTATAAGTAGCAATATCTTAGAAATCCCAGGAGAGTTCCCTAAAACCTACAACAGAGACAGACAGCCTCATATATTTTCAAATGACTCACAGAGGAAAGTTAACAGAAAAGCATGAATAAGAATCAAAGATAAAGGAAAAATAAGATCTAGCAATAATGATAAAAAATAACTTGGATTGGGGCAGCTAGCTGGCACAGTGGATAGAGCACTGGCCCTGGAGTCAGGAGTGCCTGAGTTCAAATCCGGCCTCAGACACTTAACACTTACTAGCTGTGTGACCCTGGGCAAGTCACTTAACCCCAATTGCCTCACTAAAAAGAAATAATAATAATAATAATAATAATAATAATAATAATAATAATAATAATAATAATAATAATAACTTGGATTAATTAATCCTAAAGAACCAAAAACATATTCAAAATAAATAAAGTTTGATGCAGTAGAAAAGCAGAACCATAACTAGGAATTGTGGTGCATGTGCAACATTCATCTGAGGATTATGTAGGAAAAGACAGAATGCCTCAGTCAAATACACTTATATTGAACAGCACTTGGAGAAGACAACAGGTGAAAGGGAATGATAATCAGGGGAAAGAATTCATGGTGAATGGGAAGGGAAATGAGTAATTAGAGAAAGTTCATAGCAATGGTCTGAATATAGTGGAATAACTGAAGAGAAGATTGTAGTGAGGGGAAAAAACCCGACAACTTCCCAGAGATTAGTAGTTTAGGGTAATGCCACAGATGCCCTGATCTAGTTATGACCCTGAAGACCAAGCTCTGAATTTAGAATTATAATCTCTACATTTACACCCTGACTCTGACACTTCTGTGACCATTTGTAAATTACTTAAATTCCTTCAGACAGTCTCTGCAATTTCAAAATGAAAAGGTTAGTCAGTTTAATCTCCAAATCTTTCTAGGCTTAAAATCCTCTAATCCTTTATTAGTTGTAGGAGATGCCTAATCTTTCACTGCATTTTTCATTTTCATACTTGTTTAAAGCACACACACATATGCAAGTGTGTATATGTATATGTATGTGTGTGTGTGTATATATATATATATATATGTATATACATATATATGTGTGTGTGTATGTATATGTGCATGTGTATATATACACACACAATCAGTAGAGGGAATTTCCAGTTGCCATATTCTTCTATCTATACAGATTGGCATCTTTTCAGTAAATTATCCTCCATGTAGTTTGTAGGGGTAGAGAGAAGTTGAGTGACTTTCCAAGGGTCACACAGTCATTATGTGTCAAAAGCATGATGACAATTGTACTTCTTAACTGCGAAGCTGTCTCTATATTGATTGCATGGTCCTGCTGTACCTAAGGATTATGTAGGGTCCTGACTAAACATGACAGTTGGACTGTATAACATCTTTAACCATACCACTCTAATCCAATATTCTTTATTCTCCAATTTACAGAGAGAGAGTCAGAATTTAATGATAAAACAAAATAACTATACCTAAGCAGTCATGGTTATTATGAAGAATATTTCTTTTCTACCTTGATCTATTTGTACTTAACAAGCAAACTTATTTAAGTCCTTCAGATGTCTCCCTAAAATTAGGTAGAACAGGATGAAATGAATATTGTAATAGGTTTTCTTTATAAAACAGCACACTGTAAGGAAAATTCTATAAATTCTTTGAAAAAATCTTTTGTAAAACATAGATTGAAATTCATGCTATACTTAATTATATATCACACATAATTAACTATTGTTTTTATCTCACACTCATACTCTAATGTGGCACAGTACTGAATTTAGAACCAGGGCAACCTAGGATTGAATCTCACTTTGGACACTAGTTGTGTGACCTTGGGCATGTCACTTCAATTCCCTAGGTATAGGTTATTTAATTGATAAAATGAGGGGGTTAATTTTAATGATCCTGAAGTTCCTTATCAAATCTTTTCCAAGAGAAGCTGGGAAGTATATTACTCTAATCTTATTCTTTAAAAAGCCAAAATATTGTATTTACAATCTACTATTTTCAATGATGGGCAAAGTAATTGAGTATTCTTCTTCTGACATATGGACTTTTAAATTGTTTAAATAATCCACAAATCAACGTTTGTTTTTACAGTGAAAGAAAGATATTACATTCAATCTGATAGAATGTAGGCAACCCAGTGGAAATTTCAATGAAATAATATATTTTGGATAATTAATATATATTAAATGCAAAACAGAATTTTTCCTCTTCAGTCATATGCCTTTCATTAAGGTAGGTGTGTTAGAAAAGCAACTTCCTGCATTTTCTGGTTTAATGTTAATGTTTATTCTGGTCAGGCAATTACATTAAAGTTCTGATTTGATGATTTTCATTCATTCAGGGCCAGGAAATCCTGAACCTAGGCCAAAAACCTTTGTTTTTTCATTCTAGGATTCAGGTTCTTCTTTTTAGTGAATTCCATTCTAAGGGCCTCAAAGGAGTGCTACTATGCCCCCAGAAACTATTCTCAACCAGTGTTCTATACTCCCCATTTAATATAATATGTGAATGAACTAAAGGAGTACAATTAAATTATATTCAGGAACTAAAGCTTTAGGGTAGGCAATTTGGCATAGTAGAAAGGAGCCAGCCCTTAGAGTCAGAAGACATGTTTAAAAAAAAAAGATGTTAATTTATAACTGAGAACTATTAGACAAATCACTTAGCCTAACAAAGCCTTGATTTCCTCATCTGTGAAATGGGGATGACAATGGTTCCTACTTCACAAAGTTGTTAGAAGGAAAACTTTGTATATCTTTTTTTTTTTTTGCAGGACAATGGGGGTTAAGTGACTTGCCCAGGGTCACACAGCTAGTAAGTGTCAAGTGTCTGAGGCCAGATTTGAACTCATGAACTCCTGAATCCAGGGCCAGTGCTTTATCCACTGGGCCACCTAGCTACCCCTAAAGAGAAAGAATTTTAAGCAAAGTCCTTCACTGGGAGCCTCCTACACCAATGAAATCACAGGTCTAATATTTAGATAAATGATAGATAGATAGATAGATAGATAGATAGATAGATAGATAGATAGATAGATAGATAGATAGATAGATTGGTGATAAATGTTTACATGTAACACATCATGGCCTACTTAGAATTAATATGGACTGTGTATTGCTTTTTGGATAATGTGCGATTTTGAATTTTTAAATATAATCCTTTAGATTAGATTTTATGATTGCTAGTTATATAGTAAAACTGGGAGAATTTTTTAGTTGAAAATTTGGAGTTATGTGGGGCAGCAAGGTGGCTCAGTGGATAAAGCACTGGCCCTGAAATCAGGAGGACCTGAGTTCAAGTCTGACCTCAGACACTTGACACTTACTAGCTGTGTGATGTTGGGCAAGTCACTTAACCCTCATTGCCCCACAACAACAACAAAAAAAAAACAAAGAAAAATATTGGAGTTATATGGCAGGGGGTAGGCAATAGCCATTTATAAGGTACTTGATTTTTTTATGTACATTATTAGGGATCTCTTTGTTATTTAGATATAATTTATGATATTTGGTAAATTCAGTAAGAAACTACATATGAAACAACACTAAACATATGTTGGATCATAATATTTCATAAATATGGAATGAAATAGCACCTTTCTTTTTGTGTCTTATTTGGTAGTGATAGATTATTAAACAGAATATATTGTAGCTATAGCTATAAAAGAATCCTACATGATCTTAATATTTTAATGGCAGAAAAGATGTTGATGGAACACCAGTAATCCTGTATTCTGCTCTGAAAAGGCAAATATTTTTTGTCTGATCAAATCATAAACACAATGGGGTATTGTAATTGATAGAGCTCTTGTCTGCTTGACTTTCCATATCTACTTTAGAAAATTATCTCTGATCTTATTTTGACTTTTGTTAGACTGGTGTTAATCTGACAAAAGACAAATGGGCGATTCAAAATTACTATCATCTTCATAACCAATTGTTCCTTATCTTTCAATTCCTCTTTTTGTGTGTGATGTTATTCTGTGCTTACCAAGTCTAAGAATGGATGAATCTCATATAACAACAACAACAACAACAAGGTAAATGAGACGTATGAAAGCCCTAAGTAGATATTGACCATTTCTTACTTAATTTCTAGATGATCTGGTGGATAGTGAATGGAACCTAGAGTAAGCAAACCTGAGTTCGAATTCTCACAGGTACTTTCTGGCTATGTGATCCTGGGAAAGTTATTTGACTTCTGACTTCTTCAATTTCTTCAGTGTTCAATGGGTATAAAAATAGAACTCACTTCCCATTCACATATAGTGAGGAAAAAATGGATAATATTTGTAAAATACTTCACAACGTTGAAGCTCCATATTATTGTCAGTTTATTCTTATTCTATTCTTATTATTTGTAATGTTAGAGGCAGCTTAGGACAGTTGACAGAGATTCACTCTCAAAGTGAAGACCTGTGTTCAAGCCTCACATCTTATACCTGATGGAATATGTCCTTTGACCAGTCACTCATCTTCTATATGCTCTGGGCCACTCTTAAATACTATAAAATATAATGCTATTAGTAACATCAATAGAGGTAATTTCCTCATCTGGATGTTTCCTTTACCAGTGGAATTATATGCCCATTCCTTAGTTCTTACATTTTTGTTTTCCTTATTATTGTTGCATTAACTATGATATATAAAAAGAATTGAGTTTGATATAATAGGTAACATCATCAGAACTGTCTTAAATAGCAAAGCTAATTCCAAATCTTGTGATGACTCATTTTATTAGCACTTAGCATATCTAGTTACAATGAAATGCCAATGTGACTTGATTATCATAGGACCACAGATTTAAAGATATAAAGAAACTTGGAAGAAATTTAGATCAGTCTCTCTATTTTGCAGATAAAGACACTGAGGCAGAAAGAAATTTATTGAAATACCTAGGTTCACACTTAATAGTTAGGGTCTGTAGCAGTATTTGAAGTCATGTCTTTTTCAATCCACTACTCCCCATATAATAATATTTTAAAATGCTTTCTCTAGTCCCTGTTCATCTGACAAGCCCTCTACAACTTGGCTGTAGGTTGTGTGCTTTTGTTAACACAGAAAAGAGCTCTTCAATATGTTTTACAAATCTCCACTTTAACTCTATGGCTTCCTATCCAAATCAATTGCCACAAGGAACAAAATTCAGAGGTCTGGATAAAGGAAAAGTTGTAGGTGAAGGTGTCCAATACCTTTCTATGTCACCCACAATGATCATTTGACTGTTTTCCTCAAAAGGACCTGTTCAGAGGCATAGATTTTGCTTCAGTTCTGCCCTCAGAAAATCAATGGTGTGTTTTCTAGCCACCTAAGTAAAATTATTTCAAAATCTGTAAAGTATAATTAGACCACAAGAAAAGAAATGGGACTTTCTCATGCTGTTGATTAAATATAAGCTTTCATTCATCATACTTTCATAATATGTAAATGTACTTTGTTGAAGGAAGGGAAGATAAATGGGGTTGATAATCTATTTAGGATAAAAAAAGCAGAAATTCACCTAGCAGTATAGTGATGGACATGAAGAAATTCTATTCAAAGACAATATTTTCTGAGACAAGACCTTTCCACCTCCACTCATCGCTCCTAACCCTTCCTCCAATGAAAATGTTCCCAGCATCTTTTCCTGAGTGGATAAGTAGGAATCCCATTTTCACAACCTTCTCATTAAGAAAAACATATTTCTTTTTTGGCGTGAGTTTTCACAAGATGGAAATCTGTCATTTTGCCAAATAAAAGAGCATTTTTGGGAACACTATAAAGTTTTTCCAGTGTAAATCAAAAGAAAATACTGTGTTTCAAGCATGATTGTATTCATTCCTATCAAATACAACTGTTATCATAGGAAAAAGCCATGAGAACTAGCACTAAGTTAAATATGTATTTAAAGAAAATTATTTCATTTTATCTATGAAAACACAACCATAACTAACCAGAATGGAAGTTTCATGAACAGTTTGGTTTAGGACATTGAATGTTTATGAGTGAGGAATGATGGGATATTTGGATGTTGTTCTGTCAGGACCCTCTCTGAATGGAATACATTTTAAAAACATTTTTCTAAACTGTTTGCAAAAATAACCAACTTTTCAAGTTTGAATTGTTCAATATGCATCTCTTCCTAGTACCTTGGTCCAAATCATAGAATAAGCCTCCTTCTTTAACTACATTTTGTGGCTATACCAACCCACCCACCTTCCCCACTAAAATTGTGGACCTTTTAGTATGTTATGTCTCTGTGTTCATTTTTCATAAACTATCTTATTCCTTTCCTAACCCCTATGGATTCAAAAGAGGTCCTTGATATTCTAGAAATATTTGCAATTTCCTTGGCTTTCATTTGCTATTACTATTTTCTCCATTTTTTTTTGAAGGGTCAGCACCTACATTTCAAAGGTTAAGCTTTTGTGGATGTTAAAAAAATAAACAACAGACATTCTTTTACTGAACATATCAAAGAAAGCATCATTTTGAAAGCATAACAGTTGTTTTCCCAAGTAATAGTTATTTAGGATTTTGGTTGTTTTTTTTTTTCCCCCAAGTGATTCAATCTCACAGGCCACCAAAAACATCACTGCTTTTCACTAGAGACATTAAGAAAGATAACTTTGAAAGTTCATTCCTCTCTATTTTATCCTTTTTTTACTCCAAACAGCAAATTTCTATTTGTACAATATGGTTTTGTTCTGGTCCTTTATTTGTAGAAGCCCTATTTATGGTGAATCCCACCCCTCTCCTCAGCCACAATCACTGAGACCAGCAATCGTCATTTTTTGTTGAGCTAGGAGACTGAAAGAAATTAGGGTAGGTTCTTTCCAAGGGAATGCATCATCTTTCCTCTCAGTTCTTATCACTTTTTTTATAGCTATTCACCAAGGTTCTGATCTGTATACTGTAGTCACTTTTATAGCTGAAAATTTATTTAGGTTAACCTATATTTGTGGAATGTAACTGTTGTGTGCACTGGATAAAAAATGAAGCCCCACTTTAAATTTTGGAAATTTGGTATCATTCTAATCTAATATATTGAATAATAATGGAGATGTTGTATTTCAATTTAGTCCCATAAAACTAAAAAAACACACATACACACATTCTTC
Organism: Dromiciops gliroides; assembly: GCF_019393635.1. Taxonomy (NCBI): domain Eukaryota; kingdom Metazoa; phylum Chordata; class Mammalia; order Microbiotheria; family Microbiotheriidae; genus Dromiciops; species Dromiciops gliroides. The sequence goes on along the minus strand of NC_057861.1, from coordinate 245,081,973 downwards.
AAGTAAATAATCCCCCAAATAAAGTGTACATTTGCCGGTAGGGGAATTGAACATGATTACACTTTCAGGAAAGAAAAAGGAAAAATTCCAAACCTTGGCAAAAAAGGAATTTTGTGGTCAGATCTGCGGTTACATCTGTTGGTAAAACAATGAAAAAAAGGGGGGGGGGAAATCACCTTTTTTTCCTTAAATGGATTTTTGCTTCCCAATGCAAGGTTCTTTGATATGTAACACAAAGATTAAAATGCTCCTCCAAACAAGGGGTCTGCTAGTCATATCCTGATATATCAGTGAAGGCTCTGAGAGATAAGGGAAGTTAAGGGTGGCAAATATATATATATATATATATATATATATATATATATGTGTGTGTGTGTGTGTGTGTGTGTGTGTGTGTATATATATATATATATATATGTGTGTGTGTGTGTGTGTGTGTATATATATATATATATATATGAGGAAAGGAATGGGAAATGTTGCTTATCATACAATCATTTGTTCATAGCAGTGATTGTGTGTTTGTGTATGAATGTGTTCCCTCATATATCCAAAGAATTGTGATGACTCCTAACAATGTGAAATAAAAAAAAATCACAAAAATTGTTTACCTTGAAACAAAAACAAAAACAAAAACATTCATTTCAGAACAAAAATGCACTGCGCAGCATTCTAGGGCAAAACTCAAATATCTGTGTAAGCATTAAAGCAGAATTCCTTTCAAAATAGGAGGAAATAGCAGCTAGAGATGTCTACTTTTCGCCTACTAAGGCTAAACATAAATGAAAGGCAAGGGACTCTGAAACAGGAAAACAAAACTAGGGAGAAAATAAAAGCAATAACTAGCAATATTTTCCAAGACTTTTAACTCTTTTATTCCAAGAAAAAACTTCAGTGCCAGAGAGGACCCACAAATTTTTTTAGTTGAAACCTAGACATCCTAACAAAAAGGTTTTAAAAATGAAGTCCAAAATTCTACTCAGTTTAGAAAATTTTAATTAACCAAATACATATTTAACAATATTGCCTTCATCTCTTCTGAATGATTCTCACCTGCTCCTAGCATTCTCCACCACGGATCGTTATTTCAGTCATAAAATCAGCTCCACCACAGGTATCCAGAAAAAAGCAAACTAGGTGCTATTGTATTGAATTTAATATGAAGTTTAAACAAAACTATTCCTAGTAAAAGTTTGTAGTTTCATATGCAGTCCTCTTTTGCTGTTGTTTTCCTTTGTATGATAAAATGTTTGTTTACTGATATGAGCTGAGTTCATTTTTTTAATTCAAAAGAATTTTTTTAAAAAGGGAAACAAAGTGCTACAGGAAGGAAAGGCTTATTTGGCTTTTTTACATCTGATGCCTTGTTTTGCTTTGACCATGGATTTATGTACAAGTGCTTATTTTTACCAATTTTGGTAGAATTTTAAAACATCAAAGACTCATAGAATGCTTTTACTGGAAAGTGACTTTACAATCCACCTGCTCCAATCCAAATAGTTTACAAATGACTATACTGAGATACAGAGTGGGGAAGTTATTCACCCCAAGATCACACATTACAATTAGTGGTTTGGAGACATAGGTGCTTAGCAAAATTCTTTGCTGCATTTTGATTTTCATCACATTGAAATCAAAAGTCCAGCTGTATGAGCTTTAATTTTGGAACATCTTCTGTTCTCTACCTAATCAGGAAAATTTAAATTGATGAAACAACTTAAAATAAGAACAGTAGAATAATGTTTTGTTTTGTTTTGAAAGTTTAACCCTCCACAAAATTCTGGTTTTATATCTGGATGAAAGGAGGTGTCATTCCTGTTGCTGCTGCGGCTGCTTTTATTGCTGTTACGAAAGTTATTGTTTCTTTTGTAAAATGATGGCATCATTCTATGCTCTCTGTTTTGAATGGACTTTAGCAACTAGCAAACAAAACAGGCTTGTAAGTCAGATAGTGAAATCGTGTGGTGCCATGAGGAAAAGTCTGAGTCAGTTCTATGTAACATTTGTTACGTCCAGTAGGGGTAGAGAAAGATATCTGGTTCCATTAGGAAGGTGACCTATAAGCAGAAAAAGGGCATGCAATATTGTTGAGCATTCAAACGCTATTTGTTGATCTAGTAGTACATAGAGGATTGGGAATTCTAAACAAAGGAAGAGAGACATTGAAAGGGGAAATTCCATAATCCTAGGAGGGGAAAAAAAAGGAAGTTAAACTTGAGAAGCAAAAAAGACATTATGAATAAATCTCACCAAAAAGGATAAGAGTTCAAGAAGATTTCTAAATGTATCTCAATAAGGAAAGATTGTGTTTTCTTTACAAAAAAAAAGTGATCACAGAAATTAGGATTAGAAAAATATTGGGTACAAACATAAAAGGGTCTTGGTGTGAATGTTTTATTTCAGCTTCTAATATCCCCAAAGACATATCTTAAATTATATGTGTATGTATATATGGGTATTTATACCCATATATACATACATATATGTGTGTATATATGTATATATATATATACACACACATACACATATATATAAAAATATACATACAAACTCATTAGATGATATAGATAGATCTATATCTATAAAGTATCTTATGTCAAGTTAATATATATTACATATATAAAGTATATATATATATATAATTTCACAAAATATATAACTTAAATTACCTATGTGTATATATGTATATCTGTATATATCTGCATGTGCATGTTTATTGTATATGTATATATGTGTATATATATAATCTAAGTTATATCTTTTGGGATTACTTATATAAGTATATATAGATATATGTAGATCTATAGATATAGACACACATATATAAATATATTGGTGTATGTACATATATAGATGTGTATGTATATATGTTATATGTGTGTGTGTGTGTGTATATATATATATATATATGCCTCTGATAGGCTATTGAATCAGCAGGGCAATGTGAGATTTAAAACTGGATATTAGATTATAAATCTCCCCTCTTTAACCTTTCCCTTAATTTATCTCCCAGACTAGTAAATGGAAGAAGCTTCTGGTTTTCTAGTTAGAGCTTTTATTGTATGGTAGTCACAAGGTGATGTTGATTAGAAGGATAGGAAAGTAGAAACACAATACAAATCGTCTTATGTCTAAGCTTAATCTATATTCTGTATAAAACTCAGCAAAAGCCGAAGGCCACCTTTGGGGAGAGAGAGACCATGTCAAGTGCGTGCTGCTGCTAACCGCGAGCCGGGCACACTCGAACTCTCATCAGCATCAGCCTGTGAAGCACAGTCAGGAGACCAGCAGAGCAGGAAAAAACTCCCACTCTCCTTGCCTTTTAAGCTCGCACCCCGGAAGTGGAGTGCTAGCAGGCAGTCTGACGTGCGAAGCAGGCGGACTGGCATGCGTAGCTCATGCCATTGGTCTCCTCCCCGAAAGGGTGGTCCTTAAAAAAAAAAAAAAAAACTGGCGTCTTTCAGTTATCCTAACCGACTGTTAAAAAACTTTCATATTTTTTTTACCACAGCAAAGTCTATGGATTTTACTAGTAATTTATTATTTCTTCTCAACTCTGATTCATAAATAGGGACAACATAGACTTTTGACTTAGCATGATGAATGCAGGGCAAAAGTCACCAATTTCCCATTGTCTACTCTAATGTTCTTTATTGGCTCGTTGAAGTACATTTTAATTGATATGATATAATTTTGGTACTAGGTAGCAAAGGCAAGGAAGAAGTTGAAAAAAAATCTATCAGGTTGCCCTTTCAAAAAAAAAGGGAGTGGGTAGTGAATTCAAAGGGTAAAATGATTTTAAAAGCCATCTGAGGGATGCTTGTGTCCGTCCATGCCATAAACCAGCAAGGAATAGCTCTGGGCCTGACTAACAAAAGAGCAAAAACAAATTTTAGGATTAGTCCTTGGGCATGTTGTCCAGGACAAGGTGAAGGGCTCAGGAGTAGCAGATAATTTCTCCAGGAGATGGCAGCAGCAGCTTAGTAAAAAAAAAGCAAAGCGCTACTTCAAAGGTAGTAAATAACAACTGAAGAGGTAGAAGTAGAGTAGAACAGCAGTGAAAAGTTTGCATCTGTTTTTTTGTTTTTTTGAGATAGCTATGCAAGTTGTTCTAGATATGTTGTTTTATTGTTCAGCATATTTGTGACCCCATTTGTGGTTCTATAGCAAAAATATTGAAATGGTTTGCCTTTGCCTTTTCCAGCTCATTTTAGAAATAACCTGAGACAGAGTAAAGTGATGTGTTGTTTAAAATCTAAATGTGGGTTCTAATCTGTTCCTCCATTTTGGGGAGTAAACTGGCTAAAATCATTGATAAATTCAGCAAGAATTTAGGTTTTTAAGGGTTTATTAAATGATATATTATAAGATAGCAAAGAGAAAGATTGAGAACAGATTCCTTACAGCATGGCAAATTCTAGCTTTCCTAATAGCTCACATGAAGTCCCACCAAGCAGATGTCTCAAACCAAAAGAGCCAGATCCTATCTGCCAGCCTCAGCTTACTACTTCCTGTCCTCCTCCCAGAAATGGAAGGTTCTTCAAGTTGATTGGTTAAGAGCAGTCTCCTGTTTATGTCTCAGTCCATAGCCTCTGAGAACACACTTTCCTCAGGGTTGCCCACATGTAATCTCAATTTAATCAACCTTAACTAGGTTCAACTTCTGAAAACAACACCCTACTCAGGGTCAGCAGGTGTGGTCTCAATTTAATCATCACAAGTAGGTACTTAGTCTCTCAGTCTCACCCAATTCAATCAATTCCAAATCAAACTTCAAGTGGGAGCCCCTGGGAGTCTGCCAAGTTCCATTATTTTATCACAGTGACTTGCCCTGAGTCACACAACTAGAATGTGTATTAGGACTGATTTTAACTCAGGAAGATTAAGTCTTTCTGAATCCAGGACGAGCAGTATATTCACTATGCCACCTAGTAGCCCTTTATGGCTGTGGCACAACCCTAGTAAGTTTCTAGGGGCTATACTATCTCCTCCCAATATGAAAATTTGTGAGGTATTGTAGCCCATTGTTTATTGATGGAAAAGATTCTATCACTTGATTTTCCTTAGTTACTTATTTTGTAATTCTTTCTAAATTAGAAAGTATTGCTGTGTAATTAATGGCCCCTGCTCAATAATATATCAAAACAATGCCTTAGTTATGCTGAAGCGTAAGACCTATATTTTACATATCATAGGATTTCAAAGCTAGTTGGAAGCTCAAAGGTTGTCTAGTCTAACACTGTCATTGAATTTTAGCAAAAAGTACCCGAATGAGTACTAAACTGTAAAATTTCCTTCTTAGCTTCTGTGTGGCAATAGCTTACAGAAAATGCTTCTGTCAGAATTTCCTCACTAATATAGGAGCCTAGGAACATTTTGGAGACCTCAGGTCTTTTTGGTCCTTTACCTTATCTAGTTAGAATTTGAAAAATTTCATATATGACTTTTACCCAATAGTGGTCCATACTTCCATTTAAAATATTAAGGCTCACAAGGCTTCAACACAGAGAACAGTTTTGTTAAGACAGTAAAGACACAGAAAAGACACATCTGCTGATATAAAGAGTCAAGAAATATTTTCTCTCCCACTTCTGGCTGAATATCCTTTGATAGAATTCATTGGCTTTATAGTACTGCCTTAGGTGGAACAAGTCAAGGCATCACCCTCGTGATGTCTTTGGTCCTCTTTGATACTTTTATGTGTAGACCAGTATTAGATGAGACTCATCTATAAACAGCTCTGCTACTTATTGCTGACATCACTTCTCCTGTCAGTGTTATGCTCTTTCACTGCCATTGTGCTCTATTCCCTGCAGAAATGATGAGTTTAATCCCATTACTACCATTGTCTTCACTTCTATTTTACTTTTTCTCTGTTCCATTTTCCTCATCCAGAATATGGCATCAGCTCATAAACATCTTGGTCATGAAAGGATTATGCCTGTCTCAATCAAGAGTGCTACAACTCTTTCACATCTTCAGTACCAGAATAAATTCCATCTTTTAACCTTCTATTGTTTTATAACTGGGTCTTGCAGCTCCACTTTCTATCAGAGAGTAAAGACTCTCTCCACTCAAGGGAGTATGCCTACCATTCTGAAATGACTTACAGGAGCTTCAGCCATGTAATTGTTTCCTATCTCAGCTTCTTTCCACTTTTCCATCCTCTTCTAGTGAAGCTTCATCAGATTGTTTACACAATCCCAGGAGGCTTCTCAAAGAAAATAGTGAGGAAATGAAGGAAAGCAGAAAGCAATACTTACTCCCAAACACTGGTGGAGCAGCTAGGTGGTACAGTGGAATGAGTGCAGGGCCTAGAGTCAGGAAGACTCATCTTAATGAGTTCTAATCTGACCTCAGTCCCTTATTATCTGTGTGACCCTGGGCAAGTCACATAAGCCTATTTCATTTAGTTTCCTCATCTGTAAACTGAGTTGGATAAGGAAATGGAAAAAAAACACTCTAGTATCTTTTCCAAAAAGAGTCCAAGTTGGGGTCATAAAGAGCTGGATATGACAGAAACAACAACATATGAACCTGAAATTCAGAACAAAGGGAAGTCTGTAACTTAAAGCTTTAATATTACATTTATGAAGAATTTTACAACTTTTGAGCACCCTACACATACTTTTTCATTTGTCCTTTCATAAGTCCTTTAAGATTGGTACTAAAAATAGCATTGTACCATTTTACAAATGAGGAAACTAGGGTTTGGTTGAATGTCAGTTATTGCCGCACTATCACAGAGCTAGCAAATGACAAAACTGGTACTCAAGCCTTTGGACCTCAAATTCAGTGCCTCTTCATGACACCATGCTATTTCTTAAAGTCACTATGAATTCATTGCCCCTCTCCAGATCTTGATCCTCATCACCTTTGCCCCAGCCCACTAATTATTTTAATATCCAGGCCTCTAAATACTCAAATCAATTGCTAATTTCAGCAATACATACTTTTGGAAAAGAAAAGCAAGTTTGAAAAAAACTGTTAATGTGAACTGCACGTAGGAACAGAAAAATAAGATATCTCTAAAAATAAATCCTGATTTATAGGCAATGGAAGAGCTTCTTCTTTAGGATTGATGATACTTCAGAGGGTATCTATGATCAACTGGCAAACATCTCTGTAATTTTTCTGCTCTCTCTATAATCAGTGAATTGATATTTAAGGAGCACAATCTTATTCCAAGGAGAAAGCATATTTGCTCACTCTAGATGATGAGCCTAACTATTTACAGTTACATATGGAGGGAAAAGATGTAGGAAATAGCATAGGCTCTTATTATACACTTTGGCTTCATCCAAGCGCAGAAAGGACTCTAGAAAGCAAAATCACTTCTTCTTGAAAATTATATGATAATACAGCAAAAGTAAGCATATCAGAAATTGTCATTGAAATCTAAGTTGGAACAGGTCAGAAAGTTACCCTTGTTTCAAGAAGTTAGTTACTACCTATACATAAATAAAGAATAAATATGTACATGCACAAACTGTATATATATATATATATATATGTGTGTGTGTGTGTGTGTGTGTATAATATAAACATAAGTGTGTGTATGTATATGTGTATATGTTTATGTTTATGTGTTGTTGTTGTTCCTACAGCTGCTGCTGCAGAATCATTTGTCACATCTGACTCTTCTTGATCCTATTTGGAGTTTTCTTAGCAAAGATACTAGAGTGGTTTGCCATTTCCTTCTCCAGATCATTTTACAGATAAGGAAACTAAGGCAAACAGGTTAAGTAATTTGCCCAGGTTCACACTGCTGATAAGTGTCTGAGGCCAGATTTGAACTCATGAAGCTGAGTCTTTCTGATTTCAGTCCCATTACTCTATCCACTGTGCTATCTAGCTGCGACATACATACAAACACACACATTCATTTCTAAAATGAAGAAAATACTAACTGTACTACCTACCTCAACAGCTGGATGTCTCAGTGAATGGAGCTCTGGGTCTGGAGTAAGGAAGACCTGAATTCAAATCCAGCCTCAGACACTCACTAGTTGTGTGACCCTGTACAAGTCACTTAATTCAATTTGCCTCAGTTTCCTCATCTGTACATCATGTATGCATACACATCATCCTCATCATGTACATATGTATGCATACACAGCCCATATGTTGTCTATACATAAATACCACATATGTATATGATATACGTATGTGCTCATGTATATGATATACATATATGCTCATGTATATGATATACATATATGATCATTTATATGATATACACACATGATCATGTTTTTGTTCGTGTATATTATATACATATATGCATTCATATATGCCACACTCTATAGTTATGTATTAACAATATATTTATAATACATATACATGTATATGCACATTCATATATATACATACATGCATACATATACATATACACACATTTGTGTGTGTGTTTATGTGTAACTGATGGACGAATTTTCCAAAATTTTCCAGTTTACTTCATCTGTGCAGTTTCAGTTAAGTATATTATATCAGAAAAAATACTTAAATGGGACACAGAAGACTTGGGTTCAAATATTTGTTTTTATCATGTATTGGCTATATGACATAAGGCAACTAATTTGGTTTAACCTGTCTGTTTTTTATGGCATTAGCAACTTGTTTAACCTTTGCACTTCAAGGCTGGGCTTCATTTCTAAAATGAAGAAAATACTAACTGTACTACCTACCTCAACAGCTGGATGTCTCAGTGAATGGAGCTCTGGGTCTGGAGTAAGGAAGACCTGAATTCAAATCCAGCCTCAGACACTCACTAGTTGTGTGACCCTGTACAAGTCACTTAATTCAATTTGCCTCAGTTTCCTCATCTGTAAAATGAATCAAGGAAGGAAATTTCAACCCACTTCACTATCTTTACCAAGAAAAGCCCATTTGGGGTCATGAAGGGTCAAATATGATTGAATGATTGAATAACTATTTATTTCACAGGATAATCGAGAGCATAATAGACCTAGGATTCAGAAGTAGCAAGAATCTGAGAGGTAATCCAGGTCAACCTGAAAAAATTTAAAGATAACACGAATGAGATTCAGAAAGTGAATAATTTGACGATGAACACAGTTAGAACATGATCTATGTGTTGGAGGACAAGAATCCAACATATAAGTGTAAAAGGCACTTCATGTTCATTTGTGAAGGATTTCACATTATGTATGTAAACTGCTAAATTGATGCTTCTAAATATTCCAAAAACATTGAGATTCTTAGCATCTTCTTCCCCCTTTCTTTCACTCTGCTATCTTATTTTCATTCAGTCAACTTGTCCATCAACATGAGCCAGTCATTGTGCTAGGCCCTAAGGATACAATTATAGAGAATGAAAAAATTCCTTATTAAAAATGAGATCTCATAAGGAAGATATCATATATATATATATATATATATATATATATATATATATATATATATATATATATATATATATATATATATATATATATATATATATATATATATATACATGTGTGTGTGTGTGTGTGTGTGTGTGTGTATATATATATATATATATATATATATATATATATACCATATAGAGAGTTACTAAATAGGAATATATTAAAAATAGTTAAATACTAGGTGGTTTCAGAAGTAAGGAAGATGCTATCAGTTGGGGGAATGAGGAAAAGCTCAAATACTATGGTTAATGAACTGCATTTTAAAGTACTAGGTGGGGGGACAGCTAGGTGGTACAGTGGATAAAGACCAGCCCTGGATTTAGGAGGACCTGAGTTCAAATCTAACCTCAGGCACTTGACCCTTACTAGGTGTGTGACCCTGGGCAAGTCACTTAACCCTCATTGCCCAACAAAGTAATAATAATAAAATAAAATAATTAAAATAAAATAAAGTACTAGTGGGACTCAGGGAGATTGTGGTAAGTAGGGAATGCATTCTAGACATGAAGAATGGCCTCATGTGAATGCATGCCAGTGAAAGATATAACCACACATGGGTGAAGGAAAATAGAAAAGTCAGTGTTTATGGAACCAGCAGAGTGGGAAAGGGAGCAATTCCCTGGAAAGATGTTTTGTAGGGCTTTGAAAATTGCTTAGCTTCCTGAGAAGGAACTGATAAAGTATTTATAGAATGGTTTATATATGTGTGTGTGTGTGTGTGCATATATACAGCTATGCATGTGTATATATATGTGTGTGTATAAACACATAATGTTATCAAAACTTTTTTTATATATTTAAAAGGAATAGTAAGTTGTACATAATTGAATTGCATTTTCATCTACAATCACATTTTTCTATTCTACTGTGTAATAGAATTGTTTATTTTTTAAGTTCAGAATAAAATAAATACAATTAAAATAATAATAATAAAAATTACTCAGAGGAATTTATATTTATCCTAGAAAGAAAAGCAGAAAGGGGCCATATAAGATTGTATTTATTATTTGTCTTAACCTCATTTTTTGTCAAGTGGTTGGACTATCAGTGATGAACTGTTCTGTACTTATCTACCCTGGTTCTCAGAAAACTGACAAAGTCCACTGCCAGAATAATCTTTGTAGTCTTTCCAGTGCAGTACAAGCTGCCAGCACATGTACTCTATTGGTGCTGCTTTTGAGAAAGTAGGGTCACCTTCATATTTTCATGTCACATAGTGGCATTAGTGGAGGACTTTGTGGAAGATAATGTTTTCCTCTCTTTCTTTCTCATATATACATACACATACATACTTATACACACATACATATATAATGTGTATGTATATATCATTTATAAATTATATATACAAATAAAACACAAATGTATATACATACTTATATGTATCTATACATAAAAATATAATACATGTGTGTGCATATGCATATGTGCATATGCACCTATATACACATATTAATGTTTTCATAAAATACCATGTGTGTCAGCAAAGTATTTAGGGTTTTGATGTATATAAACTCTCTATTTACTCTTATCATTTTGCTGTCTCACATCTCCAATTCTTAATGAAGCCTAGAATGATCTTAGTCATTTACACACAAATATTTAGAGAGAGACAGAGACACAGAGAGATAAAGCTTATTCAAGTCCCAATTTTAGTGCCACTTGATACATGAAGCTTTAATTTATCCCCAGGTCCCAAGTGAGACTATTCTTTTCTTCCCCCATATTTTCCTATCATTTTACCTTGACCTTTCCTCTTTTGCTTATTTCAGTCATTTATATCTTTGTCATCTCTGCCCCTGTGCTGCCTCTCCAAAGTGCATTAGGCTTGAAAGCATGGCCTATACATTCAATTTGTACACGAGTTGCACTTATCAGAGTGGATTTCACATTCTTCTTGTGCAGTCATTTGAGTCATGTCTGACTCTTCATGATTCAATTTGGGGTTTCTTGGGAAAGATATTGAAGTGGTTTGCTATTCCTGCTCTAGCTTATTTTATAGATGAAGAAACTGAGGCAAATGGGATTAAGGGACTTGACCAGAGTCTCACAGCTAAGTGTCTGTGGTCATATTTGAACTCAGGTATTCCTGACTTCAGGCCCAGCATTCTATCCACTGCACTACCTAGTAGGTACTTAATGTTCATTGAATTAAATTCAATATTCACTTATGATGGAGTATCTGTATATGCTTCCCAAAGGTAAATCTTAACATTATGAGAGATTGTAAATAATCATATGGAAGTATATTTGCATGAAGTTATTTGATTAGTGAAGGATTGAGATGTTTAATCTAACCAATTTATTCATTCAACAAATATTTTTTGAGTATTCAGAAGTTCACCGGTTTGCATAGACTGAGAGGTGAGAAATCTCCATTCTACAAATACAGACCTCAAATTATTCTAAAAAGCTCAACAGTAAACTGTACTGGAAACACAATAGCCACAGATTAGACTGCTTTCCATAATCACCCACACATAACATTGATCCATAAAACTGACGAGTATTATTTAAATAGTTGTCTCCATGCCAAATACTCATAATCTCCAAGCTATTTAATTGTTTGTTTGTTTTTTCAGGGCAATGAGGGTTAAGTGACTTGCCCAGGGTCACACAGCTAGTAAGTGTCAAGTGTCTGAAGCCAGATTTGAACTCAGGTACTTCTGAATCCAGGGCCAGTGCTTTACCACTGTGCCATCTAGCTGCCCCCAAGCTATTTAATTGTAATAAAAAATTTCAAATAAAGGGACATAGAAACATTTGATCAAATTCCATCCTCTTATCCTCTAAAACACCCTGGCTCACAACCTTGGTTGCATTCTCTATTCCCTACTGTCAATTATTCCACATAATTAATCTCTTGATGAATCTTATTTCTAAATTCACAATGTCTCTCAAATACTCTCTCCTTCTCATCACTCATAGAGATACAAGCATGGATCAGTTCCTTATCACCATTCTCTTGACCATTACAGTAGTCTTCTGATTGGTCTCCTTGCCTCAAATCACTCCCTGCTTTATTCTATCCTATACTCACATGTGAACATTTTTTTTTCTTAACTATTTTTCTGACCATATCACCCCCTATTCAATGAGCTCTAGTAGTTCCTTACTACTTCCAGGAGAAAACATAAAGTAATGTGTTCAGCATTAAAATTCTTCATAAACTTTTCCCTCTCTACGTCTCCAGTCTTCTTACACTCTCTGTTCCTGCTGTAATGTCCTACTTGCATTTCCTCAACACAAGACCCTGTCTCCCATCTCCTTCATTGCCCTATATTCCTGGCATACTCTGTGACCTCACCTTCACTTTTAAATTTCTCTGCCTTCTTTTAACATTTGGCTCAAAGCCTACCTTCAGTAGAGTCTTTTCCTTACCTTCTAATGCCCCCCTTTCAGAATATCTTCAATAAATTCTGGGTAACCAGTTATTTACATGTTGATTTATTCATTAGTCTGAGCTCCTAGAAGAAAGGGACTGTTTTGTTCCTGTCTTTTATTGCCAGTACTTATCATAGAGCTCAACACTTATCATAAGGGCTCAACAAATCACTGTTTACTGAACAAATGATTCCCTGACTAAATCACTGACTAATAAACCAAGTACCTAGGTGCTTACACTTTAGCTACAAGCTGATTTTATTCCCTTGAAAAGTGTCTTTTTCATGGTACAAGTAGGTTATGGGATCTGTACAAGTAGACTATGGGACCTGTAATCAAATGTGTCTGTTTGTGTATGGACAATTAATAGAAGGATAATGGTAGGTTGCTTTTCCCAAAGCTGCCAATAAATTTCTTTTGTGTATATATAGTGAGTTATAGAGTCCAGAATTTTTTATTTGGATATACATAAAAATACTGCTATCTCACTTGCCAGTTAAAAAGCAGTAGGCATGATTTATTGACAAGTAGTTTTATGTAGCTGAGAATTTATTCTCATTACCATAGGAGGTCAAAATCTTAAGAACTTTTTTTTCAGGTTTATAAGTGTACATTTTGTGCTTCTTTCTTCATCTTAAAATTGAACAAAATATCCATTTGTCAGACCATGACCAACTTCTTTGAACACCGTGGCTTCCCTCTTGAATTTATCCCTAAACACTAAAAAAGAAACAAAGGAGTCAACTGACTGGTTTTGTCATATTGAGGATTCCACCAACACTGCACTATTCATGTAGACTCTGCTTATTTTTTATCTTCCCTCAGTGCTTCTTTTTACTGAGTAAACATGTTTTCCTCTTTTATGATTTTGTACCCTCTGGCACAGCTCAGTGAATCAATTCTTGCAGTCAGAACTAATGCTACATGAGTCAAACAGAAGCCAAACAATAGCAAACAGAAAAATGGAAGGAGTTCCTTGCATTCCATTTATGGCTAGATCAGCTGGTCAATCCATGATTGAATTATTCTTCAATATGATTCACTTTAAGAACAGATATTTGACCTATGGTATTGCTACATGTAAGAGAGATTTAGTTCCAAATGATTTTCCCCCCTAACAGCCAATAGTACTGAGAAGACACTGGCCTTAAATAAGAAGGTAAACAAAGACTATGAAAAGGAGTGATAAGAACTTTTGCTTAATTGAAAATAATTTTAGCATCCTTACTAATGCTGTATGATAGGTAGAGATTAGAAACATAAAACATTTATCTAACCATGAAAAATATTTTATCTTTTTATCTCTAAGCCATGTATCATTTGTAGAAGATGTGGGGAGTCTTCTTACCCTAAATATTAAATAGAATATGTATGCACAATTCTATTTGCTTAAATACTAGTATAAGGGTGGAAAGAAAACCATGCAATCCCATGTTAGCCTTGACATTAAATAACTGTGAACATATCTTAATTAATTTTTACTCATAGACTAAGGGCTAATGGTCTTCAAACAAGAGTGAATGCAATGCATGAATCCTGTTCAGATAGGCTAGAAAAAAGGGTGGAAATCCTAAAATTGGTGCAAGAGTGACTTTTACACCTCTGAGGATTTACTACATGGAAGAAGAAGAGACTTCAATTTTTGTTGGGTCTTATTCCCCATTACCCCATTTGACTGGAAGAGGACCTCAAGTTCTAAAGATTTCAGAGAATTTTGTACTTCCCATATCCCCATTGGTGTCTCATTGGCATCCCCAGATCATCTGGAAACAGTTTTTGCATCAGGATCCAAGGACAGATTGGATTCATATCTTTTTTTTTTTTTTAAGTGAGGCAATTGGGGTTAAGTGACTTGCCCAGGGTCACACAACTAGTAAGTGTTAAGTGTATGAGGCTGGATTTGAACTCAGGTACTCCTGACTCCAGGGCCGGTGCTCTATCCACTGCGCCACCTAGCTGCCCCTGATACATATCTACTTAAGGAGCCTAGAAAAGAAACTACATCATATACAAGGAGAATTGCTTGAACACCTCACAAATGAGAGAATAGGACTTAGAGCAATCAGGAGCTATGAACTCATCATTTGCCACATGTGCTTTCTAATCTTATACCCATTTTCTCAAGGTTATGATATGCATTTATTGGAGATATCATAGACTTCTGGGAAAAATATTTTCCATCATTTTTGGTATCCAATGACTAAATATTCTTTTCTAAAAGATACTTAAAACTGCTTGAATAAGTTGCTTCTCAACTGATTATCTGGGGTGTGGGAGAACACGATATTAGGGCCTTGAGTAGATGCAATGAGAGAATAACTCCTGATCCCTCAAGGGTACCTCCTAGAGCCCTGAGAAGGAGATGTAGACAACATCCTTATGGGAAACTGATTTCTCATGATAGTGAGAATTGCTATGAGGAAGATCAGATCTCCAATGAGCTAAAAAAGGTAATTTAGAATATTTGGATTAAAGAATTTGTTGTAATAGCATGCATTTTTCTGGCAAAATAATAAAATTCCTAAGTATTTGAAAGGAAATAATTTGGTGGTGGGAAGAAAATGTATAATCCCTTTAATTCTGTATTTCTTACTAAGGTTCCCATATTTTTATCATTATATAATAATAATAATTTTATGCAGAGAAGTTCTACATATTTTTGATGTGTTCATGTGATTTCTCTTGGTAGATATAGGATAGAGAAGCTTCACATTTACTTGAAAGGGATAGCCACTGTAGAGTATTAAATCCTTTTTGTTTATTACTGTGAATATTATAACTATTATACATAAAATAATCATTGGTCAGTGCAAAGAAGTATAAATGCTCCAAGATGGCAAATACTCCATGAGTGTAGGGCCTAAATCTTAGATCAATTTTGATTATCCTTTAGCATCTTTCATAGTTCTTGGAATATGAGAAATATCTTCACTCTTAAAATGAATTGTGGGTTGAATTAATCCTCAAAATTTGTGGACAATTTTAGAATAATTTATACCGAAATAATTTAAATTCAGTATTAAAGAAGTTAGGATCATAATAGATGTGATGATGATAGATGTAATTATAGTAATAATTTAATGTTTGCAAAACTCCTTACCTATATAATAGCTAATAATAGATAGTATTTATATAATTCTTTAAAGTTTTCATAGTTTTAGAAATATTATCTCATCAAATCCTTACAACCATAAGAGTTAGGTTGGATTATTATTACTATTTTCCAGACTAAATTTGAGTGACTTGCTTGGAGTCATATAGCCAATAAGTTTTTCAAGTCACATTTGAATTCAGGGCTTCCCAACACGTTGGCCCAACTCTATCCACTGCACCACCTAGCTACTCATAACACCTTTTATTTTCACAATAATCCTGACCCATAGATATTATAGGTATATACTATCAATCTCTGGATATTTTCCCAAGATAAATTTTAAAAATTATATATGAAGATATTATTGATGACAGGAAGATGTTTCTAAAAGCTTATTCAGGTGTTTCTCAGAAATTTTAGTAAGAAAATAACACAAAATATGAATAAATGTGAAAACTTTTATTAACCACTTATTATGTAGCAAGTGCCATTTAAAGCACTTGAGATTCAAATAAAACACCAAGATAGCCCATGTTTTCAAAGACCTTGTTGTTGTTTGTCCTTTGTCCACAATGAGGTACACGACATTGGGTGATGTTATAACTTTCAGTGAATTGGATTTAAGTGAGGGAGGGCTATGCAAGATCAACAATCTAACTCTCTCCTCCAGAGCCATCTGGCTCCAGTGGTAAGACATGTATCAGGATTACTGGAGATAACTTTTGCTTTTTAAGGCAATTGGTCATAAGTGACTTGCCCCGGACCACACTGCTAGTAAGTGTCTGGGTGAGATTTGAACTCAGATACTCGCAACTTCAGGGTCAGTGCTCTATCTATTGTAGCTGCCCCTCAAAGATCTTATATTGAAGTGTAAGAGTCAACACATACAAGAAGGGGATATGTCTAATATGAACTAATGAGAAGCCAATGAGGAAAATTATCTATAAAATAGATAAGTGAAAACTTTACATAATAATAAATTCCATAAATAAAATATCAGAGTCATTATAAGAGAAAATAAAATTGAAGACAATTCAGAGTAAATGAAAATATAGGTTCAAAACAATTGTAAATCCATTATAGTATTATCTAAACACAAGGAAAATGCAAAGACTCAAAATAGATCATGGCACATCAACTTCAATGATACTGACAAACCAAAAATCTTAGAAAAGGAAAAAGAAATGGATTTTTGATTCCAGTTAGACAAAAACAAAACCAAAATTCCCTGAAGGGCCTAATTACTTTCACAATACAAAAAGTTTGCCCACAATGAAGAATCAGTTTTTCAGTCAGTCAGTCAATGAACAAGTATTTATGAATGGCTAACTATGGAATAATCATGGTGTTAAATACTAGTGACACAAAGGTAAAAATAGTTCCTGCCTTCAAAGAGATTACATCCTCATGGGGAGATGGCATAAAAAATAACTAGTTATGTAAAAGTAACATACAATGTAAATGGAATAGACTTTCAGTAGGAAAGGTACTAGGCATAAATTTGAGAGAAAGAAAGCTTGGAATGGGAGGAGATGGCTTCCTGGCAGAATATAGATTTTGAGCTATTTTGAAGACAGACAGGGAAGCCAGGAGGCAAAGATCGATCAATTAGTGTCATTAAATTCCTATTATATGCCAGCCACTGTGCTAAGCACTAGAGATACAAAAGAAAGAAAGAAAAAAGAAATAGAAAAGGCCTTGTTCTTAGGCAGCTTATAATATAATGGAGAAGCAACCTTCAAAGAAATATGTACAAACACCATAAATATATGAGAGAGAGAAAGAGACAGACAGACAGAGACAGAGAGAGAGAGAGAGAGAGGAATAAATAAGGGAAAGATAAGGAAAAGGGTGTCTGAATAATCTCAGAAGCAAGGCAGTAAGATTAAGGGGGAGTGGAAAATGAAAGTGGGACTTTAGTTGATACATGAGAAAACCAGTAGTCTAAGAAGCTGAAATGAGGAGGGAGAGATTTAAAGGCATGAGCCACAGTCAGTGAAACACTCAGAATTGGAAGATGTAATATCCCATGCAAAGTACAACAAAGGAGGCCAGTGTCACAACATGGCAGAGTATGTGGAGAAGAGTAAGGTGTAAGTAGACTAGAAAAGTGTTAGAGGAAAGGTTATGAGAACTCTGAAAGGCAGAGACTTATATTTGATCCCGGAGTTAACTGGAAACCACTGAAATTGATTGAATAGTCAGATGTTCAAGTCAGACCAACATGTTAGGAGGATGAACTTGATACCTGAGTGGAGGACAGATTGGAGTAGAGAGATTAAAATAGTGAGTATTTAACATGCCTCGACACATAAGATTTAAATTTAAATCTATAAATGGAAAGAAACATTACAATCTGATGAAGAGTCAAACTTGAGAATGGGCATTATCATGACTAGATCTAAGATCATAGACTTGTAATTGAAGATAGTTCAGATGACATTTAGTTCAATCCCTTCATTTTTCAATTAAGAAGCTAAGTAAAGGGTTATAAGAGAGATTCAATGACTTGCCTAATGTTTAACTGTTACTAACTTTCAGGACTGGATTAATATTTAATTTTGTCATGATTGAAATAATTATGAGAGACACAATTTAGGTAAATTATACTTTTATCAATCATAATGGGTAAGAGATTGACCAAAAATGGCTCATTAATCTCTCATATTTCAAAGAGGGAAGAAAAAGAGACTTCATAACTACATTTTCAGGTTTTATGCCCTTTCAGACAAGAGGTGGTCCATTGAGTAGCAATCAAATCTGATTGGTCAATTTAATTTGGAGGTAGGCTACATTAAAATGAAGGGCTATACTTGACCATTTCTAGCATTGGTCTAACTATCCAAAGAATACATATCCTCTTCAATAGGTGGGCTGAATGACCTCTCCTTGATGGAGAGGACTCCCTATAAAGACAAAAGATGTCCCCTTAGCAGAACATAATGAGTTTCTCCAACCCAGATCAAATTCCTAGAAAGGTCAGATGACCCTGACCAAGATTAAGGAGAGGCAATTCAATCTTATCAAGAAGGACTTTGGAATGGGGGGGAGGTGAGGACTGTGAAAGAATGGGGGAGCACTGAACCTCTGAGATAAAAGTTAAAAATAAACATTTCTCATGATTTAATATCAATAATTGTATATGCATATGTATAATATTGCTGTGAAAATATGTCAAGGAAAAGAATAGCCTAAAATTAAAACTCAGTTAACATGAAAGATGAATTAATATGACAGTACAAAAAACAAACAGAGGAATGAAATAAAACTACTATAAAAATAAGATAGCAATATGGCCAAACAAAAAAAAGAGAGAAAAAAAGTCTTCAATCCATTCTTCATTCCATGCAACAAAATTAACTATAACTAAATCAGTATTCTAAGTATTTGAAAAGTCATTAAAAAGAAAAGATACCATTACTTATGTTTAAAATTAAAATAAGAATAATTATAGCTCTAAAACTGTGCATACCTTTAGATACAGCAATACTGCTCTAGGTTTATTTCCCAAACATTACAAAAAAGAGGGGAGAAAAATTATTTGAACAAGAATATTAATAACATCTCTTTTTGTGGTGGCTAAGAATTGGAATTCAAAGGAATGCCCATCAGTTGGGGAATGGATAAACAAGCTGTGGTATATGTTGGTGATGGGACATTATTGTGCTATAAGAAATGACAAGCAGGATGATTTCAGAAAAGCCTGGAAATCCTTACATGAACTGACATATAGTGAAGGGAGCAGAACCAAGAGATTTTTGCGCACAGAGTCAGCAATATCTTTGATGAAGAACTCTGAATGACTTAACTATTCTCAATAATATAATGATCTAAGACAATACAAAAGGAATAATGATAAAGCATACTATCTACCACCAAAGAAAGAACTGATATTAATTGAAAACAGACTGAAGCATGCTACTTTTCACTTTGTTTCATTTTTAATTTGTTTTCTTATACAAAATAACTAATATGGTAATGTTTTACATAATTGCATATGTATACATCTGTTTGCTTACCACCTCAGGGAATGCAGAGGAGAAGGAGGAAAGGAGGTATAAAATTTGGAAAGCAAAGCTATAAATAAAAATATTTATTATTTTTTAAAAGTATAACTACTTTTCTTAAAGTTTTCTAAAGTACTTTACATAACTTATCATGTTTTATTATCACAATAATAAGTATTATTTTAATCTATAGTTTTACAGATGGAAAAATTATGTCTAAGAAATTTGCCCCATGACACAAAGTTTATTTTTCTGAGAAACAATTTGAACTTAAGGCTCCTGAACCTGAATATATATAAAATTATATTTCAGTCTGTATTCAGATAACATCAGTTATTTCTCTGAAGATGAATTGCATTTTTCACAAGTCCTTCTGATAGCATGCTGCTCATCATTTATTTCACAATTAGTATTCCTAACTGTATTACACTCTATACTATTCCCTCCCCATGATATTTATTCTATTTTCTATATTCTTTCGCCCTATCTCTTCTCAAAAGTGTTTTGCTTCTTATTGCCCTCTCCCCCAATCTGTTCAACCTACCTTTAACTCTCCTTTCTTATCTCCTTTCCCTCCCACTTTCCCACAGGGCAAAATATATTACTATACTCAATCGAGTGTGTATATTATTTACTCTTTGAGCCATTTTTGATGGGAGTAAAACTCACTCTTTCCCCTGCACATCCCCCATCTTCCCCTCCAATACATAAGCTGTTTCTTATTTTTTTTTATGTGAGCTATTTTACCCCATTCCACCTCTCTCTTTCCATTTCTTTCAGTGCATTCCTCTCACCCTATAATTTTATTTTAAAGATGTCATCATGGGGTAGTTAGGTGACACAGTGGAGAAAGCACCAACCCTGGACCTAGGAGGCCCTGATTCCAAATCCAGCAGCAGACATAAGCCACCCCAACCTGCCTACCCCACCAAAAAAAAAAAAAGATAAATAAAAAATAAATGCTTTACAAATATCATCTTTTCATATTCAATTCAAACTTGTACCCTCCAAGTATATTTCTTGCAGCTGCCCCAATACTGAGAAAGTTCTTATGAGTTAGAAGTATTATCTTGCCATGTAGGAATGTAAACAGTTTAACTTTTTAATATCCTTCATGATTTCAATTTCCTGTTTACCTTTTTGTGCTTTTCCATGGTCTCATATTTGAAAGTCAAATTTTCTACTCAGATCTTTTTATCACAAATGCCTGAAAATCCTATTTTTCATGAAAATCCCATTTTTCCCCTGAACAATTATACTCAGTTTTGCTGATTAGGTGATTATTGGTTGAAATCCCAGTCCCTTTGCTCTCTGGAACATAATATACCATGCTTTCCACTCGTTCTATGTAGAAGCTGCTAGATCTTGTGTTATCTTTATTATATTTCCACAGTATTTGGATTCCTTTTTTCAAGCTGCTTGCAATATTTTCTCCTTGACCTGGGAGTTCTAGAATTTGGCTATAATATTCCTGGAGGTTTTCCTTTTGGGAACTCTTTCAGGAGGTGATTGGTGGATTCTTTCTCATTTTTATTCATTTGAATTTGCTTTATTCAAGGAGAGGCTCAATTTCAGCCTGCCTAGACTGTAAGTAAATACGGGCCTGCTTACTCTTAAACCTGGAAGCTGAAATCTGATTGAACTCTGATTCTCTGTGGTCCACAAGCTTTGCATGACTGTGTCACTCCCCCACTCAGTCACTTCCCCTCAAGTTCACTTCCTGAGGAACACAGAAGTGCTCCTGCCTCTGTTCCAGCAGAGATCCCCACTATTTCCCCCGGGCAACTTCTGGACCTTCTCGCTGGTCTGTGAGCCAAATTTCAGAAGTAGCTGTTGCTGAAGATGCTGAGGTTCTGGAGGCACAGCCCACCCAAGGCTAGATCTGTGCCTCAAGCCAAGCTCCTCTCTCACCCTGTATAGTAGATGATCCTTCCCCCTATTTAAGATATCTTTTTGGGTTTTGCTGCTCTAGGAGCTGTCTTATGGCTTTTTTTTTTTTTTGAGCTATGTGGACAGATCTCTTGGGAGCTCAGAGAGTCACAGCCTTTCCTCCACTATCTTGGCTGAATCTCTTCTGTGGTTTCTTAAAATCCCAAACAAAGTCCCTTTCACAATCCCTCTTAATTCTAGTAATTTCTCTCTTTAATTATTTCATATTTATCAATTATATAGATTATTTGTACATGTTTGCTTGTTGTCTCTCCCTGCTAAGGATTGTGATCTCCTTCCTTGAGGGTACAGTTTGTCTTTGACCTGTCTTTGCACCCCCAAAATTTAGTAAAATATTTGGCATATAGTAGTTGATTAATAAATGTTTATTGACTGACTGGCCTACCTCATAATGTTGTTGTGAGGATAAAATGGGATAATATTTGTAAAGCACTTAGCATAGTGTCTAGAAAAACAGTAGCTACTATATAAATGCTTATTCCTTCTCTCCCTATTCTGTAATAGCAATAACCACAAATAAAAACAAATAAAAACCCTTAAATAATATTTGCATATAGTAAAGAATTTGTTGCTGTTGTTCAGTCATTCAGTCATGCCCAACTCTTCATGACTCTATTTTGGTTTTTCTTGGCAAATATACCATAATGATTTGTCATTTCTTTCTCCAGTGAATTAAGCCAAACAGAACTTAAGTGATTTGCCCAGTGTCACACAGCTGGTGAGCATCTAAGGCTATATTTAAACTAAGGTCTTCCTAACCTCAGGCCCAGTGTTCTATCCACTGAGCCCTCTAGCTGCCTCCTACAGCTCTTCTAGCCTGAAGAATAACTAAATCATGTATGACATATTAATGCAAAGGAGTATATTGTCATCAAATTATGAATACAAACCATATGACTATGCATATATATACATATATGTATATATGTGTGTATGTATATCTATGTGTGTATATATGGGTATATGTGTGTGTGTGTATATATATACACATATACATACACACATCTATATCTATCTATCTATCTATCTATCTATCTATCTATCTATCTATCTATCTATCTATATGTTTAAAATCTAATGTGGGTCCTTACCTGCCCTCCCCCAGGGTTTGGGGGAAAACTAGCTAAGATTTACTGATAAATTCAGCAAGACTTTAGACTTTCAAGTATTTATTTAAGTGTATTAGAAGTTAGTGAAGAGAGAGAGGTTGAGGACAGATCTCTTATAGAATGCAAAACCCTAGCTTAGATCTATTAGCTATAGCCAGAAAGAAACCCTTCCTTTTCCTAGCAGCCCACATGAAGTTCTGCCACCACACTGATGTTCCGGATGAAAAGAGACTGATCCAGTGAGCCACCCTCACCTTCCTACTTCCTGTCTCCCTCCCGAAAGGGGAGGTCCTTCAAGCTGATTGGTTGAGGGTGATCCCCTGTTGATGTTGTAGTCCACAGCCTCTGAGAACAACACCCTAATCAGGGATGGCCAGGCATGGTCTTGATTTTATCAATCTTAAGTAAGTTCTCAGTCAGTTTCTCAGTCTCACCCAATTCAATCAATTCCAAATCAATCTTCAGGTGTGTCCTCTGGGTTTCTACCAAATCCCATGTTATAAATAGAATAATGAAAATAATAGAAGACAAACTACTTACATTCTAGAACTATTTGAAAAAACTGAAATACAGAAGGAAGGAAAGAAATGATAGCAGAAGAGCAGGAGGAAGGGAGGAATAAAGGGAGGAAGGGAGGAATAAAGGGAGGAAGGGAGGGAAGAAGAGAGGACAGGAAAAAAGTAAGGAAGAAAAGAATGAGGAATGTAGAGATGAGGAAAAAGAATAGAAGAGAAGGAAAAGAAAGCAGGAAGGGAGGAAAATAAGGCAACGGTAGTAGAATTTCTAACATGCATGGAAAAAGGTGGGAAAAGCATACTAATTGTTGCTTGTTCATTTTTTGTTTGTTTTTGTTTATGGCTTGTTAAAGTCTAGGGGAGTTAGTTATAACACTGCCTCTTATTTCAAAAATTGATTTGATTGGTTTTTTGATAATTATTAAGTTCATGATAATTTCTCTATCCAGTGATATGAGAAAAAGGCTTCTTTTTTTTTTTGACAAAATCTACTTTCCCTAAGGATGAAACTGAGGGGAAACAGCAAAAGGCTTCATCTGGAATACCTCTAAGTATAAAAGGAAACAAAATGCAATGCTTTGGAAAAAACGTTATGCAATGGTCATAACCTATATAATATTATAATGCTTCATGAAAGCAAAAACTGAGTTTGTTCTATTTGAGAAAAGAATAAATAAATATTACATAGGAATTACTATTTAGATATCACCGAAGGTGAAAGGGGGACAACACAGGAATATATTACAGTGACAGAGTTGTTGTTTCCAAATGATGTATTTAACAAAAATTAAAATTACAAGGTTCTGCACAATACAGACTTTTATGGAGGGAAATCAATAAACCATAGAAAATAGTATATATTGCTGAAGCATAACACTAATGTTTTGACAGTTCAGTGAGAAAGCAATCAATGAGCTAGGGTCATCAGCTGTGGGAGAAAGTCAGGAAGATCAAGAAAGGTCACATTTTGTGGAGACCAACCAAGGATTAAATCATGTGAATTGTCATCAGTGATGGAGTCATATTTTTCCTTTTTTAAATAAAAATCTCTGGGCATGGCATGGGTTTCTGTAGTAACAAGGAACCATGCTATCAGAATTGTGATGTAAATGAACTCATAACACTTCTGAGTCAGCCATTGAAGGATCATCAGAATCATTAAAATACAAAGAGTGTTAGCTGAGAGAAACTCTTGCCTTTTTGACAGCTTAGAAATCTATTTTCACCATTTCTCTCTATAAACCCTAAAGCCATACACAAATGTCTTATTAATATTATTATTTCTTCACTTCTTAGATCATTGTACTTCTGAGATTATAGTAACACATTTGAAAAATTAATGACTCTATAGCAACCACAGGCTGAAATAAGAATTGCCCTACATAGACAAAAGCAGATTGTGTACAAGGTTTTAAGCAAGGTTACTGCTTTTTTGTTTGTTTGTTTTTCCTCTCCCTCTCATAGAAATTTGATTAACTAAATGCAGGCACATTTGCTTTCATACAAATGAGGATGGGTCCTTAGAAGTTCAACAGCATAGAAACCAGAGGCTTTTTTAGGACTAGCAAAAAGCCACCACAGTTTTTTATTCATAAAATCCTTTTTGCTCCAATGTCCAAATGAAATCACATTCAATTACAATTTTGCTTTCAAGATTAAATGTGACTCTAGACTAAAAAGTGACCATGAAAAATGAGATTGCAAGGTTTACTCATTTTTTGAATAATTTTCATATCATTTTTGTAAAGCAGACAACTCCAAAGACGATTTTCTAAATTCCCATTCTTCACATTCCTCCCTGCTGTGTGGCTACATTCTCGCTGCTTTTATAGTATTATAATAATTTATTTTTAATTTTAAATATTACAAAAATCTTAATATATTGGTAAGGGAACTGTGTCTATCAGGGGCATGCATTAACCTTTTGGGAACAACAAGAATTCCATTTGCTATTCATTAATTGTAAGCAGAGAGAGAGAGAGAAAGAGAGAGAGAGAGAGAGAGAGAGAGAGAGAGAGAGAGAGAGAGAGAGAGAGAGAGAGAGAGAGAGAAGCTTATTATAAATAATAAAGAAGAAATGGAAATAAGGGAAATAATAAGTCACAACTGACAAGGTTTTATATCAGTAAATATATTCAGGAGGCACATAGGTTTAATCTCAAACATAGCTGAAATAGAGTTTCAATATCATTTTCATTAGGATGACAAAATCACATTCTTTTGAGTTTTAGTGAATGGGCAAAACAAAAAAATGATCATGTCTCATGTAGCAGACATGAAGACATTGTTATAATATTAATATATGTAACATCAAGGCTAATACACCCAACACCACACCAAAAAATCCCTTTCATATTTTCCAAATTATTACTCAACAAACACTTTTATTAATGTGGCTATTGCAGGATGTGTGGTTTACTAATCATAGAAATCATACAAATTGAACCCAATTGTATGTTTGCAAATGATATATTTTTTCTTTGGTAGTTTTTTTGTTTTCTTTTGTTTTGTGAGGCAATTGGGGTTAAGTGACTTGCCTAGGGTCACACAGCTAGTAAGTGTTAAGTGTCTGAGGCCAGAATTGAACTCAGGTCCTCCAGGGCCGGTGCTCTATCCACTGAGCCACCTAGCTGCCCCTGGTAGTTTATTTTTATAACTATAGACTCTCTAAATAAAAAAGATCTGAGAAGTTCAGGCCCTTCTTAAATAATGAAGTCCAAGCCTTTCTTAAATAATAAAGTCACTTTTCAATAACTTGGACACAGTTGTGCAATTGATCAGTCTATCAACAACCATTTATTAAGCGCCTACTCTTTTCCATTTATTATGTAAGGGACTGGGATTACAATGACAACCCTGACATAGTCCTTGTCCCAATAGACCTTAAATTCTACTAGGGAAAAAGTATATTTATAGAGATGTGTTGTTTCTATATGAAAATGACATTTTTTTTTGCCAAAAAAGTAACAAGCTATATGGGTAAGAAATTACTTTTTTGGCAAAGAAGTTCTGGGAATGATACAGTATAACAATATAATACAGTCTAGCAATAAATAAATGTAGACCAACACTTCCCACCACATACCAAGATAAACAAAAATGTGTACATACCTTAAATTTTAATATAAACAAGTTTAGAGTAGAATTAAAGAAGTTATCATTAAGATTATTTGATTGGGGAATAGCTCAAACCAAACAAGGGCCATAACATATTGCAGAAGGAAAACAAATGGACAATTATGATTACTTTTTTTTTTTAGTTTATACAAAAATAAAACCAATTCAGCTAAAATTTGAAAAGAAGCAGGTACTTCAGTAAAATTCTTGCAATAATTTTTTTTGTTTAAGGCCTCCTTTCTAAAATATATAGAGAAGTTATTCAAAGTTATAAGAGTAATAGCCATTAATTGAGGAATGGCTGAATAAATTATGATATATGAATTTTATGAAATTCTATTGTACTGCAAAATAGTGATAAAGAGGATAGTTTCAGAGAAACATGAGGTTTGATGCAGGGTACAGGGAACTGAACTAGAATAAGTCATATAATAATAATACTGTAGAGAGAACTGTGAAAGAATTAACTTTAATCAGCATAATGACTAACCATGATTCAAGAAGAATCATAATGAAAGATACTGCACACTTCCTGATATAGGCATAAAAATTTCAGGGTACAGACGGCTATATTTTTTGGACATGGCCCATGTGGAAATTTGTATTGTTTCACAGGTGTATTTGTTATAAGGGCTTTGTCATTCCAATTTCATTGGTGGGAGAGGGGTGGATGAGAGGAAGAAAAGATGAATTTTTGATAATTAAAAATGCATTAAAATATTTCAATACATCTGTGGCTTCACTGATAATTGATATTCTTTATAATGCTGGAGATCATAGCCCATAATGCATTCTCATATTGTATAATTCTTCTCCATTTTCTACCATAATTCCTTCACAAACCTACACTCGACATTCTGGAGGCATTTCTCTACTGTTTACTTTCTGAAAGTACCAGTGGACACTTAGACTGTCCATTTTGCCCTGTTTATTGCTTCTTGTGTGTACCATTTGACTAGTCCACCTTTTTTTCTGAGCATGCACTTCCTCAGTCATGTTCCTTATTCTATATCTTGAGCAAAAAAAAAAAAATTATCAATGAAAATATACTCCAGGTTGCACACACACACACACACACACACACACACACAAACACACACCAATAAATCATCTTTGTCCTTTTAATCATTTTAATTATTATTGTTTCAAGATTTCACACTATATAAAATAATTGAGAAAAAATACATCTGTGTTAAAAATATTGGACTTAGCATTAGGGAGCCTACCATTATATTAAGAAGAAAAAAAAACTCCACACAATTTTCAAAATGTCACCTAGCCTGATATCCTCTTATTAATTTTTTTTGCCAACTTGCTTTATCTTAACCTAGATGTGTTGTGCATTACTTCTTGGAATATAGCCTTCCAGTCTGCATTTTCTCCAGATGTCATTATTTTGTTTCTTTGTTTTTATGATCAATGAACACAGTAGGATATTGTATTCTTTGGATGTTTTCTGTCAAATGCTTGACAATAAAAATGGGCTCATTTTTTATTTATATAAAATTATTTGCAAAATCTTGGCTATCAGTAGGGCATGAGGCATAAAGAATAGGTCCTACAATCAAATAATTTCATTTATATTGATTAGTCATGGGACCCTGGACAAAACATTTAAACTTGCTAAGCCTGTAAGTCCTAATTATTTGACCTATACTACAGGGATATTAATACTATACAACTACTTCATGTAGTTGTTTGGATTCTGCAATGAGATGTTTATTCAAATATGCTTTGGAAAATTTAATTTACTATCTGACAGGTTTTTCCCTATATGTTCTCTTCTCACATTTTTATTTAGGATACCCTTTATATGCATGCAAATCATTCTCATAAACATTTTATAAAGGTAAGAATGCAGGAATGTAAATCAAGAGAATATTCTCTTGCTTGCCTTTTGGCGACAATATTACCCTTGGGTTTTTCCCTTTCTTTTTATATTCTTCCCTCCCTAGGACATCTTATAAAATGATTTGTCAATGATTTTAAGATTGTGTCACCTCCTGTATGACATTATCATAGAGGATATCTCTAGGACCGCCAATGCTAATAGACAGTGAGTCCAGAGTTGAATAGGAGAGTAAGATCAGGATGGTTTGTCATTGCAAAATTGCTCAGTGATAGCAATGAGCCAAGGCTGCCCCCTTATGCATAAATCTCATCTTTTCATTGGCAGTATTCTCTTTGTGATCCTTCATAGCTTCAGATGGCGGAATAACATGTTTGAGAATGAATCGAATTTTTGTTTGAAACTGAGTTTAAAGAAGAGTTGTGTATTTGAGTAAGATGGAAATGACATATTAATGATCACCTATGTATAAAACTTATAAAGGACATTATCAAGTGTCTATAATTGGAATGTATCAAGGGCAAAGCATAACTGGTGGATAGACTGAATGTGGCACTAGCATACCCCAAATACTAAAAGACCTAGAGGAAAGCCTCTGGTGCTTTATATTCATTTATATACTCAACAAGCCTTTATTAATTGCCCACTATGCATAAGGAACTATGCTAGGCCCTGGGTATATAAAGGGAAAAATAAGGCCCTCAAATGTCTTCAGTTTTTTGAAGTGAAATAATGTGCACATGTATGCAGAAAATTAAAGGTAAAATATATAAAAAGTCATTATGAAATAATTTTTGTTAAGGAGGGAAGTAATTAGCAATTGAGGGGGTTAGGATAAGGTCCCTGAAGGAAAGCGCTTTTGAACAGAGCTTTAAAGGAAGGTAGAGTTGCTGCAAAGCAGAGATGAGTAGGAAATGATTTCCATGAAAGGAAACTATTCAGTACAAAGGTATGGAGAAGGCAAATGGTACATTGTAAATACAGAATAGCAAGAAGGGTTTATAACATATCTGAAGGAGGATTATATGAAATAAACCTGAAAAGGTCACAGAAGTGTAAGATTTAAAGTTGGAAGAGACTTTGGAGGTCTTTGAGTTTGGCTCTTTTGTTTTACAGATAATAAAACTGTGACTTGGAGAGATTAAGTGATTTACCCACAGTAATATAGCTAATAAGAGTGTGAGAGTGTGTTCAAGTCCAGGTTTTTTTGATTCCAAGTCTAGTCCTTCATCAATTCACCATATTGTTTCTAGGCACTAAACCTGGGGTTTCCAAACCATGCCACTTGTGCTTGGTTCAGATTCTTTAGCTCTTTCTAACCAGAATTCAGTCTCTACCCTGTGACGTCTGAGGGGTGAGTTTTTATGTTATCCAACCTAGAGCCAGAAACATGCTGCCACACCAGGTCTGAGACATTTTTAGACTATATCCCTCCAACCCATATATATCTACTTCTTGCTCACTATTATGACTTGTTTTACTTATAGTAGAAACCAGCTCCTTAAGGGATCATTTTCATTTGTACATATTTTTTATTCACAGTACTTACCCCTGTGCCTTACACATAGTAAGTACTTAGGAAATGCTTGTTGAATAATTTCATTTCTTTACCTACTACTTGAGAGGCACCAAGAATACAATAATATCAATGGCATAGACCTTGCTTTCAAAGACCTTAAGCTCTTTTGAGGGAGAAACAACATGTTGGATTTTTTAAAATCTAAATTGTGGGTCGTAATCTGCCCCCCCCCCGCCCAGTCTTTGTGAGAGAAGCTGGCTAAAATCACTGATAAATTCAGCAAGAATTTAGGCTTTTAAAGATTTATTAAAATATATTATAAGTTACGAGAGAGAGAGAGAGAGAGAGAGAGAGAGAGATTGAGAACAGATTCCTTATAGCATGGAAATCCTGGTTTAGATCTAATTTGGTATAGCCAGAGAGAAAGAAATCAATTTCCTTTCCTAGCAGCCCACGTGAAATCTCTCACAACCAAATTGATGTCCCAAATGACAAGGGGGACTCCTGTTCTCCTGCTGCCACACAACACTTCTTTGCCACCAAAAGACTTCTATGAGAGAGAGTCCCTTTCCTAGTTCCTCTCGTCCTCCCCCAAAGGGGAGGTCCTTCAAGCTGATTGGTTGAGAGTGGTTTCTTTCTGACTTCAGTAGTACACCAACATGTCATTCAGGGCCAGCCAGGTGTGGTCCCCATCCAATTATCCTTAAGTAGGTACTTATTCAGTTTCTCATTCTCACCCAATTCAAATAATACTGCCCCTGGGCATCTGCCAAATTCCATTATTTTATCACAATGTATTCAATGTATTTGATATATAGTATTTTAGATTTGGAATTTATGGGGGGGTATTAAAAACTACTGAGTCCAATATTCTTATTTGAGAGATGAGGAAACTGAGGCTGAAATAGGTTAAATGGCTTTCCCAAGGATTATATAGTTAATAAGTGGCTATTGAACTCATCTTCAAGTCTATAAGACAAAAATTCAACCTCCTGTGCCACATAGCTGTCAGATATGATTTGGCCAGATTGTTAAGGACTTACAAGACAAAAATAGATCTTTATATCTTATCTTAGAAACAAAAGTGTCAGGTCAGTAATATAGGAATATCCTCTTGGCCACTGGATGAAGTATAAATTTTGTGGAGGAACTTATTAATTACCGAATTGTGGGGAAATTGTTGTTATTTCATTTTTTAAATCTCTCCCTACATGGCAAGAAACCAGAATTGTATTGCAAAGATGTCACTCTAACTTAATGTTTAACTTGGGACTTAATGCTTAACAGTTCAAACCAATGTCAGAAAAATTCAAGTAACCCAAAGACTGATGCACATAATGTCCGCTTTCCTAAGAAATACACTTAAACTAATCAATGTGAAACTTAATCTATCTGCCTTATTTGAAAGCTCATTTGAAAGCCAACCAATTAGATCACCATATCCTTGTACCTTTGTTTGTAATCTATATAATGTGTAATTTCCAGAGGTTCAGGGGAGTGGGCTACCTATTTCAGCTCTCACTTTTGATGGACAACAATAAACTTCTTCCTAAATTTCTCTAGTTCCAGGTCTTATTCTTAGCCAAACAATTTGGGAGAGAGAAAGAGTTAAATCATGGAGACACAAACAAGACACATATTAGTTCAGGAGAGAGAGGGTAAGGATTTGAACTGAAGGGGAGAAGCTGTGCAATTGGAGGGAAAGTTTTATTTGTCCTTCATTCTTGAAGAGCATCATGACATTAGGAGGTGATGTCATGACTTGCACTAAATTGGATACTTTAAGTGAAGGATGTCTGTATTAGGTCATAAAGCTCTCCTCCAGAGACATATGGATCCAGTGGCAAGATATATCTCAAGACAAGTGGATATGGGGGCAACTAGGTGAAGCAGTGGATTCAGGAAGACCTGAATTCAAATCTGGCCTCAGGCATTTGACACTTACTAGCAGTCACTTAATCCTCATTGCCCCACAAAAACAAACAAACAAACAAATAAAAAACAAATGGAGATGGCCCTGGATGTTTAAGCACTTGGGATTAAGTGACTCACCCAGGGTTACACAGTTAGTATATATATGAGGTCAGATTTAAAGTCAAATTCGCCTTACTCCATGGCCAGTGCTTTGTCCACTGCTGCCCCAGAGGGAATGGAATTTAGACAAGATATATTTTGGAGATATAATTATCAAGGCTTTCAACCCTGGAAGAGATGTTGTCAATCACCCTTTTCTCCTTGATGATCTTTCTTCTCTATCTTTTCATGAGAATCTGGAGGAAGGCCAAGAAGGATAATTAGTGAGAAAAGATCATTTCATTTGGGATTCAATTAATCATTGGTTGATCTTTCTTGAGAGTATTTTCATTACAATGTTTGTATCTCGATCCAGAGTGTAGAGATTTAAGAAGAGAGTAAAAGGAAAGGAAGTATAAGCATTTATTCATTCTTTAGAAATTTAAGCATAACAGTGAGGAGACATGGGCAATGGCTAGCAGGGGTTGTTGTATGTTTTTGTGGGTTTCATAAATTCTGTTATGGAAAACTTGAGTTTGAGATGTCTATTTACCAACTAGAATAGGATGTCCACTAAGAAGGTAATGATGGCAGATGATTTTGGAAAAGGGACTGGCTTGGAACTGGGAAATGTTTGAATAGGTATTTCAGCTGGATACTTAGAAGTTGATTAGATCACAAAGAAAATGTATTAAAATCTAAAAGAAGAGGAAAAGGAGTATGGAGAAGGGATTTATTAAGTACCTACTACTATATGTCAAGCATGGTATTAAGCACCTTACAAATTGTATCTCATTTGATTATCACAAGAATTCAGGGTGGAGGAGCTATTCTTATCCCCATTTTACAGTAGAGAAAACTGGAGCAGACATAGGTTTAAGTGACTTTCTGAGAGTCATAAGACTAATACATGAGGCCATATTTGGACTTAGGTCTTCCTGACTCCCAGCTCAGAGATCTATCCACTGTGCCACCTGACTATTTCACCTCAAAGTCCTGAAGCTAAGTATGTATGTATATGTAATTTCTATACACACACATATATGTATATATATGTGTATATATATACATATATGTATGTATGTATGTATATATATGTATATATATATATACAGTAAATATATTAGGAATGAGGATCTATTAAAATACTGAGGACATATAGCAGATTGCTATATGAACGTACAACTTGAAAATAGAAAATACATGGATGGGTTACCTTAGTGAATTTTTAATAAGTGTGATAATTTCTTTGACTTCAGAAGTGTTGAAGAAGAGAAAATGAGATAATAACAGCTTTCCTGCGAGGCAGGTTAAATCTTTTTTCAAATATATTTCTAGAAAAAAATAAATGAGAAGAGAATATATATTAAAATAGATCCTTCTTTGTGTCAAGCACAATGCTAAGCACTTTACAAATATTATCTGAAATGATCCTCACAGCAACCTTGCAAAGTAAATATTATTATTATCACAATTATACAGGTGAAGAAACTGAAGCGAGTGGTGGATAAGAGACTGTCTGAGGCCTGATTTGAACTCATATATTCCTGGCTCAAGAACCAGTGTTTAACTACTATGTTAAACTCAGTGTTTAAAAGATAAGAGGAGAAGCATGAAAACAATCTCACAAAATACAAGGAAGATACAGTTTCTGGAAGAAATCTGGGTGATCAAAAGCATTCAATTTTTCAAAAGATCAAAAAGTATGAAGACTAAGAAAAGTCCATCAGACTTGAAATTTGAGCTTATTGATAACCTTAGGAGCTGGTCTTTTATAAAGAATTTATAGGACATGATTAAGGAAATGATTAGGATTTGAACAAGATGAAATGGGTTTCATCTTTTTGAATGGGATCTAGGAGATAGATTCTGGGTAATCTTCTCATATAGACTTCTGTTCTATTCTTATTTTATTATTTACTATTAGGAATAGACTACCTTTGATGTCACAGAAAGTGAGTTGGGGATAGAGACTCAAGAATGCATTACTGGAAATCTAAAACAAGCTTGTATTGGCAGCAGCTTCTTGGCTACACAATGCTAGACTTTCTTGATTCTGCCCTAGGTGTAAAGTGGATGAACATTTGCACATCTCAGCTCTCAACATCATTCTGCATACAAAGTTTAGTCCCATCAAGCATAATATAGTAGAAAGAAGACTAGATTTGGAGTCAGGGAATATGCTTGTATTTCAGTTGTGCTTATAATTTATGTGGCCTTGGTTAAGCATTTAACACAGTCAAACTTCAGTTTCCTCACCTATAAAATGAAGGAATTGTAATTAGATGAGCTTCAGTCACTTGAGCCTCCAAATTTATACCACTATTACCTCACATTATAGGTCTATCTCTCTGTCTGCCCCTCTCCCATACACAAGTCCATGTCACAATAACATATATACCACTTCCATTCCTCACATTATATCCCCCTCAATCGCCTCCAACAGATTCTATACTGTTTCCTATGTACTTATCAAACAACCTCACTGTCTCTTCTCATATCCTATATGAAAAACACACACACACACACATTTACTTATCCACATAATTGATCTTTCTCACATTTTGTATGACATATTTCTGCATAAACACATCATTGTTTCCCATGCACATTGTTTTCATTTTTTTCAGTCACTTTCAGTCATGTCTCACTCTTTGTGACTCCAATTGGGGGTTTCTTGGCAAAGATCCTAGAGGGGTTTGCCATTTCCTTCTCATGATCAATTTTAGATGAGGGAAACAGGGGCAAACAGGGTTAAGTGAATTGTCCAGGGTCACACAGCTCATAATTGTCTGAAGCCAAATATGAACTCAGGAAGATAGCCCCGGCAATCTATCCACTGTGCCACCTAGCTGCCACACTATTTTCACCAT
Organism: Dromiciops gliroides; assembly: GCF_019393635.1. Taxonomy (NCBI): domain Eukaryota; kingdom Metazoa; phylum Chordata; class Mammalia; order Microbiotheria; family Microbiotheriidae; genus Dromiciops; species Dromiciops gliroides. The sequence goes on along the minus strand of NC_057861.1, from coordinate 245,047,130 downwards.
CACTTTCACAACTTCCTTCAAAATTCCTCAACAGATATACCCTTCACCCCATGTGATTGACATACAGATATACAATACCATCATTCCCTCACACCATAAGACTGCTACACACACATACAAACCATAGCCTCTCCTATTATGTGTTTCTCCACTCAAATATCACATTGTCTCCCTTTGCATCTGGCATATTTGCTCCACTATTGCTTTTTGCATCTTTTTCTTACATACTTGTCCTTCTGTCTTTATTCTATGATGACTTTTTGTTTGTTCAGTTATTTCAGTCATGTTGCATACTTTGTAACCCATTTGGAGTTTTCTTAGCAATGATACTGGAGTAGTTTGCCATTTCCTTTTCCACTCATTTTAGAGATGAGGAAACTGAGGCAAATGTGTTAAGTAACTTTACCAGGGTCACACACCTAGTGTCTGAGGCCAGATTTGAACTCAGAAAGACTCTTCCTTACTTTAGGTCTAGTACTCTACTACACTATCTAGTTGCCCCATATAGAATTTAAAATTTCTCTTTAAAATGTCCTTCAATTTTCTTTATCTTGAAATTGTTTTATACCCTGAGTTGCTAGAGTAGCATTGATGTATGAAAACCCCCAAAGTGTTTCATAATTAAATCAGTGTGGAAAACCTCTTAAGAAACAGCATAAATTATATAACTGACCACTGAAAAAGCCTACTTCTGAAGTACATAGTTTTTACATTGTGGGATCAATTGCCTTAAATGTGGTTACTCAGTAACCCTAGAGGTAAGATTTCTTATAATATTACTTTGGGTCTTGATACAATGTGTTATAACAGTGTGTTGCTTCTATAAACTCAGGTTTTCTGGCTATTCACATTTTGATCCTAATGGTAGGCAGTGAGGAGACATTCTTATCTCTCTTTTTTCAGATGAGAAAGCATATGGATAAGGAGGGTCAGTGACTTGGACAAGATCAGTCAGGAAATCAGAGTGCACAAAGCAGAGACCAGATCTCTCCTAAAGTCAAAATTTGTGTTCCAGTAAGCCATATTATTAACTGGTGCAGAAATGTAAGAAATGAGAGAAAATGCCTAGGAATTTAGCCTTCTAAATTTTGACAAGTCTAAAAGTTGGGCTAAATAAAAGAGTAGATACTGTAGAAACTTTCTGTGACATGAAAAATATTTACCTAGTGATATTAAATAACATGTGCAGTGCTCTGAACATATTCCTTTAGTTATATGCAAATAACACTTGGCACTCATATTGAAAGCAAGAAGCTTGAATTCTATTTCTGGATACAACATTAATTCATGTAACATTACTTGAATCACTTAAGATATTTATGTTTCTTCATCAATAAAATGATGAAACTGTAAGATAACATGTTGAAAATTAGCTACATTTAAATATAATTCCAGTACTTTGCTCTAGCAAGAAGATCCCATTAGGCCACCATGTCTGGAAAATCCTTTCAACCAAATTGTTTATCATTATTTTCAGAGGGTTTACTTTTCATTCATTCATTTTTGCCACAGCAATTCATGAAGACCATACAATAAGGTTCAGAGAAGTTGGACTCTCTTTCACTGGAGGGAGACTCAACACCAACAAATTCACATATTCTTGAAATATATATCATCATAACCTATCTATAAATTGCAGTCTTAGACAGTTCCTTAAGGCTCAGAGAGTTATTTGTCCATGTCACAGAGCCTCTCTATAAGAGGCAGTCTTTAAACCAAGGTCTTGCTGATTCTAAGTATATTGGCGTTATCCCAGTCCTTATGAAGCATGTAATTTTCTTATGTAGGAGGCAGGTTCCTCCAGAGCAGAACATAGACAATTTTCTTTGGTTAGGTAAATGAAAAATAATTGTGCAGACCATCAACCCTGTGGCTTTATCCTAGTGGTACACCAGTACCTAACATTCTCTGTGTTAAAAAACTCTAGAACTCCCTCTGTCCAAGCCATCATACCTTTTCTATCAACCCAAAGAAAATGAAACAGTCAACATAGAAAGCCAATTTAAACCTCAGAAGTAGATTTAAATAAAATAAAACACTTTATACTTTATTCAGAGTAAAAGAAACAGGAAGTTTAAAATTATTCCTCACCTCAACTGGATCCCTGGATCATTTGTGCTTTTTGAAAATAGTCATGTTTAACCATAACAGTTAAATTTAGTTATGTTGCAGAAATTAAGATGATTTTCATTGTTTGGAGCACCAGCTATGTGCATTATACTAAACAATGGTAAAATCTGGGGGTGGATACAAAATGGCAGAGAAAACAAGGAGTTACTTAATCTCTCCCTAGTTTCCTTCAGAAATAACATTAAATCGAACCTCTAAATGAAATCTAGAGTCACAGAATTCACAAAAAGATGTAGTGAAACAATGTTAAAGTTTACAATAACTTAGAAGAAGTTCAGGAAAGGTCTGTCTCGTTGGGATAAAAGGGAAGCACAGCACAGCACAGCCTGGAAAGTACCATTCAAGAAGTAATACAAGAAAATAACCCTAATATCCTAAAATAAGAGGGTAACATAGTCATTGAAAGAATTCACTGATCACCTCCTGAAAGAAATCCCAAAATGAAAACTCCAAGGAATATTGTTGGCAAATTCCAGAATTATCAGGTCAACAAGATAATACTTTAAGCATCCAGAAAGAAACAATTCAAATATCAAGAATCTATAGGCAGCATTACACAGGACCTAGAAATTTCTACAGTAAAGTATCGAAGGACTTGTAACATGGTATTTCAGAAGCCCAAGGAGCTTGAATTACAACCAAGAATTAAGTGCTCAGCAAAACTGTGTATAATATTTCAGCGGAAAAGATAGACATTTGATGAAATAGGGGACTTTCAAAATTTCTTCATGAAAAGACCAGAACTGAACAAAAAAAAATTATCTTCAAATACAAGAGTCAAGAGAAGCATGGAAAGATAAACAGGAAAAACAAACAAACATGTTATTCAATAAGTTTAAGCAATTTACATCCCTAAACAGCAAGATCATACTCAAAACTCTTGATAACTATGTTTCTATTAGGGCAGATAGAGGGAGGATACATAGAAGATTGACATATAATTTGACTTTGATATGATGATATAAAAATAGTGTGAAAAACAGGATTGTACTGGGAGAAGAGGAAAGGGGGAGGCAGAATAGGGTAAATTGAATCACATGAAGAGATGCAAAAGACCTGTTATAGTACAGGGAAAGAAGGGAAGGGTTGAGCATTGTTTGAACCTAACTCACATCATATTTGGCTCAAAGAGGAAATAACATACCTAATAAGTTGTGTATATAAATTTATCATACCCTATAGGGAATTAAGAGGGGAAATGGGATAGAAAAAGCAAGAGGGCTGATATAATGGAGGGCAGAAGTAGGAGAGGAAGGGTGAAAGTAAAGGGAGGAGGGAGTAGGAAGACAAGATTGAGGGAGGTGGTGGTCAGAAGCAAAACACTGATGAAGCGGAACAGGATAAAAGGAGAGAGAAAAATATAAATGGGGGATAAATAGGATGGAGGGAAATACACAGTAATTCAAACTGTCAATGTGAATGGGATGAACTCTTCCATAAAACAGAAGTAGGTAAGAGAGTAGATCAAAAACAAGGATCCTACAATATGTTGTTTATAAGAAACACATTTAAAATGAGAGATACACATAAAATAAAGGTAAGAGGTTGGAGCAGAGTATATTATGCTTCAGCTGAAATTAAAAAAAAAAGGAAACCAAATTACCAGTATCAAAAATGAAAAGGGTGAATTAACCACCAGTGAAGAAGAAATTAAAGCAATAATTAGGAGCTTTTTTGTCCACCCTCCTGTATACCAATAAATCTGATCATCTGAGTGAAATGGATGAATACTTACAAAAATACAAATTGGCCAGATTAACAGACAGAAAATAAAATACTTGAATAACTCCAATTTATAAAAATAAATTTTATAACCCATCAATGAAATCCCTAAGAAAAAATTCCCAGGGCCAGAAGCATTTACAAATGAATTCTACTGGACATATGAAGAATAATTAATCCCATTACCATATAAACTATTTAGAAAAATAGGAAAAGGAGTTCTTCCATATTTCTTATATTGCACAAATATGGTGCTGATACCTAAACCAGGAAGAACCAAAAGAGACAAAGAAAATTATAGATTAATTTTCCTAATGGGTATTGATGGGAAAATGTTAACTATATTATTAGAAAAGAGATTAAAACAATTTATTACCAGGATAATACACTATGATGAGGTGGAATTTTTACCAGGAATGCAGGGATGGTTCAACATAAGGGAAAAAAGCATCATTAATCATATCAATAACAAAACAAACAGAAATATTATGATTATCTCAAGAGATGCAGAAAACCTTTTGACATACTACAGCAACCATTCCTATTAAAATACTAGAGAGCACAGGAATAAATGGGCTTTTTCTTAAAATGATAAGCAGTATCTATTGAAAACCATATATAAGTATTATATATACTGGAGATAAGCTAGAAGCATTGCCAATAAGGTCAGAGATGAAACAATGATCTTCATTACAGCCACTGGCTTTCAATATTATACTAGAAATGTTAGCTTTAGAAAAAAGAGAAGAAAAAGAAATTGAAGGAATTATAATAGGCAATGAAGAAGGAAAAGTATCTTTCTTTAAAGATTATATGATGGCATGCTTAGAGAATCCTAAAGAATCAGCTAAAAACTACTTGAAACAATTAACAACTTTAGCAAAATTGCAGGATATAAAACAAACCCACATAAAAATCATCAGTTTTTCTATATATTACCAGTAATACCCAGCAATTAGAGATAGAAAGAGGAATTCTATTTAAAAGAATTATAGACAATGTAAAACACTTGGCAGTTTACCTGCCAGAAAACCTAGAATTATAAGTACAAAATTATAAAACATTTTTCACAGAAATATAGTTGGATTTAAACAATTGAGAAAATATAAATTACTCATAGGTAGGCCAACTAATAGGATAAAAATGACAATTCTATTTAAATAATTTTACTTATTCAGTATCATACCAAACAAACTAGCAAAAAATATTATAGAGCTGGAAAAAATGACAAAATTCATCTAGATGAGCAAAAGTTCAAGAATATCAAGGAAATTATGTTTTTAATGCAAAGAGTAGGTGATCTCTCCATACCAGGCCTAAAACTATATTACAAAGTGACAATTATCAATACTATCTGGTATAAGCTAAGAAATATAGTGGTGAATCATTGGAATAGGTTATGTAGCAAAGACAGAATAGTAAATGACTATAGTTATTTACTGCTTGATAAAAACAAATACTCCAGTTTCTGGGATGAGAACTCACTATTTGATGATTGCTGGGAATACTGGAAAATAGTATATCAGAAACTAGGCATAGACCAATAGCTCAAATCATATACCAAGATAAGGTCAAAATGAGTATGATGTAGACATAAAGGGTGATACCATAAACAAATTAGGAGGCCAGGGAATAGTTTATCTGTCAGATCCATGGAGAAGGCAAGAATTTATAACTAAATAAGAGAATGAAAACATCATGAAATGAAAACGGATAATTTTTTTATTACATTACATTTTTTTAAAGTTTTGCAAAAACAAAACCAATGCAACCAAGATTAGAAGGAAAATGGAAAACTGGGAAATAACTTTTACAGCCAGTGTTTCTGATAATGGCCTAATTTTTCAAATATGTAGAGAAGTGAGTGAAATTTATAAGAATACAAGGCATTCCCCAATTGAGAAATGGTTAAAGGATGTGAATAGGAAGATTTCAGATGAAGAAATTAAAGCTATCTATAAACATGAAAAAAATGTTCTCAATCACTACTGATTAAAGAAATTCAAATTAAAACAACTCTGAGGTATTACCTCCCACCTATCACATTAGTTAATATAACAAAAAAAGTAATATGATAAATTCTGGAGAAGTTGTGGGAAAATTGGAACACGAACCCATCATTGGTGGAGTTGTGAAATGATTCAACCATTCTGGAGAGCTATTTGGAACTATGCCCAAAGGGCTATGGGACTCTGTGTACCCTTTGACCCAGTAATACCACTACTAGGTCTGTATCCCAAACAGATCATAAAAAAGGGAAAATAACTCACATGTACAAAATATTTATAGCAGCTCTTTTTGTGGCAGGAAAGAATTGGAGTTTGAGGGAATGTCCACCAATTCGAGAGTGACTGAACAAGTTGGGGTATATGATTGTAATGGAATAATACTGTGCTATAAGAAATGAGGAGGAAACAAATTTTAGAAAAACCTGGAAAAACTTACATGACCTGATGCTGAGTGAAGTGAATAGAACCAGGAGAACATTGTACATAGTAATGGCAACACAGCACAATGATCAACATTGAATTACTTGGCTTTTCTCAGCAATGCAATGATCTAAGATAATTCCAAAAGATTCAATGGAAAATGCTGTCCACATCCAGAGAAAGAACTATGGAGTCTGAGTGCAAATTGAGGCATACTATTTTCATTTTTTTGTTGATTTTTCTTGTGCTTTTCCCTTTTCCTTCTCCTTCCTTCACAATATGCCTAATGTGGAAATGTATTTACACAATCATACTTGTATAAACTATATTGGATTGCTTGCTGTCTTGGAAGGGAAGGGAAAGAGGCAGCAAAAAAGAAAATAATGAAACACAAAAATCATACAAAACTGAATGTTGAAAACTGTCTTTACATGTAAATGAAAAAAATAAAATGTGATTTAAGTGCAAGAAATAATTAAATTGGCAAAATCTCCATCAAAAAGAATAACATCCTAAATAAAAATTATCATTGCCAAGAGGAACTATCAATATTCATACAGAAAGAGAATTAGAAAAATATAGAAATTAGAAAATTGAAAATTCTACACTAGATATATTGAGACTGCCACTATATAATAATATCAATTAAGATAATGATAACTAGAATTTATATAGAGCTTTAAATTTTGAAAATTACTTTACATATTTTAAGTCATTTTATTTTCATTATGAACTTATGAAATTTGCTAATCGTATCTCAGTTTTGAAGATTAAGAAATTAAAGCTGAAAGAGGTTAATTGACTTGCCCACAATCCCAAAGCTAATAAACATTGGAAGTAGAATTTGAAATCAAGTCTTCTTGACTCCAAATGAGTCAAAAGATCTTACCACTATACTACCCTGTTGTGTCTATGTACCCAAATCAAGAATTACTTTAGTTTTAAAAACATAAGAGTGGTTCCATAGTAATTTGTTGCAATTGCCTAATGTGCTACAAGGAACAGACTATAAATATTGGTTTTTCTTTAGTTTTATTATGCATTGAGAATGTGCTTTGTGGAAAAAAGAAATGTTAGATGTTTATTACTCTCTAATCAATGGATAGAAAAAAAAAGGAATACCTAGCACAATTCCCTTTTTCTCATTTGGTACAAATGCCAATGGGTGATGTTATTTCAATTTTGCAGTAATTAATAATAATAATAATTGTTGCTGCTGTTGCTGCTGCTTCTATCCAATTGTTTCACCAAATGTTGGAGCATTGTTGGGATTTTTTTGGTTTATTTGTTTGTTTGCTAAGCTGAGAAAACTCTCTTGGGTATGTGATTCTGAGCAAGGTGACAACTTTCTAAAGATGATGAATGGTGAAATAGACAATGGCAAATATTTCTTTTTTCTTCAGTAGAGAGAAAATTATCAATGATCCTCTGAAAAATAGAGACATGGATAATGCACATTTTCCAGAGATTCCCGCAGCACATGTCCCACACATATTTGTAATGTTTTACTATTGTTACAATTGGGAAAGCATGAAAATTGCAAAAGCTTCAAGTACAAATGACACTGATTACAGAGCATCACAGTTTTGTGGATTTTTCACTACTACAACTAACAACTGACATAGGAGGCTTTGATCAAGCATGTTCCAGTGACAGAAACTTTTCCCCAGCAGACAGAAGCTCTTATCTTCAAACTTAGAACAACAACAACAACAAAAAGGTCTGGAATAAAATATGCAAGATGAAGAATACCTAAGCACTCAGTAATTATTTGCCATTATTTCTTTTAAATGGTACATTCTGTTAGTAAACATTGTTCCTTATTCAGTAGTTCTGACTGCATCTCAAGCAATTTTAACTAGTAAAGATTCTTCTCTGCAAAATAAATTAGTTTTAAAACAAAACATTCAAAAGTACAAGTTGGAATAGTCCTGTTAATTCTGTCATAATTCTGCTTGAAATACACATGCATTTTGGTTCAAACTCAACAGAATGCCTGAACAAAAGTGAGAAAACTATTTTTCATAGTATGTGCACACCCAAAATGACACTGTCAGAGGCATATTCAATGTCCTGCTATCTTTACAAAAAATAAATTATATAGACATCTCGGAAAGATGATGACATCAAAAATTTCAGCCAAATCTAAACCTTTTTATTAACACCTAAAGACTAATGAGAAACTATACCAAAGGGAGTAATGGATAAACAACAATAAAAAGATCAATAAAATGTCAATAAGATAAAACCAATAAAGGAGATAGAATAAAGAGAAGGAAGGAAGGAAGGAAGGAAGGAAGGAAGGAAGGAAGGAAGGAAGGAAGGAAGGAAGGAAGGAAGGAAGGAAGGAAGGAAAAGAAATTATTCCATTTTCTATTAATGATCCGAGATAACCACATAGCATTTTGGGAGCTAGCACCCAAGGCACAACATTTATCCCATACAGAATTGCCTTAAGGTATACGATCCCAGAAAGCATTTTGAGTTGAACTTGCTGGCTGTCCTAGGAGGAGACAGCAGTGTGAGGCTTGTATCAGCTCTCCCAATTCATCTGAGGTACGGCTCTTAGGAATCAATATGGCAGTAGCTACAACAATTATGGAGTCATTAAGAACTAAAATTTTGAAGAAATACCAGGGCAAGTAGGAACAGAAGACTTTTTCTGCTCCCTTTAATGGAGTGATTAAGAAAAAATCATAAGAAAATATCTTAACAATTTAAAGAGCTTTTTGGTTAAAATCACCTCAGTATAAAGCTTTATAAGAAGAGAATAATTTTATAATATTTACAGGTAGAAACCCAAAGAGAATAAATTGATCAAAAGGAATATGGGGGTGGGAGGAAGTACTACCAGTGGAAGTGAAAGGAGAGATGAAGTAAAAATATAAATCATTTTTAGAGCTCTTGAGGAAAAAATTGTAAGAAACATTTGAATAGGTTAGAAAAGAATCTGTAAAAATTTTGTCAATGTAATAGAGCACCTGAAAAATGGAGTGGAGCAAATAGATCTCAAAAATTCAATAAAACATCAAGAATTATGAGATTAACATTAAAAAAACTTAAAAATTGAAGTATATATTAAATACAATATCTATTATTAAAATTACTGACCTGGAAAAAAATAAAGTATAATGAGAGATTACTAGTAGACACATAGGAAACAAGGAAACTTAAAAAGCAAAAGTTAAACTAAAAAAAAATGAGAAAATCCATAAAATCACCAGCTCAAAGAAACCTAAAATTGAACACCTCCTGATAAGTGACTATCAAAGCTAGAGATGACATCAAAAGAAAAAAAAATCACAAAAATCAAGAGGAGAAAAATGATACACCAAGGAACTACATTCTAAATATTATAAGAATATTTGATCAATCATTTACAGAGAAAACAATAAAAATAAATAAACTATTTTATTTAATATAAAAAAATGTAAAAAGTGTGTGTGTGGGGGGAATGGCCTACAGGGGGAAAATAGCATATAGTACAAGACAGAATAAGAGGTGAATTAATGGAATCAGTGACTTCTAAGTGTTCCTACTGAGAAAAGTAGAATGGAAAGAATATTTGAAACAAAAAGAAAAGGAGAGACAAGAAAGATAAGTAAGTTTGGTAAATTTAAAAGGGCTCAATGATGACCGAGAACTTACATCTTGAAAAAAGGAAGAAGTGATTATTTTCTTTTCAGAATTCTACCTTTCAACATCTTCCCAGTTTATTATCTTTAGTTCTCATTTTCCTTGGCAGGTTTATTGGCTAGAAGTGATTACTTAGAGGCAATCAGAAGAGAATATTAGTTTTCTCTTGTAAGTTTATCTAAGTTTCATATAAAAATGCATATACATCATTTGGGGAATGTAAATTTGGATTCATATGTGGCATGGTTGCCTATACTCAATACAGAAAAAGGGTTTTCCTGTGTAATATATGCTCAAAAGGTAAAGGGAACCTTACTGCTTCCTTATTACCAGAAATCTTCTTCTCTTTTATGGAGTCCTCATAAAACTCCCCTTATAAATAGATTTCTTCAAAGCTCTGAGGGTCAGAGGAATTATATAGTCCTGAAGCAACCTTTCTTGATGTGTGTGGTCCTCTTCATGTTTCCTGCCTCTAAAATGCTAGTATCACACAATGCTTCTCTGTAGACTTTGCCAAGAATGATAATGGGAAATTCCAATATTTGACCTTTTAAGGTATACAAAACCATCCTCTGTACAGTGGGAATGGGAAGAGAAAAGCACGCATAAACACACACACAAACACACAAATCCCCACTTCTGGGTCAATACTTCAACTACTACTCCACTGCCCTTTATACTGGCATTTCCTATTAAAATCCTCAGTTTTGAACTGGGCTTATAATATACATAGACCAGCTATGTGTCTTATTGTTTCAACTAATCTCAATGTTTTTTGTATGATAAAATCAGATTGAAAATGATTAAAGAATTCCATCGTTCACAAATAAATCAAGGTCTTGTTCTCATCTGGTTGGCATCTTTAATTGTTCCAATCAAAAAGTCAAAGCTATCTTTGTTTCGTGATAATGAGGTATGGGCATGCAGAGCACCCAATTTTATGCACATATATGTGCAACATGTGGGTATGTATATATGCATAGTGTGAGAACCAGGGGCTGCTACCCCCTGCCGAGAAAGAATTCGACTTTTCTAAGGTCAAATTGGCTTCCCAGAAGTTGAGTAGAAGTTCATGGACTGCCTTTAAGTCATGTCATTCAAGGGACTTGAATGCTACCATTCAATTAGCTTGGAGCTGTGTGTAGGGACCACCATGCTTCCTGTTCCACAGAGAGCATCCAGTCAAACTGAGTGAGACTCTCTTGTGAAGTGAGAATGAATAGGTTAAGGAGCTCTTTTTCTCTCAAGCATAGGATTGAGCTAGGGTTTTTTCCATCCTTTCAGAGACATCTGCTCTCCTTCTCTTTCCTAACTTCTAATATACTTTAATAAATGCTTAAAAGCCTAAACTGTTGCTGAACTTATAAGTAAATCCTAACTAGTCCCCCCAACCCCCACATTGGGTGGCAGGTAAGGACACACACATTAGATTTTAATAATCACTATGTGTATTTATAAATGCACACATACACAAATCTGGTTTATTATGTGACATTCTCTGTATATATTCACATGGATATGTTCAATATATTTGTAAATATATGGTGAAGATAAATATGTTGATTAAATAAATAAATCAAAAAAGTTATATAAAAATAATTTTTTAAATCAGCTATGCTAGAACCTGGCCAAATGCTGAATTGAAATTCCAAGGAATGTTTATGCTTTCAACTCTGAATGGCAAAATTATTAATATTATTCATGTGTTAGGCACAAAAGTCTCACACACAAATGAAGAAAAGTAGAAATATTAAACATTTTTGGAGAGCAGAATTCAATGTATATTTTAAACAATGTAGTGAAGAAACAATTTAGACAAATGAAAAAAACAGCATTTTCAGGAGTGAATTGGTCAAAAAATAAACAATAGAAAAATAATTACATCAAAAATATTTAATAAAGAAAAAAAAAAACATGCCCCAATTTATAGGACATAGTCAAACCAAGTAATCACTAGAGGAAATTTATTTTTATTAAAATTCATCAGAAAAAAATAATAGATGAATGTATTGACCAGAAAAGTAGAAAAATAGACAAAATTAGCCATAACTTTTAAATAAATAGAGGTATATAAATTCTTAAAATAAAGAGACATAAATTAAATTGAGAATATTGAGAAGATAAAACTAAGAGCTAGTTTTTATTAACCCAATAAAAGAGACAAAGCACTAGTTCATTATGGAAAAGAAAAAGAGCCTAAAACTAAATATTAAAATAAAAGAGGAATTTATGATAAATGAAAAAGAAAATAGAAGTTATATATAATTATGTACCAGCCAAAATGAAAACTTTTTTCAATGGAACAATGTTTTCAAAAATATAAAATGCTCAAATTAAAAGAATAATAGTTAATTAAAATCACTTAATCTTAGAAACAGAAATTGAACAAAATATCAATGGATTTTGTAAATTATTATAGTGACAGGGATGTTCAATACAAAAACTCAGAAGAAAAAAAAGACTTCCACATATTTAAAAGCAAATCCTTAAATGAAAACACAGGTTCAACAGAAATTCAACTGGAATTCTTGGAAGAGATGAAGAAAGAGTTTTAGAAACTATTTTAGAAGTGTTTTTGGTTTTTTGTTTGTTTTTAATAAGTGAAATGAGAGTACTATGAGGTGGGGGAAGAAGGGAAAAGAAATGAGAGCTGTGGAAAATTGAATTGGAAAGGAGATTAATAGCTCTGAATGATAACTATTTTGCTCTAGCAACACACTCCTTAAAAATGGATCAAATTAAGTCCTATAACATATAAAAGAATGAGAAGAGTAAAATAAAGTCAAAATCCTGAAAAATAGAATAAAATATAAGGTATCTTGGTGTTTTTTTTAAAGACCTACAAAATGGATTGAAGAAATAAATATTAAAAAGAAATAAATAAAAGAATATTCTGTCAACCTGAAAGCAATGACCAAAAATGGAGCCTAAATATTATATTTCATGAAATCTCTATAGAAAACTGTCTAGATCTCTATGGAATAGAGGATAAAATTGAAAGCTGTCACTTCCTGAAAGAAACCTTAAGATGAAAACTCCCAGAAACAATACAGAAAAAAATCCATAGTTTCCAGTTCAAAGAAAAAATACTGCAAGGAAGTAGGGGCAGGGGTGGGGGATGGAGAATTTAGCAGCTTCCATTATAAGGATGGAGAGAACTTGGGGTATCATAATCTAAAAGGGAAAGGATATAGGCTTAGAGCCAAAGAATAACATCCCCAGCAAAACTAAGCATAATGCTACAGGGGAAAACACAAACCTTTAAAGAAAGAGAAAACTTCCAAGAATTTCTGATGAAAACACCAGGACTCCATAGAAATTCTGAAGTTCAAACACGGTAGTTAAGAAGGACAAAAAAGAAAACAAGAAAAACCAAGATGAGACTAAACAAGGACATAATGTTTACATTCTAATATCAAGAGATAATGTGTTATAATTAGGGGTCATACGGGGAGTACAAGTAGATTAAAAAAAAACACAAAACTGAATGGTTCTGTTATGCTTTGATGACCTTAAAAGAAGAATGCAAAAAGATAAATTAATATAATAGGGAGAGAAGGAAAAGGAAAAATGAGGTAGGGGGGAGATGTCATATATTTGGAATACATAAAAGTCTACAAACAGGAAAAAAAGGTGGGAGTGAGTAACATTTAAGCCTTATTCTGCTCTCTAATGTTCAAAGATGAGAAAGACTACTGACACTGTGAGGGATATAGAAATATATTTCACTTAAAAGAGAAGAAAGCAGGAGTAAAAGTGGAGAGGAGAGAAGATGAAATTAGAAAAAAAGTTAGATAAAGGGAAGGATTTTAAAACAAGCTCCAAGGATGAAATAAAATATTAATAGCTTTTTGAGGTAGCAAAGAATGATAATCTGACAGGGTACCCATCAATTTGTTAATAGTTGCATGAGTTATGGTATAGATATGTGATGAAATGCTATTGTTCTGTAAGAATTTATAAAAAGAATGATTTCAGAGAAACCTGAGAATATTTGCATGAACTAACATGGAGTGAAGGATAAAGAACTAGGGGAACAATTTTTAAAATAAGGATAATATTTTACGTGAACAACTTTGAAAAAATTAGCAGTTCTAAACATAAGGAAAACCATGATTCTTTAGGACTAATGATGAAACAGGCTACCCTCCTCATGATAGAGAGGTGAACTATTCAGAATCAAGAATAAGACAAGTATATTTGTATGTGTGTATGTATTATACATGCATATGAATATGCATGTGTATATAAGTGAGACTTGCATATGTATGTGTTTGAATATGTACATATGCATTCACAAATAGACATATTCTTGTCCAACATGTATGTTAGAGAAATTAGTTTAGTTGGACGTTACATGTCAAGAGGGGTGTTGATTTTCTTTCATTCTTAATGGGAACAGTGGTAGGAAGGAAAGAATGTACATGTTTGGTCATTAAAAATACAAGTCAATTAAAAAAGTATAATACATATTTGTAAGCAGCATTTTCTAGTATCAAACCACTGGTAATAAATTTGATGTCATTCATTGAAAATGGATAAACAAACAAATCGTGGTACAAGATGTAATGGAATATTGCTGTTGTTTTATAAGATGCGCTTAATATTAAGAAATCAGAGAACAATAGGAAGACATCTAAATTTATTTAAAATTAACAGAGTAGAACTAGAACAATACATAAAATATAAATGTAATTTACCAAAAAAAACAACAAAAACCAAAAAAGGGGGAATGTTGTATAAGTGAGATGAATGGATTTTCCTCACTTCTTTGAATATATGGGGGGAACATGGGATATGGAACACTTAACATAATGTTGTCCTTGGTTTATTGCTTAATTGTCCTGAACTTGTTCCCTCTATGTTTCTTTTTTGTTCTCTTTGAAAATGTATGGCTTTCTGAGTGGAAGTACGAGAAGGATTTTATTAGGAAATGTTGATATAAAAACTAATCATAGCAACACTTATTTTTAATAAGAATAAACAAAAGTAGAGAAAGAGTTCATGATGATCAGGACAGTGAAAATTTGTATGTGTCATCTAGTTGTTTCTCTTTGGGGATTAAGCCAAATCCAAGCATGGGAAAAACCAGTCCTTTTATCTTATTAAACTTTTGTGAGTCCATATAATTGGCTATTTTACCATAATTATATTTATCCATATTTATAGGTATGAATGATTAGGAAAAACACTGAGAATCAGGATAAATAAGTGAGTATTCCCTAATTCTATGTACTTATATGATCATATATTCCAAAGGAAATCCTTGACTAAAGAAAGAAAAGCAGCACCACCCAAAAAACTGAGATGAGTGGCAGCTACCTCTCAGAGAGGTCAAGAGAAGTACAAGAAACTGAGCTGTTCCAATATCCAAGAGCATCTTCTGTAATTGAAAGCTGAGAGGTTAAGTCAATGTTCATTGATGTTGCCCTGCCATAGGCCTTATAACAATGTAGGATCAGACATGGTAATAAAGTTCAACCACTGGGAGTATTCCTTCCACTTCTTTCATCCCTTGTTGAGTTACCTTAAGTCCAGCTCTAAAGAGGAGCAATACTTCCAGTGGTCAAACTTCGTTACTAGACAGTTCAGCAAATAGAACACTGGGCCTGGAGTTAGGAAGACCTGAGTTAAAATCTGATTTCAGACATTTACTAAGTGTATGACCCTGAGCAACTCACTTAACATCTATTTGTTTCAGTTTCCTGAATATAAATATAATGTGTATGTATGTATATACATATATATGTATGTATATACATATATATAGGTATGTATATATGTGTGTGTGTGAATACCCCCATTTTAGAGAGATAGATCTATATCTCTATCATCTTTCTTTCTGTCTATCTAGCTATTTATCTGTCTGTCTATCTATCTGATAGAGATGAAAATTACCTCTCAGATTTGTTATAAGAATCAAATGAAATAATATTTGTAAAGTACTTAGCAAAATACCTGGAAAATGGTAGATGCTATATCACTATATAAATATCTGTTGTTGATATTATTATTTAAAGGACTTCTTCAAGGTGCACAACTAGATGGTATATGAATTAGGATTAAAATTCAGATTACCTGATTCCCAATTGCATGATTTTTTTTCATTCAGAAAAAAAAATCTGAAATAGAAAGAGTTATCAATCCATTGTTCAACAATAAATACAAACATGGAAAAAAAAAAACCTTAATTCTACAAGTCTCATTAAATCTTGAAATATTTTCACTTGTCACTTTTAAAGGATAATGATTAAAATATCAGTCCTCAATGTCCCAAGATCCTTGAAGTGAAAAGAAGGCTACACAGAATTCTGTACTAATCTTTCAGCAGACTGCTGGGAATAGAAAAATTGAATACCAACCTTTTTTTTTCTTACTTGCTTTAATTTTGAAATTCTTAAAGGATTAGAGAATTTATTATCCCTCTCTATCTATAAAGGTGAGTGGAAAGGTAAATTTTCTTAACTCCCTTTGGCCACACCACAAATCTGCTACCACTGAGCCAACTTACTGCTAAATGAACCTCAATCAACAAATGTGAATTAAGTATTCACTCTATGTCAGCACTGAGCTAAATGGTAGGGATACAAAGAGGTAAAAAATATGGTGTCTATCTACAAGGACTCATTCCAAAGAGGGAGACTATCATCAAAAATTATATAAAATCATATATGATCCTCACTTTAATTGTAGTAAAAGAGACCTTGATGCACATCCTCCCTTGGCCCATTATTTAATTTTGAATATGCATAAGGATTTCAGAGATGGAAGATAAGGTAGACTACACTTCTGTATACTTGACTTTTCTCTCACAGCTAGAACAGGTTCTGCTAAAATGAACCTAATTTGGTTCTTACTCATTGGCCTGATTCATAGCTAGAAGAAGCCTTTCACAAGTCTCAGGAAAATGAGATCTTGGCTGCATATTGTTTTATGGATCCATTCTATAAATCCATTCCAAAGCTACTGCTTCATTTTCTTTCAAAGTTTTATCCTTAAAACTTCCTTTTTCTTTTTAGCTTATTAAATCTCTTTTCAAAGGCCATTTGTTATAATCTGGATGACAGACGCTTTATGGAAAGAAAGTGGACTGAATATATCTACAGTTATATAAATGGGGAGAATCTTGTAACCTATAACAAAATGTCACAAATATCAGAAAATTCTAATATCAGCTGTGAAAACATTTTTATACTTAATGTGTACTATAACAAAGCTAAGCCAACAGACCTTAAAATCCCAGTTCTTCATATTGTGACATGCTTACAAAAAATTAATCCATGAAATAATGTTAACAGTGCCAATAACCCTTATGTGCAATAATATACACACATATAAATATACATTCATACAACAATACACACATGTATACATGAAGATATAGGAACATGTACATATATGCATATATCTATATGTACACACATGTACATATATGCATATATACATGTATGTGTGTGCGTGTGTATATATGGAGAGAGATCAAATAAAAATGTTGCTATTTTTCTAAGCATAGCTTTGGATTTGTCTACAACAGAACCTGGCTAGAAAGGATTTGTATTCCATTCAATGACATACAAGCAATTATAGCAGGACTACATACCCTTAAGATTTGGGGCAAGGAAGGGAGATAGAGACAGAGGTAGGAGAAGGGATGAGTTTGTCTTGCACAATACACCACTACCATCTACTTGCATGACTGGGAATTTTTTCGAAAAGAAAAATACCTGAGGATGTTATTTTATAGATTATATATCTCTTGTTCTTCACCCTTCTTCTCCTGTTTTTTTTATCTGTAAAACTCTTCATAAACAAAAATGAGAAATTGCTTTCTTTTTAGGGATTTATTTCTAGTGAGTATGATTCATTAAAATAAGTTTAGTAACTGAAGGGAATCAAACATAACAAATTGCATTGTATTAGACAAATTATAGTATAAAGCTTTCTACAACTTCCTTTAGTCAGGTTGCCTAAGGAGCCTTGATATAATGGTCTGTCACTATCCATTGAAAGGGTGACATATACTGTTAATTCTAATTTGATAAATATTTATTTCATTCCCACTAGGTTCAATGCACTGTCATCTAATTGAACAATTAAAAATGAACCTAGAAGTATAAAAAAGGAAAAAATTTAAACAAGATCTATAGAGATTTTTTTTTTTTTTAGCCATCAAGGTACATAGTGCCACCACATTTGAACTTTAACACTACAGATATTTTATGGCTACATATCACCTAATAGTATAATATTTCAGGAATTAAGATTAAGGATCAAGCAAAGAGCAGTAGAGGAATATATGGGGTATATGAAATATTAATATGAGCAAATATACAGAGATAGACTGAGGGTCTGGTCATTTGTATGACTACAATAAAAGGTGGAGCAGAGTATAGTGAGGAATCACCAATATACAGTCCATTTTCTCTATTGCTATCCAACCAATGTAAGGAGAACAAGAGAAAGTACCCTAGTGAATTGACTTGATTTTCTGTGTCAGATTTATAGGAGGACACTATCTTCTTAACTCTTTGCAGGCTGGTTTCCAACATCAGAATTTAAATGAAACTGTGCTCTCAGAAGTAAGTAATGATCTCTTAATGACTAAATGACATTGGGGGCAACTAGGTGGCTCAATGGATAAAGTACCCACCCTGGATTCCAGAGGATCTGAGTTCAAATCTGGCCTCAGACACTTGAAACTTACTAGCTGTGTGATCCTGAGCAAGTCACTTAACTTTCATTGCCTGGCCAAAAACAAAACAAAACAAAACAAAACAAAAATAAAACAAACAAACAAAAAACATTATTCCTCATTCTTCTTGGCTTTTATGAAGGCTTTAGTGTGGTTGATGACCCTCTTTTCCTTGAGATTTCTCTCTAAGTTTTTGTGATATGACTTTGTCCTATTTAATTTCCTAACTGGCTGATTGACACTTCTCTGTGTCCTTTATTGTTTCTTTATCTGAGTCATTACCTCTTACCATGGATCTCCCCCAAAGGTGCCCTTGTCTTTGTTTTCCTTCTCTATATATACTATTTGGTGATCTCATCAGCTTCCATGCTTCAAATGATCGTCTCTAAGCAAATGATTGTCAGGGCTACTTGTCTAGCCCCAAATAAATCCTGACCTCTATAATTATCTCCGAATTACCTAATGAATATCTTGCACTAGATGTTCCCTAGACATCTTAAACTCAACATATCAAAAATTAAATTTATTATGATTCTTTCCAAACTTTCTTCCTAAATTCCCTATCATTGTTATATCTTATGACTCACTTATATTTTACCCAAATATTTCTATAATCCTCACACTCACACACCCATAATTAATGAATGGCGGGTTCTGCCATTTCTACTTTTGTAACATTACTCATATATATCTCCTCCAATCCTGAAGCATAATAGATTTTGTTTCAACTCTTTACATTTACCCCATGTGTGTCACTCTGCTTTAAATGCGTTCACATTTATAATTATGACTATTTCTCACTATGCTATTTTCACCTGTTTATCCATCCCACTGTAATCCCCACCCTCTCCTTTCCCACAATTATTTTATTTATGATTATCACCTTCTACAATATCCCCTCTCCTATATCAGTCCCCCCTCGCCCTTCTATTTGAACTTCCTTATAGAGTAAGATAGATTTCCATATCAAACTGAGAATATTTGTTGTTCCATCTTTGAGACAACTTTGATGATAGTGAGATTTAATCTTTGCCCATGTCCTCTTTCTTCCCCTCCATTATAATAATGCTTTATGCCTCTTTGTGTATGTGTGTGTTTTCCCTTTCTACTTCTTCCATGCAGTTTTTTTATCCATTTATTTTGTTTTCTTTGGTGTTGTATTATCAATGTCACCTTATGATCATACCCTCTGTCTACATAAACTCTTTCTAATCATACTTACATTACAATATTTAGACTTACAAATATTACCTTATGACCACAAGCTCTTTATATATACTCCTAATTGCACTAATAATTACTTTTGAGGGGGTGGTAATGAGTGTTAAGTGAGTTGGCCAGGGTCACACAGCTAGTGTCAAGTGTATGAGGCTGGATTTGAACACAGGCCCTCTTGAATCCAGGGCAGGTACCTAGCTGCCCCTTTAATATCAATTTTACCCTCTGGTTCTAATATTTCAAGGCAATTTTCCTTAATAATTTCTTGAAAGATGTTGTCTAGTTTTGGGGTTTTTTGTGTGTTTATTGTTTTGTTTTGTTTTCATAGCTTTCAGGTAGACCAATAATTCTTATATTATCTCTCCTGGATCTATTCTCTAGGTCATTTGATTTTTCAGTGAGAAATTTTACATTTTCTTATAATTTTTGCTCTTCTGATTTTGTTTTACTTCATTTTGGTGTCTTATAGAGTTGCTAGTTTCCATTTGTTCAATTTTAATTGTTAAGGAATTATTTTCTTTATGGGCTTTTTGCAATTCCTTTTCCATTTGGCTAAATTGGTTTTTTAGGGATTTTTTTCCTCAATAATTTTTTGTATTTTCATATTATTATTATTTTGTATTTCTTTTTCATGGTTCTGCATCACTTCCAATCTTTCCTCAACCTCTCTAATTCAAATTTCAAAGTCCTTTTTAAGTTCTTCCAGAAATTTATATTGGGCCTGAGACCAATTTGTACTTCTCTTTGAAGCTTCACCTGTAGTTATTTTGTTACTGTCCTCCTCTATATTTGTGTCTTCATATTGCCTATTATTGAAATATCTGTCAATAGTCAAACTTTTTTATCATTTTTTAATTCATTTTTGCATCAGCCACTTTCTGGGTTGGTAAAGTTGACAAAGTCTTTTTGGTATTTGGTACTGGAGGAGTGATCTTGTTGATCATCTGACCTAGGGGTGGTATTTTGCTGCTGGATTGTTCTGGTAGCAGGGTCTTGAAGTGTAATTTTGTTGTGATCTGATGAATCTTGGAGCTGGTTTTTTCTGGAAATACTCTCTCTTTTGGGAGGTCACAAGGATAGGAATCTGTTGTTGACCTGCTTGGGCAGGGTTTCACTATTTTTCAGAAGGCTCAAAGGTCTGCTATAGACCCTGCTGCAAGCCCACAAGCTGTTGCTGTTGCTGTTGCTGTTGCTGTTGTTCCTGGACTTCACTTCCCTCCCACCCAGGTAAGATAGGCCTTTCCTTTTGAACTGGTAGGTTGTTTCCCTACTCCTCAGAGAATTCAGAGGCAGTATTATGTTGGTTTGGAGGGGAAATCTGGGAGAGCTGCAGTGTGTTGCTTCCTCACTCAGCCATCTTGGCTCAGAACCTGCCTTTCTAATCTTCTTACACTTTAGTCCTCTTCATTTACTCTATGATCCAGTAACATTGGCCTCCTTGTGGTTCTCCATACATGACACTACATTTCTCAACTCCTATCATTTTCAGTAGCTGCTCCCCCATCATGCCTAGAAATAGCTCCCTCCTCAGTTTTTTTTTCTATTGGCTTTGCTGACTTTCTTCAAGGCTCAGGTACTCCCACACTTTCAGATCATCTCAAACATTGAGCTAGCTCTGACAATGTGTGGGAGAGAAGAGGTATTAGATTGCCTAGCAAACTGAAGGTCTATGGAGCTGTTGTGCTGACCTCATTGTTGTATGTTTATGAAACCTAGACAGTATACCAGCACCATGGCAGAAAACTCAATTGCTTTTGATTGCTTTTAAGGAAGATTCTGAAGATCACTTGGCAAAAAAAGCTACAGTACACTGATATCCTTTCTTCACTGAAACTGCCAACCATTTAAACATTACTACAAATAATGCAACTCTGATGAGCTGGCCACATTGTTCAAATGACAATTGTACATTTGCCTAAAACAAAGAACTCACACAAGACAAGGAGTTACATGGAGATCAGAAGAAATGATGCAAGGATATTTTCAATGTCTCTCTAAAGAACTTTGGAATTTGCTCAGTGACATGGGATATAATGACAAAGGACTGTGTAGTATGGCAGGACCACAACAAAGAAATTGCTGTGCTCTATAAGAAAAGAATTGCAGTATCTCAAAAGAAACATGAGATGGTCAAGTTTAAAGACATCTCTACTCTACATGTTCATGTGGACTATTTGTGCCCAACTTGTGGTAAAGCCTTCTGAGCTCATATTGATTTGATAAGCTACAGCCAAACACACTGAGTTCCATTGTAGTGATGTCACTTTTGTCCTTTTCAAGGATGACAGACAACAGGAGCAGCTAGGAGGTGCAGTGGATAGAACACCGGCCCTGGATTCAGGAGGACCTGAGTTCAAATCCAGCCTCAGAAACTTGACACTTACTAGTTATGTGACCCTGGGCAAGTCACTTAACCCTCATTGCCCTGCAAAAAAGCAAAACAAAAAAACAAAAACAAAAACAAAAATGAAGGACAACAACCAATCCTACCTTCTGTAAGAAGTCTTTTGTTGTTCTCCTTAATCTTAATACCTTCCTTCTGAGACTCACTTCCAATTTATTTTGCATACATAGATTTAGAAATACACATATATATGTGTGTATGTCCTTATATCATACAAGAATCATAGATATATACACATATATATGTGTGTTTGTGTAGATATATAAAATTTGAGTTAATGCAACTATATATTTGTATGTATGTATGTTTATAATATGCACAGGCACACACATATATGTATAAAATCTTTGTAGATAGTTGTTTGCATATTGTCTCCACAATTAGACTAGTTTGAGAGAAGGGACAATTTTGGTTTTGCTTTTGTTTGTGTCTTTCTTTTGGAATCTAGTACTTACCACAGTAACAACATAAGTTGTCATACCAATTGACCGACTGAATTATGATTGGCACAGTATGCCAAGTATGCTAAGTTTGAAGTCTGCATCATTAGAAGTGTCTACATCATTGTGTTTATAGGTTAATTGCAGTTTTTGTAGTATATGTGCAGGCATGTGCAAAAAGATACAATAATGAAATAGATAAAATATATATGTGATACATCAAATTATATAAGTGATGATATAAATATATAGCAATATAATGACATTAACATGGATATATATTAGGATATGAAAATATAGATGATGATAAAGATAAAAACAGGGACACAGATATAGATGAGAGATGCAGATAGAAATATATGGATAGAATATAGATATCAATGTTGATTCGATGCATGTATATGGGAATGGAGAGAAAGCAGGGAAAACAAGTCTACCACTTACACAGTTTTTCATGGAAACAACACTACAATTAAAACTTGAACTATCAAGAGAACATTAACTAATGTATTTGACCACTTTTAAATTCACTGTTTATGTAATACTAATGAAGGCAACCGCCTTTCTCTTCCATCAATAGCATTACCCTTTGTTATTAATATTCTGGAGAGGAAAACTTACTGATTCTAGACAGTTAATGTGTGTTAATAACTTTATATTCAATAAAGGAAGGCAATTCATATTGGGTAATGGTGTCCATGGATGAGTGATTGGAACAAAGTTGTCAGAATAATTGTTGGAGTACCAAAGCAATTAATTGATATATATTTAATAACAATGTTAGTATTAATTTGATTATTATTCTCAAGGTTATAGTCATATTTGGGTGGGCATGGGGTTAAGCAGTTAGAAGTGATGCATTTGGTTGTTTCAGCATTTCATGGCATAGAGATTCCAAGAAGTGGTGTCATGGGACTGAGACACAGAACAAAATAGTGCAATTCTCACCAGTCAGAACTCAGAGACACAGGGGGTGTAATCGTCCTTTCCCAAGAGACATGGAAGGTGAAAAGCAATTGGTATGGTATATAGATGAAAAGGAAGTGGCCATAAAAGTGCTGAAAAAAGAACATGAATTATATATGTATGTACATATGCATATATAGCAGTTGACTAGATATAGCTATAGATGGATAAACACAATCAGGACCTGAGTCAAAAAAAGATATCCTATAAAGAAATGGCAGCATTATATGAGAAAGATTAATAAAAACTTTCCAATTGAATTTTGAATTGACTTGCTAGATTTTTGCACTGTGAAAAATTTCTACATAGCAAGAAATATCTAAAAGTCTGCAATAGTTGATAGATTATATTGATTGCCTTATATCCTTAGCTTTAATTATTGATTCACAAATTCCCTCATTGCAGAAAAACATAAACAAAAATAAGTAATTGAATATGACTTACTTATTAGTATTTCAAGGTCAAGGATATTACTATCAGAGCTGACTGTTGAATGACAGCTATTCCAACAAAGGCAGTGTCATCTTTATTCCTATCCATTTTACCCAGTGCTTTCTGAATGAATTTTGCAAATCTAAATTAAGAAACACTGCATATTAAGATGTTTCATATGCTATTTATCTATTAAAAATGCCAGATTTTGTGTCATTTGCTTTTAAAATTAACACCATTTAAACTTCAAATTCTTTGAATGAGACATTTCAGACTTTCTCAGTAGGAGACTTTTGAGGGAGAAAAAAAAAATTGCTTATGGGGATCATTTTCTTTTTGCCCAGTACAAAAGTAGACGATAAAATGATACTGATCAAAAAGATGATATTGAGGGCTCTTCTTTATTTTTCTATCTTTTTTTTCATTTTTGTTTCTTTACCATTTCAATTTTGTTAATATTGTCTTTCAATGACCAGTCTGAAAATGATTAGCTGTTTCAAAGCTTTATTTGATTTAGAACTAAGGCAATGCCAATACTGTAACTGACAATTGCTTTGAGTATTCATTTCTCCACCAATTCACAGACAATCAGATTCATTCCCACCTTGTGAGACCCAGTCATCATCAGTCACCTCAGCCTATCAAAACAGTCAATCTACATAATGGAAAAATGTAAAAACCCTTGGGTCAGAAAAGAACTCTTTCTACTTGAAAGCTACAGGAATATTCTATTAACAAACATACAATGCAGACTTCAGCAGTGTATTCAGCACTGGTCACAGAAATGGTTGTCCAGCATCTTTATTTTTAAATGGTCTAGGAAACTAACGTTTATGTGGCTACATTATAGTTTTCCACAAAAACAGATTAATAAAAAATTAATGTACTTATATTTTCATGTGAACTTATAGTCTGTCCCTTCCATTGACCCCTTCCCCCAATTCAATAACTACAAGAAAAATAAAATGGAGAAAAAATAAAAAAGACATAGTCCCACAAAACAACGTTACACATCAGCCAGCCATGATGAAAAGGCATAGCTTTCTTTACAGGTCAAGTGCATTACCTCTCTGGTAGTAGGTTTATGGAAGATTTCAAATTTAATTTCAAAACTATACTATTCTCATAGTATAGTATTGCATTGATTAGACAAATAAAATCTTTCAAAGTTATATTTATAATGTTCTTGTCATTTTGCAAATTATTCTCTTAATTCTGTTCAATTCAATCTGTATCAGTTCACTATGATTTTCCTGGCTACTCATGAAATCATCCATTTCATTATTTCTTTTGGCCCAATAATTTTCATTACAATCACATGCCATAATTGTTTTAGTATTTTTAATCCAATTTATTTTCTTGTTTGCTTTTTTCTGTTTAGAATTTTATTTTCCAAATTATATGAAAAAAATATTTTGACATCAATTTTTTAAACTTTGTTTTCCAACTTCTCTTCCTCCCTCCCTTCCCACCCCTCACCCACAAGAACTCAAGCAATTCAATATAAGTTATGCATGAGTAGTCATGGAAAAAATCTCCACATTATCTAGGTTGTGAGAGAAAACAAAACTTCAGATTAAGGAGCTTTCAAAAAATGTGTTTCAATCTATTTTCAAATACCATCAGTTGTTTCTCTGTACATGGATTGCATTTTCCATAAGTCCTTCAGAGTTATATTGGATCATTGCCTTGCTGAAAATAACCACGTGCTTCCCAGCAGTTCATCTTATACTACTGCTATTATATTGTATACAGTACATTTCTCTCTGCTTCAGTTCATGTAGGTCTTTCCAGGTTTTTCTGATATCATCCTGTTCATCATAACTTTTATATAGTACCTTACACTTGTTTTTGTTTTTGTTGTTGTTTTGTTTTGTTTTTGTTTGGGGCAATGTGGGTTAAGTAACTTGCTCAGGGTCACACAGCTAGTTAGTGTCAAGTGTCTGAGGCCAAATTTGAACTCAGGTCCTCCTAAATCCAGGGCTGGTGCTTTATCCACTGTGCCACCTAGCTGCCTCTAGTACCTTATACTTGACAAAGAATTTTCTTCATAATAGTCCAGCAGAGTAGGTACCATATGTTTTGCCATTATAAACAATCATCATAACTATTTCCCTCCATCCTATTCTCTTCCCATGATATTTACTCTATTTTCTATCTTTTTTTACCCTATTCTTCCTCAAAAGTGTTTTACTTCTGACTGCCCCCTCCTCTGCTTTGCCCTCCCTTCTTTCACCATTCCTTTCTTATCCTCTTCCCCTCCTACTTCTTGTTAGGTTAAATAGATTACTCCTCCCAATTGGGTGTGTGTTATTCCACCCCTTGAGCCCACTCTGATGAGATTAAGGTCTTTGAGCTAATTCTGTGTTCTAAATTTTTCTTTCTACCTCCCTCCTCAACCCTCCCTATGAAATCAAGCAATTCAATATGTCATACATGTGCAGTTATACAAAACATCTTCACCTTCCTTGAAAATGTTTTGCTTTTTACTGCTCCCTCCCTCAATCTGCCCTTCCTTCCTTCCCTTCTTCTCTCCCAACTCCTTATCTCCTTCCTTTCTCACTCCCTCAGGACAAAAATATATTACTATACCCATTTGAGTATGTATATTATTCCCTCTATGAGCCATTCCTTTCCCCCTTTCCCTCCCTTCCATAAGATTTTTTTCTTGTTTCCTTTAGGTTAGCTACTTCTCCCCAGTCCACCTATCCCCTTCCCCCTCCCCCATTAGATTCCTCCTACCCCTCAATCCTATTTTAATGATATCATCATGGGTTAGCTAGTTGGCACAGTGGACAAAACACCAGCCCTAGACCCAGGAGGCCCTGAGCCCAAAACTCCCCCACAAAGGACAAGGATAAACAAAAAATAAATGCTTGAAAGATATCATCCCTTTATATTCAGTTCAGACCTGTGTCCTCTAAGAGTATTCCTTTCAGCTCCCCTAATACTCGAGAAAGTTCTTATGAGAGTAGGAGGAGGTACTTACTCCCTGCTTCAAGCTAATTGGCTAGCATCACCCAAATCCATTGGTTCATTGGACTTGAGGGTGGTTCTGTGTTGATGTCAGAGTTCATACCCTCTGAGAATACACCCTCTTGAGGGTCATACACCTGTGTGTTTTTTTTGTTGTTGGTTTTTTTGTTTTGTTTTGTTTTGTTTTTGTGGGGCAATGGGGGTTAAGTAACTTGCCTAGGGTCACATAGCTAGTAAGTGTCAAGTGTCTGAGGCCGGATTTGAACTCAGGTACTCCTGAATCCAGGGTCAGTGCTTTATCCACTGCACCACCTAGCCACCCCGGGCACCTGTGGTTTTGATTGAATTAACTTCAAGTGAGTTCATCATTGAAATCAGTCAGTCCAATCAATCCCCTGGAGCTGGGGCCTTTGAGAATTACAAAACCCATTATTTTCTCACACAATCTTATAGCAGCCACACTGCTGACCTACATTCACATATTTCTTACTGTTTTTCAGACATCTTGGAATGTATATACCATAGACATCTTAAACTCAACAAGTCCAAAACCAATCTCATTCCCCTAAATTCCCCAACTCTATCACCTTCCCTGGGTTATACAGATATTCAGGGAAGACTAGTACTTCTGGTGTGAGGGCTGACAAGCCCTTTTCATGGTTTCTTTCCACCTTTGATGTCTACCTGATTCACTCATCTGTGGCTCAAAGAAGCTGTAGCATGTATTGCAGCCATGCCCCAATAAACCATCTCATGAAATGGGCCAAACCAGGTTGCAGGTAAGCAACAGATCTCAAACTTTTTGGTGGTTATGGGGATGACTACCCCAAGCATGTGAAGACTTTCTCTGGAGGAAGAGGTAGATGAGAACAATTTAAGGGTATATTCCTTTTAAGAATATCTATAGATCCATACCTACCTACCTACCTGCCTATATGTCTCTATCTAC
This sequence comes from Dromiciops gliroides, assembly GCF_019393635.1. Lineage (NCBI taxonomy): Eukaryota > Metazoa > Chordata > Mammalia > Microbiotheria > Microbiotheriidae > Dromiciops > Dromiciops gliroides. The sequence goes on along the minus strand of NC_057861.1, from coordinate 245,019,136 downwards.
ATCTATATATCTATCTCTGTCTACCAATCCTCTATCTATCTATCTATATATTATTTCTTCCCCTTTACTTTTAGAATAGAGATTTTTTCAGTTTTGTTTTTCTAGTCCCAGGACATAGTAGGTCCTACATAAATGTTTTGATTACTTGGTTAATTGATCCATGCCTACTGTTTTCATAGCATAAAAATTTCCAAATACACGACATATGCACATTCACACACACACACACACACAGAGCAACTTCCTGGTGCAACAAAGTTTAAATGGAAAACAAAAATAATTCAAGAAAACTAACCAACATTTTAATCATATTTTATGCAAAACATTGCACATAGATGTCATATCTATAAAGGATAGGAAGAGGTACACTTTAGTGATTATAATCATAGTAATTATGATTACATAGCATTCTGATTCCTTTTCTGTTTGTCTGTTTCATCCATCTGCATCAATCATTGTAGTTATTGAGTAAATCAATTTTTTATTTTGCTTCACTTTGCATCAATTCAAATAAGTTTCTCCTGCTTTTCTGAATTTCCTATACTTTCAAATTCTTACATCTTAGTAATATTTTATTACATTCATGTATCACAATTTAGTTACCCATATTCAAGTCAATTAATAACTATTTTGCTTCCCATTTTTTGCTTGCTGTCTGAAAAATTATATGTATGAATACTTTGTTGTATTTGGAACTTCTTTTTCGATCTTTGATGTCCTTGAATTGCATTCTTAGCAGTAGGATCTTTGGGTTTAAGGCAGGTATATCTTAGGCATCCCTTTTTTACATGACCCCAAAAAAGGCAGTTATTTTACTTTTTTATTATACCTTAATTGTAGTATAAACAATTGATTCTTAATTATTGTTTTCCTGATGATGTTGGTTATAAACTCAATGCCAAACAATACAATGATGCTGACTATCCACCATCATTAGAAATAACAATTCACATTTGGTAATAGTAAAATAGAGCATGTCAAAATGCAGAGATAAGTCTTCCAGGGAAGCTTCATTGGACTGATTATTCTCTTTATTCAAGTGACCCAGTGTGATGTTATAAAATAAACCCTGGATTTTGAACTAAAAGATCTGAATTTTCATCCACTTTTTGAGTCATTCTATTTGTATAATTTGTTGCAAGTAAACTTGAGGCCACAGTTTCCTCCTTTGTAATATTGTGGAATTATTTTATCTCTAAGAAAGGTCTGATTTAGCAATTTAATCTATGAATCTCTGATCATATTTTTCATCTCTTTAAGATTGTGTGTAGGTACCAGATTTACTGTCTGTTTCTTGGATTGGATTTAACAAAATCTAGTCACTTTAATAAGATTCTAAGAGAATGTTTTCTAATCTTAAAATTCTGTATGAATTGACTTCTATATTGCTCTTTTTTCTTAATAATCTTTATTTTTTTTTTAGTGAGGCAATTGGGGATAAGTGACTTGCCCAGGGTCACACAGCTAGTAAGTGTTAAGTGTCTGAGGCAGGATTTGAACTCAGGTACTCCTGACTCCACAGCCGGTGCTTTAACCACTGTGCCACCCAGCTGCCCCCTTAATAATCTTTTGATTAGAAACTTGCAAATGAATTCACTTAACACTGAGTATTCAGTACAAAATATGCAAAATATTAACTTTCTTTAATATATAATGAAAGTTTGCATATTCTATTCTTATTGATATCTCACCCTGGGCTATGTGTTCATTTGTTAATGTGCCATATATCAGGTATGTCATATCATATGAGCTTACAACAACAAGACATAAAAATGTGTCTAATATCAACATACTCAATGAAAGCAAAAACCAAAACATTGAATACTTTCTTTGTTGTAGTTTGCAAAGTTTTCTCATGTATAAATCTAACAGCTACAGGTAAAATATATGTTTAAAATGTGGACAAAAGAAACATAAAAATATTTTTCAACAATTCCCCAAAGATCTTATTTAGATTTAATTTGACTAATAAACATTATATACTTCGGGAGAGCATTCTCTGTTCTTTGGGTAAACATAAAATTAGTTTTTCATCCTACCCTAGATCATTTCAGATAGAATGGCAGTTTATTCAGTAATGAATGAATGAATGAATGAATGAAAAAGCATTTATTAAGGACTTAGAATGTGTACAGAAATTTATAGATGACTTGTATTAGTTAATAAGAATTGAGTTGGGTTGTAGTCACAAAGATTTCATCAGTCAATCTTGTGAACATATTTGTAGCAGTTATTTAGATGTTGAGCTTAATGGCACTTTTTTCATTACAAAGAGTTTCATTGGAGTTAATCAGGTCATAAAAAATATAAGCTAGATTGAATAGAAAGAAAGTAATTTAGGTTTGGTAGGAAATCACTATGATGTGTTTTTAAAGAAAACTGTTGGCAAAGTTAGAATCAAGGCCATTGATATCTTTATACAGTTATATATATCAAAATTAAGTATTTTTTCAAGAGACTATAAAAATGCTTTAAGGAACTCAGGTCCTGCTTTGGTCTTGGTACGGGAACGCTGGAATATTTACAGCTCAACCAAATTTTAGTGCTTTAATGAATATTATATCATGCTTACTTAATTTTTCCACTTTAAAATTTAATGTAATCAAAATTCATTTAGGAATGGGAGTTTCTTCACTGTTTTCTATCTGGATGCTACAACTGCACATGACAATACATTTTAGCCTTTTTCCTAAAACATGTAAATTACTTTAATAAAGATGGAGCAAATCAATTTAGTAAATGCTTTTTGAAAACAGCTCTTTTGATAACTAATGGCAAACTGGGGAGTTTGCTCAGAGCTCACAAATGCTTGGAACTGGAGTGGTGAATATATCAGTGATATATTCAATTCAACAGATACTGATTAAGCAGCTATGATGTGCAAGGTACAGTCAGTGCTAGGATTTGATGATGAAAAGTCAGAGGAAAAACAATTGTCTTTGAGGAAGCTAGTCAACTCGTAGCACTTAAAAGTTGGAAAAATATATGGGTGTGTATCTCTTTCTCTGTACATATATGTGTGTATATATATATATATACACACATATATGTATATGTATGTGTATATATATATATATATATAGTTTTTTAAATCCCATTTGTGTTTCACAAGGGAACTTTGAGGTAAGAGCTATTAATTCCTGTTTTTAGGTGAATAAACTAAGATTCAGTAAGATTGTTGCTTGACCCTGGTTGCACAGGTAATAAAAGTCAGAAGCTACATGTTAATCCAAGGGTTTTTGATGTTGCTGAATTAGTGTAGAATTGCTTAATAAAGTTTTGGTGATTGATTTACCTCCTTAAATAGGAGAGATGAAAAGGAATGACAACAGGATTCACAAGGCACTTTTGTATAACAGGATAAAGCATGTACAAATAGAATTAGTGTGATGTTTAAAATCTAATGTATGTGTCCTTATCTGCCTCCCCACCCACCCAGTGTGAGGGGAGAATTTGCTAAGATTTGCTTTCTTTTTTTTTTTTTTTTTTGGTAGGGAAGTGGGAGTTAAGTGACTTGCCCAGGGTCACACAGCTAGTAAGTGTCGAGTGTCTGAGGCTGGATTTGAACTCAGGTCCTCCTGACTCCAGGGCCTGTGCTCTATCCACTGTACCACCTAGCTGCCCCTAATGTTTACTTTTAAATTCAGCAACAATTTAGGCTTTTAAGCACTTATTAAAGTATATTGGGGTTAGCAATGAGAGAGAGGGAGAGGGAGAAAGCCACCTTCATCTAGCTATATATGTGTATATATAAATGTATATACATATATATGACAAAATTCACAAAAACTAGTCAATATTATAAATCAAAGAACAATTTTCAGATACTTAGCATAAAAAGCAGTACTAATTTTGTACTCCATGCTGCCCTTCATGTTCTAATCCATTGACCCCAGGGCTGGTTTATCTATTCTGTAGTTAAGTCCAATTGTTGGTTACTCCCAACATCTGCCTACTCCACTCATGATCATGGGCTATTGAATGGTGCTAAAAGACATCATAGATGAGTTAAGTGCCCTAAAAATGTATGTTATATAACCTCAAGTGTGCTCTCACCAGAAGAAGGTAGTTCACAAACTTTTGCAATTTGGGTTCTTTTTTCATGACTCAATGGAAACTATTCTTTTAGAAGTTACCCATGGGGGGGGCGGAGCCAAGATGGTGGAGAGGAAGCAGCAAGCTGCCTGAGCTCTCCTTCTGTTCCCTCAAAACGAACTTTAAATCAAGCCTCTGGACGGATTCTGAAACTACAGAACCTGCAAAGAGACAGAGAGACACAGTCCTCCAACCAGAGATAATTTAGAAGACTTCAGGAAAAGGTCGCTCTGACTCGGGCAAAAGGGAGCCCCAGCGCAGGGCAGCAACCCAGCGCCGAGGGGGTCGGGGCAAGTCAGCAGGAGCTGCGGGCCACAGCCGAACAACTGAGGCTCCCGGAACCTGTTTCAAAAATCTGGTGGCCAAGAAGGACAGTGGAAAAAATTACCTGCACTGGCCGAGAGGGCCACGAACAGCGGGATCAGACGCCGGGGTCTGGTGCCTGGCTGGCCGAGCACAATCAGACAGGAAGTGCAGGGCGGGGGATCTCCACACACCATAAAGGCCTCAGAGTAAAAGCCCGGTCACACAGCACCTATACACCTGCACAAGAAGCCCAAAACAGGGACCCTGGTGCCCCCAGAGCAGACCTCAACTTAAAGAATAAATAAATAAGCTGCAATAATGAGTAAGAAGCAAAAAAGAGCCCTCTCCATTGAGAGCTTCTGTATCAATAGGGAAGAAGCCAACACAAACTCAGATGAGGACAATAGCCTCAAATTGTCTACATCTGAAGCCTCACAAGGGAAGGTGGATTGGTCGCAAGAACAAAAAGCCTTCCTGGAAGAGCTCAAAAAGGATTTTAAAAATCAATTGCAAGAGGTAGAAGAAAAAATGGGGAGAGAAATGAAAGCAAAACAAAAAAACTATGAAAAAAGAATCAGCAGCTTGGAAAAGGAAGCTGAAGAAAACAAAGCCTTAAAAAATTCATTTGGCCAAATGGAAAAAAAGCTGCATAATCTCACTGAAGAAAACAATACCTTAAAAAATTCACTTAGCCAAATGGAAAAAATGGTGCATAATCTCACTGAAGAAAACAATACCTTAAAAAATTCAATTAACCAAATGGAAAAAAAGGTGCATAATCTCACTGAAGAAAATAATGCCTTAAAAATTAAACTGGGACAGTTGGAAGATAAGGAATCCATGAGACACCAAGAATCAGTCAAGCAGAATAAAAAAAATGAAAAAATAGAAGAAAATGTGAAATACCTCATTGGAAAGACAACTGATCTGGAAAACAGATCGAGGAGAGACAATTTGAGAATCATTGGACTGCCTGAAAGCCATGACCAGAAAAAGAATCTAGATACCATATTCCAGGAAATTATTAAGGAGAACTGCCCTGATATCATAGAATCAGAGGATAAAATCATCATTGAAAGAATCCACCAATCACCTCCTGAAAGAGACCCCAAAAGGAAAACTCCAAGGAATATTGTAGCCAAATTCCAGAATTATCAGGTGAAGGAGAAAATACTCCAAGCAGCCAGAAAGAAGCAATTTAAATATCATGGAGCCACAGTCAGGATTGCTCAGGACCTGGCAGCTTCAACATTAAAGGACCGCAAGGCTTGGAATATGATATTCTGGAAGGCAAAGGAGCTTGGATTGCAGCCGGGAATCTATTACCCAGCAAAAATGTGCATTTTCTTTCAGGAGAAAAGAGGGACATTTAATGACATTGGGGACTTTCAATCTTTCCTGGTGAAAAGACCAGAACTGAATAGAAAATTTGATCTCAACATACAAGACTCAAGAGAAGTTTAAAAAGGTAAACAGAGGGGAAAAAAAGTTACCCTATTAGGTTAAACTGTTTATATCCCTACACAGGAAGATAATACTCATAACTCTTAAGAACTGTAAATGTATTTGGGCAGAGAGAAGGACTTTATATAGAGGGTATAAATATAAATTGTCTTTGATGTGATGATACAAAAGAATTAAAGGGATAAAAAGGGAGTCTATGGGGAGGAGAGGAAAGGGGAGGTGGAATGGGATGAATTATATCATATGAAGAGGTGGAAAAAAACCTATTATAATAGAGGGAAAGAAAGGAGGGGGGAACATGGTTTCAACCCTATTCTCATTAGATTTGACTCAAAGAGGGAATAACATATACGTTCATTGGGATAAAGAAACTTAACTCATTCTTTAGGGAAACAAAAGGGGAAGGGAAAGGGGGGACTGACAGAAGGGAGGATAAAAGCAAGGGAGAAAAGGGTAAAGAAAAGAGAGGGGGGTGATAAAAAGGGAGGGCAGATCGGGGGAGGCAGAGGTAAGAAGTAAAACGTCGGTGAGGAGGAATAGGGTGAAAGAAGGGGGGAAAAGTACAAAGGGGGTAAATAGAATGGAGGGGAATAGACAGTCAGTAATAATAACTGTAAATGTGAATGGGATGAACTCTGCTATAAAACGGAAGCGAATTGCAGAGTGGATTAAAACCAGAACCCTACAATATGCTGTTTACAAGAAACACATTTGAAGCAGAGAGATACACACAGAGTAAAGGTAAAAGGCTGGAGCAGAATATATTATGCCTCAGCTAAAGTAAAAAAGGCAGGGGTAGCAATCCTTATCTCAGACAAAGTGCAGGCAAAAATAGATCTCATTAAAAGAGATAAGGAAGGAAATTACATCTTACTTAAAGGTACCATAGATAATGAAGTAATATCAATATTGAATATGTATGCGCCAAGTGGTATAGCATCCAAGTTCTTAGAGGAGAAGTTAAATGAGTTACAAGAGGAATTAGATAGTAATACAATACTAGTGGGGGATCTGAATCTCCCCCTCTCAGAATTAGATAAATCTAGCCAAAAAATAAATAAGAAAGAAGTGAAAGAGGTGAATAGATTACTAGAAAAGTTAGACATGATAGATGTCTGGAGAAAATTGAATGGGGATAGAAAGGAATATACCTTTTTCTCAGCAGTACATGGCACATTTTCAAAAATTGACCATGTATTACGGCACAAAAACATCATAGTCAAATGTAGAAAGGCAGAAATAGTAAATGCATCCTGCTCAGATCATGATGCAATAAAAATTACATGTAAGAAAGAGCCAGGGAAAAGTAGAATGAAAATCAATTGGAAACTAAATAATTTCATTCTAAAGAATGAATGGGCCAAACAAGAAATCATAGAAACAATCAATAACTTTATCCAAGAGAATGACAATAGTGAGACAACATACCAAAATCTAAGGGATGCAGCCAAAGCAGTGCTTAGGGGAAAATTTATAGCTCTAAATGCTTACATGAATAAGAAAGAGAAAGAGGAGATTAATGAATTGGGCATGCAACTTAAAAAGCTAGAAAAAGAACAAATTAGAAATCCCCAATTAGACACTAAATTAGAGATCCTGAAAATTAAAGGAGAAATCAATAAGATTGAAAGCAAAAAAACTATAGAATTAATCAATAAAACTAAGAGCTGGTTTTATGAAAAAACCAATAAAATAGATAAAATATTGGTTAATTTGATTAAAAAAAAGAAAGAAGAAAACCAAATTACCAGTATCAAAAATGAAAAGGGTGATGTTACCACCAATGAAGTGGAAATTAAAGCAATAATTAGGAAATATTTTGCCCAACTGTATGCCAATAAATTTGACAATCTAAATGAAATGGATGAATATTTACAAAAATACAAACTGCCCAGGTTAACTGAAGAGGAAATAAAATCCTTAAATAAACCCATATTAGAAAAAGAAATTGAACAAGCTATTAATGAACTCCCTAAGAAAAAATCCCCAGGGCCAGATGGGTTTACGGGTGAATTTTACCAAACATTTAAAGAACAATTAATTCCAATATTATACAAATTATTTGGAAAAATAGGTGAAGAAGGAGTTCTACCAAATTCGTTTTATGACACAAATATGGTGGTGATACCAAAACCAGGCAAAGCAAAAACAGAGAAAGAAAATTATAGACCAATTTCACTAATGAATATTGATGCTAAAATCTTAAATAAGATATTAGCAAGGAGATTACAGCAAGTGATCACCAGGATAATACACTATGACCAGGTGGGATTTATACCAGGAATGCAGGGCTGGTTCAACATTAGAAAAACTATTAACATAATCAACCACATCAATAAGAAAACCAACCAAAATCATATGATTATCTCAATAGATGCAGAGAAAGCTTTTGACAAAGTACAGCACCCATTCCTAATAAAAACACTAGAGAGTTTAGGAATAGGGGGAGCTTTCCTTAGAATAATAAACAGTATCTACCTAAAGCCATCAGCAAGTATTATATGCAATGGAGATAAATTAGAGGCCTTCCCAATAAGATCAGGGGTGAAACAGGGATGTCCATTATCACCCCTATTATTTAATATTGTTCTAGAAATGTTAGCTTTAGCAATCAGAGAAGAGAAAGGAATTAAAGGAATTAGAATAGGCAAGGAGGAAACAAAACTATCACTCTTTGCAGATGATATGATGGTATACTTAAGGAATCCTAGAGAATCAACTCAAAAATTACTTGAAACAATTAACAACTTTAGCAAAGTAGCAGGATATAAAATAAATCCACATAAATCATCAGCATTTCTATACATGACCAACAAAGTCCAGCAGCAAGAGATAGAAAGAGAAATTCCATTTAAAGTAACGGTAGGTAATATAAAATACCTGGGAGTCTACTTGCCAAGACAAACCCAGGAACTCTATGAACACAACTACCAAACACTCTTCACACAAATCAAATCAGATCTAAATAATTGGAAAGATATCAATTGCTCATGGATAGGCAGAGCTAATATAGTAAAAATGACAATACTGCCTAAATTAATTTACTTATTCAGTGCCATACCAATCAGGCTACCTAAAAATTATTTTATACAGCTAGAAAAAATAATAACAAAATTCATCTGGAAAAACAAAAAATCAAGAATATCCAGGGAAATAATGAAAAAAAATTCACAGGAAGGTGGGTTAGCGGTACCAAACCTGGAGCTTTACTATAAAGCGGCAGTCATCAAAACTATCTGGTACTGGCTAAAAAATAGAGTGGTAGATCAATGGAATAGGCTAGGCTCAGGAAATGCAGTAGTAAATGACACTAGTAATGTAGTGTTTGATAAACCCAAAGACTCCAGCTTCTGGGATAGGAACTCAGTATTTGACAAAAACTGCTGGGAAAACTGGAAGATAGTATGGCAGAAATTAGGCTTAGACCAACATCTTACACCTTATACTAAAATAATGTCAAAATGGATACATGATTTAGACATAAGAGGTGATACCATAGGTAAATTAGGAGAGAAAGGAATAGTGTACCTATCAGATCTTTGGAAAGGAGAACAGTTTTTGACCAAACATGAGATAGAGTATATTATAAAATGCAAAGTGGATGATTTTGATTATATTAAATTAAAAAATTTTTGTACAAACAGAAGCAATGCATCCAAAATTGGAAGGGAGGCAGAATGCTGGGAAACTATTTTTGAGGCCAGTGCTTCTGATAAAGGCCTCATCTCTAAAATATATAGGGAATTAAATCAAATTTATAAGAATCCAAGTCATTCCCCAATTGAGAAATGGTCAAAGGATATGAACAGGCAGTTTTCTGATGAAGAAACCAAAGCTATCTATTCCCATATGAAAAAATGCTCTAAATCTCTAATGATTAGAGAGATGCAAATTAAAACAACTCTGAGGTACCACCTGACACCTATCAGATTGGCTAAAGTGACAAAAAAGGAAGATAATAAATGTTGGAGAGGCTGTGGGAAAATTGGAACACTAATCCATTGTTGGTGGAGCTGTGAGCTGATCCAACCATTCTGGAGAGCAATTTGGAATTATGCCCAAAGGGCGATAAAGCTGTGCATACCCTTTGACCCAGCAATCCCACTTTTAGGTCTTTTGCCCAAAGAAATCATGGAAGGGGGAAAGGGACCCACATGTACAAAAATATTTATAGCTGCTCTTTACGTGGTAGCAAGGAATTGGAAGTTGAGGGGGTGCCCATCAATTGGGGAATGGCTGGACAAGTTGTGGTATATGAATACAATGGAATACTATTGTGCTGTAAGAAATGATGAGCAGGAAGAGTTCAGAGAAACCTGGAGGGTCTTACGTGAGCTGATGATGAGTGAGATGAGCAGAACCAGAAGAACATTGTACACAGTATCATCAACATTGAGTGTTGACCTACTGTGATGGACTATATTCTTCTCACCAATGCAATGGTACAGAAGAGTTCCAGGGAACTCATGATAGAAGAGGATCTCCAAATCCAAGAAAAAAAAAGAAAGAAAGAACTGTGGATTATAGATGCTGATTGAACCATATTATTTCTTTTGTTTTGGGTGCTGTTGTTTTTTTTTTTCTCTATTTTGAGGTTTCGCATCACTGCTCTGATTCTTTCTCTTGTAACAGGATTAATGCAGAAATAGGATTAATGTTATTATGTGTGTATATATATATATATGTGTGTGTATATATATATATATATATATATATGTATATGTATAGAGATATATAGATATAACCTATACCAGATTACCTGCTGTCTAGGGGAGGGGGGAGGGAGGGGAGGGAGGGAGAAAAATCTTAAATTGTAAAGCATGTATAAACAAAAGTTGAGAACTATCTTTACATGTAATGGAAAAAATAAAATATCTCATTAAAAAAAAAAAGAAGTTACCCATAATTTTTAATTGATCCATCTTTTCCAGCCCTTATCCCTGATCTCTCTGTACCATTTGACATTTGACCACCTTAACCTCCATGATACTCTTTCAACCCTAGGCTTTTGTGATGCTATTTCCTTCTGATTCTCATATCAATATTACTGTTGTTTATTAGTCACCTTTACTAGCTAATCATCTATATTATGCCCAATAATTCTGTGTGAATCATGATGTTCATTACAATCATGATGTGGACCCTCTTTCTCCTGTTTCTAAGTCTCTTCCCTTATAGTTTCATCAGGTTATTTGAGTTTCATTATCATTTCTCTTTACCCCTTGTATGAGTTCTGCCTCCTGGACATTTTATATTGGCTACCCAGATATATTTTAAACTATGTGGCCAAATTAGAATTAAGTACCCAAACCCTATGCCACTTGGTGCCCATTATTATTTCTATCAAGGTTATCATTGCATTTTCCTTGCCACAGGTTGACAACCTGAGAGTCATCCTTGACTCTATGTTCTCATTCAAGAAACATATCCATTCAGTTTTCAAATTGTTTTATTTCTACTTTGATAATTTTTTTGAATTCATATCCTCTCCTTTCAAATGATGACCACTTTAATTCACGCTCTAACCAATTCTCCCCCTGGCAATAAATGAGAATAATAGGAATAGCCTAATAATTGATCTTCCTTTTTCAATACTTATAGTTCTCTAATCCATCCTCCACAAAATAACCAAAGTAATTTTTCTTAAGTGCATAGTTGACCACATCAGTCTCTTATCCAATAAGGTCTAGCAGCTCCTTATTCTCTCTAGAACAAAATGTAGACTCTTTGATTTGGCATTGACCCTAACATATTTTTTTATTATATATTACATTCTTTGCATGTATTTTTTTTCATTCAACAAACTATTCTTCTCTTTGTTCCTCATACATAGCACTACATCTCCCAAATCTATGACATTACACTGACTATTGCCCTGGTCCTTTTAACCCCTGACCCAAGCCTTTAATGTACTCCTTCACTTTTTGTTTTTTTTTTTTTGCAGGGCAGGGCAGTGGGGGTTAAGTGACTTGCCCAGGGTCACACAGCTAGTAAGTGTCAAGTGTCTGAGGCTGGATTTGAACTCAGGTACTCCTGAATCCAAGGCCGATGCTTTCTCCACTGCGCCACCTAGCTGCCCCTCCCTTCACTTTTACCTCATAGAATCCTTTACCTTTTTCAAGACTCAATTCAAGTACCACTTTCTACACAAGGTACTTCCTGATCCACCCAACTTCACTTATTAAAAAAATTCATTAGAATCTAAGGTCCTTGAGAACATGCTTTTTTATCTCTAGAATATAACAAGTACCTGGAAGATAGAAAACATTGATTTGAATGTTTGCCTCCCTTGCTGACACATTTAATTACCTTATGTTTCTTTAGCATAAACTTATACATATTGTCTCTGACAATATAATGTAAAGTCATTGAAAGTAGGAACTATTTTATTTTTCATCTTGGTATGCTTAGGACCTAACCCAATGCCTGACATAATCTCTTTTGATACCATCATGAAAATGAAAGAAAAGTGAACAGACTAATAACATAGCTAGGGGGATATATAATTGATTGAGCAATCAAACTTAGATGTACAAATTAATTCACCTTGAAGCCAAGAAGATATTGTGTGTATACATGCATGTATGTATTCATGCATATATGTTGGCTGAGATCATAAAATTACAACTGGAAAAGAACTCAGAGATCATATTGTCCTATAGTATTGAGGAAATGGAAAGTCAAAGACATTGAGAGATTTTCCATTGGTCACACAGTTGTAAAACTTGAGCCCAGGTTCTTTAATGCCAAATTCCATGCTTTGTGCACTATCCAGAAGGTGTGGTTGTGATTGCTGTGGTGGTTGTTGTGGCTGTAGTTTTTGTTGTTAATGCTAATTATGCTAATGATTCTAATAATGATGATAATAATAATAATACAATAAGCTTGTCCCCCATTTATTGCATGAGAATGTTACTGTATTGCTCACAGAGGGCAATAATAGACATCTCTAGCACCTTCTCCAGGTCCCTTTTCAAAGGGAGACTTTCATTCCTTCTAGGAGAGGGAACAAGATGTATAGGGAAGAGGCTTATCATTTTGCACTCCTCAGACAATAGAGAAGGTATATAGGGCTAAAATCATCTCTGTTTGCTCTCTTCAATATTATTATTCTAGGGAATGTGTTTTTTCATATTCGAGCTAATTTTTAAAATTATATTTATTTTTTCCCATTATATTTAAAGATATTTTTTGCATTCCAACTTTTCTTCCCACCTTCCCTCCCCACTCCCAACTCCAGTAAGAAATATGATATATGTTATACATTACAGTCATGTTAACCATATTTCCACATTTGTCATGTTGTAAGAGAAGCATCAGAACAAAAGGAAAAAAATACAAGAAATTATAAACAACAACAAAAGTGAAAATACTATGCTTCAATCTGTATTCAGATGTCATAGATCTTTTTCTGAACGTGGAGAGAAGCTTCCATCATGGGTCTTGACACTGTCTTGGATCATCTTATTGCTGAGAAGAGTTAAGTTTATCATAGTTGATCATCACACAATACTGTGTGATGGGGAGGTTGATACTGTGAGATGAGAAGGTTGAGGTCCCCATTAATAAAGTTTTGTTTTCTATTTCTTCTTATAACTCACTTAACTTCTCTAAGAATTTGGATGCTGTACCACTTGGTCCATATATGTTTAGTATGTATATTACTTCATTTTCTATGGTACCTTTTAGCAAGATGTATTTTCCTTCCTTATCTCTTTTAATTAGGTCTATTTTTGCTTTTGCTTTGTTTGAGATAAGGATTGCTACCCTCCCCCTTTTTAACATCAGCTGAAGTGTAATATATATTGCTCCAGCATTTTACCTTTGCTTGGTATGTATTTCTGCTCCAAATGTGTTTCTTATAAACAACATATTATAGGATTCTCATTTTTAATCCACTCTGCTATCTTTTTCCATTTTATTGGGGAATTCAGCCCATTCACATTCACAGTAATCATTACTAACTGTGTATTTCCCTGCATCCTATTTTCCCCTGTGTCTATACTTTTCTCTTTCCTTTCCTCCTGTCCATTCCCACCACTCTTTACTTTCTGACTACCACCTGCCTCAGTCTACCCTCCTGTAACGATTGGAATGACGGCACCTGCTGGATACTTACTGTAGAAGAGTTCTGCCCATGAAGCGAAGGTCTTTGAGGGCAAGACCAGGAGTCTTTTCTTTGGGAGGAAGTGACGCGGACTAGTGGGAGGAGGAAGGAAGAGACTGGCGCTGACTCTGGGGCTTTTTCCTTTGGACTCTGGTGGAGAGTGGAGCTAGAAATGTGCTCTCCCTTTAATAGATAGGAATCTAGGCATTTCTCTCTCTTTACCAAATTCTTATTCTCCTTAATAAATGCTTAAAAGTCTAACTCTTGCTAAAGCTTATAATTTATTGGTGACCACTCATTAGATATTTTAGACAGACTAGCTAGAATTTTAACCCTTAACACTCCCTTCTATCAGTCCCACCTCCCTTTTGCCCTTTCCCATTTCACCTCCTAGTTTCACCCTTCTTTCTCTCAGCACCCCACCCTTTTTCCCCTTTCCCCCTTTAATTCCCTATAGGATGAAATTCTATACCCAAGTGAGTATGTATGTTATTCCTTCTTTGAGGTCAAACAGATGAGAGTAACTTCAAAACAAAGCTCACCCCTCCCTTCTTTCACTCTATTGTAATAGGGTTATTTTTGTGCCTCTTTATGCGATGTGATTAACCCCATTATGCCTTCCTTTTCCTCTTCTTCCAGTATAATCATTTTTGTTACTCTTCAAGTTTTTTTTTTTCTATTTTAATATCATCACATCAGAATCCACTTATACCCACACCTTCTATCTGTGTGCACTCCTTTTTGCCTTAAAGATACAGGTCTCAAAAAGTTCCAAGTATCTTCTTCCCCTGTAGGGATCTAAATGGTTTAACCTTGTTGAATAATATATTTTGATTTTGTTTTCCTGTTTTACCTTTTCATGGTTCTCTTGAGTCTTTTATTTATACGTAGAATTTTCTGTTGTTCTGGGCTTACATTAGGAAAGGTTTAAAGTTCCTTATTTTGTTGTATGTTCATCTATTACCCTGAAAAATTATGATTAATTTTGATGGGTAGTTCATTCTTGGTTGTAATCTCAGTTCCTTTATCCTCCAGAATATCACATTTCAAGACCCCTGATCCTTTACTGTTGAAGATGCCAGGTCCTGTGTAATCCTGATTGTTGTTTCTTAATATTTAAAATTGGTTCCTTATGACTCTATGCAGTTTTTTCTCTTTTACTTCATGATTCTGGTATTTGGCTATGATATTCCTTAGAGTTTTCCTTTTGTGGTTTCTTTCAGGATATGATCAGTGTATTCTTTCAATGACTTTTTTCTCTCTGATTCTAAAACATTGGGACAGTTCTCCTTGATAATGTCATGAAATATGCTCTCTAGGCTCTTTTTTTGATCATGGTCCTGTAACGACTGGAATGACGCCACCTGCTGGAGACTTACTGTAGAAGAGTTCCACCCATGAAGCGAAGGTCTTTGAGGGCAAGACCACGAGTCTTTTCTTTGGCATCAGGAAGTGACATTGGCTAGCGGGAGGAAGAAGGAAGAGACTAGCACTCGGTCTCCCTCTCTTTCCTGAGGACTCAGGCAGAGAAGGGAGCTAGAAATGTGCTCTCCCTTTAATAGATAGGAATCTAGGCCTTTCTGTCTCTCTTTATCAAATTCTTATTCTCCTTAATAAATGCTTAAAAGTCTAACTCTTGCTAAAGCTTATAATTTATTGGCGACCACTCATTAGATATTTTAGACAGTTTAGCTAGAATTTTAGCCCTTAACAGATGGCTGACCACGAAGAGGAAAGCTGAACCTCACTCTTCTGATCTTTGGTTGGGTAAGAAATTTCTCCTACCCTGTCCCCTTAAATTGGAAAGTACTGCCAAGTATTCTAAGTACTGCTGAATTGCCAGGTGTTTTCCCTTTAAATTTTTTCAAATGGACCTTTTAAACTTCCTAATTACCCTAATTTTGATTTTAGTCTGTTTAACCAGACAAGTGGGAGATAAGATCATGTTAATGCTTTGTTTTTGTGGATTTTCTATTTTTCTTTTTATTTTTGTTAGAAGAGCCAGCAATGTACTCACACAAGGAAATATCTCCCCCTCTCCCAACCATGCTTTTTCAGAGAAACCTGAAGAGATTCCTGCAGCTTTTCCTTTCTAACACTAATTGTTGCTCTAATTTTGCATACCTGGAGGCCACGACCCACCCTCTTGAAGCTTTTAATCACCTAGCGCCTGGAGGCAAAGTGGGGGAAGAGGGATCCAGGCCTGAGTTCAAAATCAAGTCTGATTCAAATTGCCCTGGTCCCTCCCCTCCTCTCCATATCCCACCTTCCACAGCTCCCATGGCCAAGCCCATGGATTCCCCTGCTGTCCAGAGATCTAATGTGCATGCACAGCTTTCTCTAACTACATTTGCAGCTTCAGGCTCAGCCCTTCCCCAGCCTGGCTGTGCTTCTGAAACAACCTTAAAAAACCCTTTAAATTCCAGATATGCTCCTTTTGTTCATAATTTTGCTAATCTGCTTTTGTCTTTAATTAGTAACCTTCTAAAGCATTTGTATTATGAAAGGACTGACAGACAATAGAAAGGGGTTAAAGAAGAAAAACTTAAGCTGAATAAGAATGACAATCATCAACATAGTTCAAGACTGTTTCTTTTGCCATGGAAGGGTATATATTTTACAGAAATGTAGAAGTAAGCAGCAAGGTATTGATATGAGTATTGGGGATTTTAGATACTGGAATCAAAAGTGTTCTAAATTCACTCAGATTATTAATGTCAGTTCAGAGGATACACAGGATTTCTATGCTATTACATCTACATTTTGAAATTAATGGTATGGTTTTATTTTGAGAGATTTTCATGCTTTTGAGATTGTGTTTTATACTTAGTTTTTAAAACAAGGAGAATATTTGTAAAAGCTTTTTATAGTCATGTGATCAAGTTTATATTTTATAATACTCTTATTAATATTAAGTTCATATTCATTTAGATTTCCCTAGTTTGAATTTCATTGTCTTTTATTGTTCTATGTGTATTTTCTTCTATTCATTTATCTATCTAATTTTGAAAAATTGCAAGATGGTTTTGATTTCATAATACAATGTTAATCCTAGGAGTATAGTGCTCCCATATTTTGAGTTGTTTGTTTTTGTTATTTTTTTCTCTCAACTGATTATTTGATCAAAGTCTTTAAAGCATTTCCCTGGCAAATTGGTTGCCATGGCAAGTGTAAATTGATTCTAGAAGTATTATTTTTGATAAGCATATTCCAAAAAATAAAAAAAGGGGAATGTTTGTAAAAGTTTTCTTTTTTCAAAAAAAGTTTTCTTTGAGATTGTGTTGTGCTTTAACTTGTATTTAATTGTGTTCTGATTTTTCACAAAAGTAATTGTATACTAAGTAAAAAAGGGTGGTATTTGAAACTGTTGCATAATTATATATTGTGTTCTGAGTCAAGATGTATTCACATTTTTTTGCAATCATTTATTATCCTCAATTTTTAAATCCATATGAGACTTGGATTATGGGAACTCATCATTTAAGACATTAATTGCCTTTATTCTGAGTTATCAGATGCCAGTTGGCCAAGATGCCATCCAATCATAAGAGGAATACATGCAAGAGCAGACACTGAACTGTCACATGAGGGGAGACATGCATGAAGTCAAGGTATGGCTGAGGGAATGGCTTTTGACAAATGTTGAGGTTGGATTCTCTTGGTTTAATATTTTATTCTCTTTTTCCCCACAATATTGTACAGATGGCTAAAAGTATTCATCCAACCCATCTCATTCTACACCTGGCCTCTATGCCCCCTCCTATATGCCTGATGCCATGGACATCTCAATCCCATGCATCTGATTAAGTCTGACTCAGTTTCCTCCAATATGTTCGGTGGCATGGACATGTATTCCATCCACCTATTTTAAGCCTGGCATACTGTATGGGCAGTACATATTGCTCAAGTGTGGTAATGCTCATATCCCATCATTTCTCTGTTCTTTTATGATAACCCCCATAATTATCTCAGGTGTCATGATAAATACAGTGTTGAATTTGGCCATGACACCTGTTACCAGTTATATTAGATTTAAAATTTCTCATAATGGCATGAAGATAATTAGGCAGATGATGCAAAAAGTGATGAAACAAAGATAAAAATCATTTTAAAAAATTAATATTGCAGCAATTGTCTTCTCAATTTACCCTCCACAAGGGGGGACTTTAGTAATATTAATTTTAAAGAATGTTTCAAGTGTAACAACCAAGATTCTGAATTCCCTTAGACATGTTTTTGAGAATTTTCATTGTTTGATTTGATTATTGACAAAGCTATTTTAACGTTGTGTTGAGCTCAATTTTGTAGGAAATTTTCCTGGCTGATTACCAGCATCCACACATCAACCCCTGAAAAGACTTCCATCCCACGACTACACCTAGAGGACATCTGAGAAAAGACTTTCACAGACTTTAAATGAACAGTTTTGTTTTGTTGTTGTTGTTGTTGTTTTCTTTTTCTCTTTCTGTTATAATATACACCTTCTGTAACATGTACTCTCTGCAGAGGCCCTCCCTTTGCAAGACCAATGTCAAAGCGTCGGTTCATGAAGACAAAAAATCTCCCCTCTAGACAAAACTTTCCTCTCTTCCTTTTCTATATTGTTATTAACATATTGTTAGTTAGCATAGGTTATTATATTCTGTTATTTTTGACTGTTTCATCAAGGAAACATCCCGTTTCTTGAGGAAACAAAGCAGGGAACTGTAAC
Source organism: Dromiciops gliroides (assembly GCF_019393635.1). Classification (NCBI taxonomy): domain Eukaryota; kingdom Metazoa; phylum Chordata; class Mammalia; order Microbiotheria; family Microbiotheriidae; genus Dromiciops; species Dromiciops gliroides. Next base: position 245,000,453 of record NC_057861.1, on the reverse strand, counting down.
AATTGGAATGATGCCACCTGCTGGAGACTTACTGTAGAAGAGTTCCGCCCATGAAGCGAAGATCTTTGAGGGCAAGACCAGGAGTCTTTTCTTTGGCATCAGGAAGTGACGTTGGCTAGTGGGAGGAAGAAGGAAGAGACTGGCACTCGGTCTCGCTCTCTTTCCTGAGGACTCTGGCAGAGAATGGAGCTAGAAATGTGCTCTCCCTTTAACAGATAGGAATCTAGGCCTTTCTCTCTCTATCAATTTTTCATTCTCCTTAATAAATGCTTAAAAGTCTAACTCTTGCTAAAGCTTATAATTTATTGGCGACCACTCATTAGATATTTTAGACAGTTTAGCTAGAATTTTAGCCCTTAACAGTCCTCAGGTAGTCCAATTATTCTTAAATTATCCTTCCTGGATCTATTTTCCAGGTCTGTTGTTTTTCTGAAGAGGTATTTTCTGTTTTCTTTTACTTTTATATTCCTTTGATTCTGCTTTACTTCTTCCTGTTGTCTCATTGGGTCACTAGCTTCCACCTGTCCAATTCTTATTCTTGGGAGATAATGTATTTTTTGTGGGGCAATAAGGGTTAAGTGACTTGCCCAGAGTCACACAGATAGTAAGATAATAAGTGTCACGTGTCTGAGGCTGGGTTTGAACTCAGGTCTTCCTGAATCCAGGGCCAGTGCTTTATCCACTAAGCTAACTAGCTGCCCCCTAAAGTATTCTTATCTTTTTTGGTGAGGCAATTGGGGTTAAGTGAGTTGCCCGGGGTCACAGAGCTAGTAAGTGCCAAGAATCTGAGGCCAGATTTGAACTCAGCTCCTCCTGAATCCAGGGATGATACTCTATGCATTGTGCCACCTAGCTGCCCCCAAATCTGATTCTTAAGGAATTATTTTCCTCAGTCAGCTTTTGCACCTCTTTTCCCTTTGGCCAATTGCATTTTTGTTTTGTTTTGTTTTTGTAAGGCAATCGGGGTTAAGTGACTTGCCCAGAGTCATACAGCTAGTAATTGTTAAGTGTCTGAGGCCAGATTTGAACTTAGGTCCTCCTGAATCCAGGGCCAGTGCTCTATCCACTGAACCACCTAGCTGCCCCTGGCAATTGCATTTTTAATGACTTGTTTCCCTGTGTCACTTTTTGTCCTTTTTGCAAGCTACTGACTCTTGCATAACTCTCATTTCTTTTCCCAATTGTTTTCTACTTCTCTTATTTGTTTTACAAAAGCATTTTTAGCTCTTCCAAGAGGGCTTTTTGGTTTCAAGACCAATTCCTCTTCCCCTTTAAGGCTTCACATGTAGGCATTTGAACACTGTTGTCCTCCTCTGAGTGTATGTTTTTATCCTCCCTATCTTCATAGTAATTTTCAATGGTCATGGTTATCTTCTGTCTCTTATTCAAATTTTAATCTTTTTTTGTGCCTTTTAAAGTTGAGATCTACTCCTGACATATATTGTGTACTGTCCCAAGCTTCTTTTCCTGTGGGTTAGTGGCCCAGTCACTGGCTTTCTGCTCTTAGGTATCAGCTGCTTTTAGCTTGCTCTCTGCACTAGAATGGCACAGCATAATAGGGCCTGTTTGGTAGCAGATACAACAGCTGGCACATTTCCTTTGGCATTGGGGCTGAGGGCCTCACAACTGGCCTGCTGTGCCACTAGCTAGGACCAATGGTCCTTAGCTACTGCTCTGTGCTGTGAGTAAGAGACTTTTGCTTGATTGCCGAGAAACACTCTGCATTGAGGTGTGCTCCCTTTTTACCCAGATGAAACAGACATTTCCTAAAGATATTCTAGGTTATCTTAAGTGAGAAGATTGTTTCACTCTGTGTTTTTGCAGGCTTTGCTGCCCCAGAATCCATTGAGAAGCTTAATTTAATTTTGTTTCTGCTGGAAGTTAGGGAGACCTCAGGTTTCACTCTGCCATCTTGTCTCCACCTCTGGAAGTCCCAAGATAAATTTTTGATCTTTGGGAAAAGGAAGACCCAAGCTTGATTTCCTTCATACCAAATACCAGTTCTACAGGAACACACATAGTAAGGAGCAAGGAAACCCAAACTGAGAGGAAATCACAAATCAAAATACACACGAGGTCACATCACAGACAATACAGAGTGAATGAACACTCCCATTGAGAAAAAATGAGGAGGTAACTAAGAGATAAAGTGACAGAAAGACTGAGACAGACACAAAGAAATAGAGTCCTAGATCTCACATAAAGAGAAATTCACAAAGTCTCTAGCATAGCAAGCCAGGGATAATGAAGACACTCAGGTCATTACATGTTAGCCTCTTCCCAGAATCTTATTCTCCCTTCATCAACCTGAAGTGGGATTGGCATCATCAATCATCTCTTTAAAGATGGAAGACAACAGGGCCTGAAATGACTGTAGAATCTGTATTATCTGAAGAACCCACAGATGAACCCACAGATGATGCTAAACCTCTTCTTACTACCACCCCCACCAACTCCATCCCACTGCTTACTCAAGCACAAGGCATTAATCTAGACCACTGAGGAAAGTGTTCCATACCAATGACTTTTTAAAAATCAGATTACAATAATCCTAATAGCAGCTATAGAAACAATAATGAGGACAATAAAAACAATAGCAGTAAGTGCAATAATAGTGTATATTTATCTCTTTTACAGAGGTTTTAAAAAACTTTGCAAATATTTAATTTGATCCTCACAGAGACCCTTGGAGATCTTATTGTTTTCTACATATAACAAATGAGGAAACTGAGGTAATTCACAATTAAGTGATTTGTCTGGGGTTATACAGTTGGTAACCATCTGAAACAGGATTCAAATTTAGGTGTTCCTCATGCCCAAAGGGCTATAGGATTGTGTATACCCTTTGATCTAGCAATACCACCACTAGGTCAGTCTCCCAAACAGATCATAAAAAAGAGAAAAGGACTCATGTGTACAAAAATATTTCTAGCAGCTCTGTTTCTGGTGGCAAAGAACTGGAAAGTGAGGGGATGTCTATCAATTGGGAAACGTCTGAACAAGTTGTGGTATATGAATGTAATGGAATATTATTATGCTATAAAAATGATGAGCAGATTTCAAAAAACACCTGGAAAGACCTAAGTGGACTGATGCTGAGTGAAATGAGCAGAACCAGAAGAACATTGTACATAGTAACAGCAATGTTCTATGATGATCAACTGTGATAGACATAGTTCTTCTCAGCAATACAATGATTTAAGACAATCCCAAAGGACTCACGATGGAAAATATTCTCCACATCCAAAAAAAGAACTGTGGAATGTGAATGCAGATTGAACTATACTATTTTTACTTTTTTTTTTCTTTTTTGAGGTTTCTCCATTTTGTCCTGATTTTTCTTTTACAACATGGCTAATGTGGAAATATGTTTAATGTGATTTACACATATAACCTACATCAGATTGTTTACCATCTTGGGGAGGACAGAGGGAATGGAGGGAAGGGAAAAAATTGGGAGCTGAAAATCTTGTAAAAATAAATGTTGAAAATCATATTTACATGTAACAAAAAATAAAATAAAATAAAATACTATTAAGATTGAAAAAATAAAACGAAAAAAAATTCAGGTGCTCCTCACTCCAGGAATAAAGTTGAACATTTTATCTATTATGCCACTCTATGTTTAAGATATTAACCTTTTTTATTGTGAAAATTGTATTGCTTGAAATGCCCAGGCATAAACACAATTGTATGAGAAACACTAACAAAATGCAGGCCTTCAGAGAAAAAAATACTAATTCAAAGCAAAAATAAAAGTTGTCTTCTTTCCTAACATCTAATTAACATATGAATTATATGAAAAGCTTCCTGGAAACATTGATAGCTAAAACTTTGGTGGCTATGAGACAATTGTACATTATCTATTTGTGACTTATCTGATGGAAATGTACATTTTGGTTTCTTAGTATAAGAAATAGATTACCCATTTCACAAAAGAATTCCCGCTTTACAGTAGTAGAATTGGTCAAGATGAGACTTCCAGTTGGGTCTGAGAAGTACTCTCAGAGCTACATCCAAGAATTGATTTAAGCATTCACCACAATCCAATTTCAAAGACTACATTGCCATTTTTGACTTGAAAAAGCTGATTTGGAGGAGCTGAATGGAAGGAAAAGGTATTATCTTTACTTTCCCTTACACTGAAATCTACTGCCAGAGCACTGGAAACCCCTCAGAGACCAATAATATGAGCTGAATTGGACAAGTTCTGCAAACCATTCTCCAACTGATAAATAGTCAAAAGCTTTCAACAGGCACTTTTAAAAGAGAAAAAAAAACATGGAAGTTATCAATACCCATATGGAAAAATGCCCCGAATAACTAGTAATTACAGAAATTTAAATTAAAGTAACTCTTAGGTTCCAATTCACAACCATTAAATTGGCAAAGATATCCAAAAAGGAAAATGACAAATGCTGGACAAGTGCTAGGAAAAGATGTACATTAATGGCCTGATGGCAGATCTATGACTTGGTCCAACCTTTATGAAATTCCATTTGAATATCTGACTTGAAAGTCAGTAAATTGTACATAAACACAAGAAATATGATTATAGCCCCTGTATATTACAAAACTAGATATTTATCTCAGGTACTAGTTAGCTCAGGTCATCCATAAAGATGACTGTTTTGCCTTGCTACTATTTCATATGGGGGGAGATTAAAACTATATTTTTGTTTATGTCCCTAAAAATACATACCAAAAGGGAGACAAGTAAAAATAATTACAATTAATTATCTTTCTCATTTTTCTCAATCTCTATGAAAAACTATGAGTAATTGATATATTAGCTCTCATTCTTTCTTCCTGTATGGGAGAAAGACAGACTATACTTCAAATATCAACCCAATTAATCCTGATTGAATAAAATATTATTACAAGTAAATGGCACATACATTCAAATTGTCTGAGACAATTTAAGAAGGATATAGTACATTGATCTATATAAGAGTATATAATTTATATGTTCTAGAGTTTGGGGGAAACCCTAAAATTGGATCTGATTACTAACTCTTTCTAGACCATTCTTTTTATTTTCATTGACCATGTAGTAAAGATAATTTTCTCCTTCTAATAAAGTTTTTTTTTTTCATTGATAAAGGGAGAAAGTTAGAATCAGTCTTCAACTTCATATTGCATTTAAGTTTCACCATTGGGAATATGATTTTATTGATGTTGGCACTCTCAAGGAAATGGCAAACTAGTGTCTTTGCCAAGCAAAGCCCAAGTGGGTTCACAAAGAATTGGATGCAAATGAAATGAATTAAAAACAATTATCTTCACCCATACAAGTTACAATCTACTCTGAGCAATTTGTATCCTTATCTTTCTATGAATCTTTCATAGTGGAAATAGCCAATATTCTCGAGGTCTTCTTTTGATCTTGTTACAGGGAAGATTTTGGACTATTATTTCTCACTATTACTATGTGACCAAACCCCATCTTTTTCTGATCACATATAGCCTTCTAACATCTTTTAAATCAATTCTTGTAGCAAAGTCTTCAATGGTAAGATATTTTATCCTATTTAGAACCACCATATACCATTAGGTGCCCAGTTGATAGACTGCCCGGCTTGGAGTCAGGAAGACTCATCTTCCTGAGTTCAAATCTGGCCTTAGACACTCTTTCAATAACTTCCTTGTAGTTTTGTCTTACTAATGGGACCACTTGGTTAAAGGATATACATATTGACTTTCCTTAAATAAGTTATTTATGATCTCTAAGTATAAGAATTATAAATGGTATAATTGGCTGTTTTTAATTTATCCTAACCATGGGCAAATAGGTGGTACAGTGGCTAGAGCACTGGCTATGGAGTCAAGAGGACCTGAGTTTAAATCTCGCCTCAGACACTTACTACCTTTCTGACCCTGTGCAAGTCACTTAACCCCAATTGTCTAAAAAACAAACAGAACATCCAGGGACAACTCCAGTGGTCCTGATATATATCTTCCCAATGACCCTACATGGCTCCAGAAGAAAGAACGAGGTTAGTGAAGTTCCACGGCCCTGCCTCAATTAAATCCCCTTCAGTGCAAGTCATGACATCACATCAATGTTATGGTCCTCTTCAAGAATAAAGGATAAGGGGCAGCTAGGTGGCACATTGGATAAAAGCACCAGCCCTATATTCAGGAGGGCCTGAGCTCAAATCCAGCCTCAGACACTTGACACTTACTAGCTGTGTGTCCCTGAGCAAGTCACTTAACCCTCAGTGCCCTACAAAAAAAAATGAAGGACAACATCCTAACTATAGCTGCAAATATAAAGTTTGTGCTCCCCATTATGCCAACTTTCATAATGAAGCCACTGATAATTAAAGTCTAGGTTGATTTTGTTGGATCTCATCAAGTTTTCATGCAATTTTCTAATACTAAATGTTCTACAGTAAATGATAGTACCTAAGCTGCAATTATTGTCACAGTGCTCTGTATATTCATACTTATTAAGAACATTACAAATCAAAATGACCACATGAGTTATGGAATGGCAATCTGTCAAGTCATTTATTTGGCTATACAAAGAAACCTTTTGAACCATCCTTCCCTTCAGTTATCTGAGCAAAATATCCAGATCTCATTTTTAAAAAATCATTATACATAGAGATTTCAGAGATGTTTAATTTGGCAGACAAATACATGAATATATTTTGTACTATAAATCACTATAGATACATTCTATCATCTGCATTTAACAGATGACACAACTGAGACTCAAAGAGGCTGAATGGCTCCTTCAGCATCATACAGGTATAGGAGTCAGTTTCATAGGTGGGATTTGAACTCAGTTTTTCCTTACTCCTAGTACAATACTATGTATCATAACAAATTGAATTCCTCTTAAAAGCAAAGGGGAGGAAGAAGGAGGGAAGAAATATAACAGTGGTAGCAGAAAAAGAAAGAAAAGAAAATAGGAAGATTAGTTATATATGGATCTAGATTTTAGTGTATTTTCAAAAACTTTTACATGGCATTCAGTGGTATCTGGAACAGATTGCTGACCCTCTGCTTCATAATGACCGTTTCAAGATTACATAAACCCTCCCTCAGCAAAGACACAATTAAATTATGTCAATTCTATTATTCATCCAGACATCTGAAAAAATAGCAAAAGAATTGTGACAGCAATGTGAAAAAACCAAGACTTGCAGAACCCAATGAGAAAGAATGAAACACACATATACTCAATTTATTTTTTTACAAAAAGACAAATTGTGCCACTTTAAACAAAAATGATAACAAATAGCACAATGTCATATCTGTGACTGGACTTAATATATGTTTTAGTACTCTGATGATGAGATCATAGACCCCAGAGAGAAATGCAAAAGGGCATAAGGCCATTTTAGACATACATTAAACTGAGAAATAACCCCCTTCTCTTAAATTTCCCTTTCAACTTTTCCACTGTCTGAATTTTTAATATTCAATTTCCTATCTTTTTCATCTAAAAGATTGAGAAATTACTTTAATATTCTTGATTATAAAAGGATCAAAATGGATGGTAATAGAAATGATAGGTAATCTTTTTTTAAAACCTTAGCATTTCAAATTGAACCCCATAATTAAACCTCTAAAAACAAATCTTTGAGACACATATGCATTGCTGAGGCACTCTACTAGTATAGAAATCTAACATTTATACTTTATGTTCCACAGAACAAACTTCTTGGATCTAAGAAGCCTTTATAAAACTACCTATCCTGAAAATGAGTTTTAATGTTTAGCTTCAGTCTCTGCAAATTATTTTTGTAATGACTAAGAAAATTAGGTATTTAATGAGAAAGTCAAAGTTCCACATGTGTTTTTTTTTTAAATCCTGATCATCTAACTATTCTTCTTTCAGGAACATAACATCAAAAGAATAAAACCTAGGGGAGGGGGGAGAGGGAGAGGGAGGGAGAAAAATCTGAAATTGGAAAGCTTGTATAAACAAAAGTTGAGAATATCTTTACATGTAACAGGAAAAAAAATAAAATACTTTATTAATTTAAAAAACCCACAGGGAGGGGCTGCTGCATGAGAGCAAAGTAAAAAAAGGCAAAAAAAAAAAAAAGGATAAAACCTAGGAAAAGAAGATTGAAGGAATAGTCCCACAAAGACTTCCATTTTGTTCCCCTCTACCAAAGAGTAGTACAGATGAATGCAACACAGGGGAGGAAAAAAAAAAAGTCTGTTTTTTAAAACTTGCTAGTCAGCCAGAGGAAGGATCAGAGAACTAGGGTGGGAACCTCTGACCCATTAATCTGTTAGTCAGCAAGAAGAGTGAGAAGGTGTTTGGTGAAAATCAACTTCACTGTACAGATACTTAGATCAGAAGTGGTTGTTGTTGTTTTTTAATTTGTAATCATATCTGCTGGTTTTACCTGTGCCAAGTCCCAGACTTCTCCTTACCCTATTATATAATCAGGACATTCATAGAAGGAAACTGATGATTTTTAGGGCCTTGTGCAATTTCTAAAGCATATCTTCAAAATTGTATCACATTTTCCAAGAAAATAGAAATAAGCTTAAAGGTTTGACATTGTGAGAAATTGAAAATGAGTGTGTAGACAAAGGGGAGAAAGCAATAATAATTTATTTAGATTTTCAAAAAGCTTTTTGACAAAGTTCCACAATTCTTACAGCTGAAGAAAGAACTGTATACCATGAGATTAGAAGAAAAGCATTGTCATTGATAGAGACAAACCCTTGCCTTTTGGAAGTCTGGAGAGAGAAATCTGGAGGGGTATTCAATTCATATGTAAAGTATGCTAGTATGCCTTTTTTTTTTTTTAGTGAGGCAATTGGGGATAAGTGACTTGCCCAGGGTCACACAGCTAGTAAGTGTTAAGTGTCTGAGGCCGGATTTGAACTCAGGTACTCCTGACTCCAGGGCTGGTGCTCTATCCACTGTTGCCATCTAGCTGCCCCCTAGTATGCCTTTTTTAATGGTAAAACTAAATTCTAGTTTTCCATGAGTAAAGGAGTGATCAAAGTGAAAACAAAAATGAGCAACCTGAGAAATCAGGAGATGAAGGTATATAATATAAAAGAAGCTTTAAAAACAAAAGGTTTTTTTTTAAGGAAAAAAAAGTAAGAACAAACTGGAGAAACAGAAGTAGAGATCATCAGGAAACCAAGAGTCTTTCTCCTCCATGGAGTCCAACATAGTGTTGTAAGTACATACTTTGTCACATTATTAGCTCTTTGTACACTAAATGATCAAGTATTTAGCCATGGCCAACTATAAGTGGTTGTCAATCATACATATCCCTTTTCTGTGCCTGTGGAAAAGGTAGCACATTGAGAGAAAAAGAAAAGAGTTCTAAGAATCAAACTGTTTTAAATAATCCATAAATATTAATTTAAGTGTTCATGTTTTATATGTGAGATGACTTTCCATCCAGTGACCAAATAGTAGACAGTCTACTAAAGAAACTAAATCATATCAGTGATTGGCAGATTTGGTTTCAACATATTCAATGTTATCCATGTTAACTCACCTATAAAATGTTATGGAAGAGTGTTATGGAGTGTTTTGGGGGTTTTTTTCTTTGTTTTTCACAGAACAAAGAAGAGCAATGTGTAGGAGACATTATTGTAGAAAACCTTGCATCAAATTCGAATAAGTTAGATCCATCTAAGGACATTTGTAGGTAACCTATGAGAAGGGCAACAAATGTGGAAAATAGTATTTTCATCTTCAGTGATAGTGGAACCACCATATTTTGACTCTAACACTTCTCTTAATGATATATTATATGTAGAAGTGAAAATGTCACTAAAGAAGATAAAGTAAGAAAAAATGTTCAGAGCAGGCCACACACACACACACACACACACACACACACACACACACACACACACACACACGAATCCATGCTGAAGGTGACAGACCTTTTAAAGCACTAAGATATTTTTTTTGAAGATAACTGAAAGGGGAAAAGATACAGAACAATCAGGGGGAAAGTACTATATTATTATTAAAAATGGCCATCAAGAAGACATCAATCACAAGACATATAACTACTTTCTAATTTTATGAAATTTTAAAAAGTAAGATCTATACATAAATAAGTAACATTTAAACATGCAGGATTTAAACAAAAACAATTTTGTATAGCAAATCATATGTTCACAGTAATGCAACTGATTCAGAAGTATAAGGAATAAAAATAAATATTTTTTATTATTACAAATAAATTAACACAATTAAGCAAACTATAGCTTTAAAGATTCTTCTACAAAATGATGCTTTCCATGTTCATGGTATGATCATATAAAATTTCTAAATATAGGTAATCAGAAAGGTCATTTTAACCATCCTTTCATTTATCATTATCAATTGACATATAATAATTAGAGATAACTATTTGCATAACATGCACTTAGTGTATATGTACACATACATATACTATATATATGCATTTATACCCAAACATAAGTATATATATGGATTATATATTATATACACTAAAGGTATAATACACACACACTTAGGTGAGTGCTGGGTGAATCAGGTGGATATATATGTGTGTGTATATATGTATATATATAAAGTGTATGTATATATCATATATAAATGTACAGATACATATTATGAGTGTGTATGCATATTTATATACATACATACTAATATACATACACACACAGTGGAAAGCTGCATGAATCAGGGAAACATCAAAGGTAGAGGAGAAGCCCTGAAAAGAGCTTGGCAAGCCCTTATGCCTCACAGTAAAAGTGTTAATTCTCCTAAATATCTCATATTCCTCAAGTAATGATGAATATGGTGATGATCATAATCATGAGCATAATAAAAGAATTGAAGTCCCACTGAAGTTGAAGGACTTATTGAGAAGCACATTTGTATTCAATGAAAGAGGAAAGATATAAAGTCAAGCTGATTACAAAGTGTGTGTGTGTGTGTGTGTGTGTATTTGTGTGTGTGTATTTGTGTGTGTGTATTTGTGTGTGTGTATTTGTGTGTGTGTATTTGTGTGTGTGTATTTGTGTGTGTGTATTTGTGTGTGTGTGTATTTGTGTGTGTGTGTGTGTATTTGTGTGTGTGTGTGGTCTACTGCACCAGGATGACTTTCAGATATTATGAAGCCCCAATATAACTTAAGTGCAATTGTTATTTTTCAGTCATGCCAGGCTCTTTGTGACTCTATTTACTTTCTTTCAAAGAAACTTGATTGGTTTGCCATTTCTTTCTCCAACTCATTTTACAGATGAGGAAACTGAGGCAAACAGGGTAAAGTTACTTACCTTGGATTACAAAGCTAGTAAGTATCTGAGGCTAGATTTGAACCCAGGAAGATGAGTCTTCCTGACTCCAGACCTCACACTCTATCTATTGGCATTTATCTCTTTTTCCTGTATAGGGTATACAAGAAAAAATAAGGATTTATTTCAACAACAAGCTGTAAAATTGTGGGACTCATTTCCTCAAGAGTTTTTATAGGCTAGAAATACAAATAGATTTTTAAAAGAGTTTACCTAGTTTCACAGAGAATATATTGATTAATGAGCTATCAGACAATCTTTGGGATACTTGGGGTAAAGGCACATCTTTGAGGTATACAAAATGAAAAGGCCATCAAGGTTTCTCTACAAATATTGATCGTTGGTACCATCAGAAGCAAACTGTTGAACTAAATACATGACAAATGTTCTTTTTTTAAAAGTGCTTATATCTAGTAACTATGTGTTTTATTTGGGATAACTGTGTGTGCTCTAGTTAGTAGCTGTTGCCAGAGTCTGTTTCTCCAAACTCATATTAATAAGGAATAGATAGACTTCAAAGTAAGTTTGTCCACCTCTTTGCTTTTTGTTCTGCTAGATGTAATTATTAACAACATTTTTAAGTCCATTGCTCATCACTTCTATTTACATCTTTGGTTCTCTATTTTTCAGAAAGAATTTCTTCATAATCAGATATTCCTTTATAAGTTATGTAAATACTGAAAAAAATATTGCTATATTTCCAGACAATTACTTCTCAATTTCCCTAGTCCTATCTTGAATAAATAAATGTAATAGACAAAACAACCAACTTTTTACCTATAAATATAGCTCTTATCTAGTGGAGACTGGTGCTGAATTATCTTAATATTTTTCTTGATTCTTCTTTTTTTAGCCAGTGGAGACATGCCCTCTGAAGTATCCTCTCATGTAAGGACTTGTGATCTAATTAAAATTGTGATAAAGAACAACACCTTATTATAAAATGTAATTCATTATCTAACCAGCTTACATTCAAATATTGTTGGGCTTTCATCTCTGAGGAGACCAAAGCATATTTACACAGAAGATCAAAACTGAAGTAGCATTAGAGTCAGGGGAGATAGTGGATTACACATAAAAAGAATTAACAGCTGGAGAATAAAAGTCATCATTTGTAATGGGAAACAGGTCAAAAATTTTCAACATAAAGAAATACTTTTATAGGATGGCTTAAAAAAAGAATGGTCCAGTTTCTCATCCTGGTTAAATCATAGGTACATGGGAGATTCCCCATAGAGTAAAGTAGGATAAAAGAGCTATCCAAGTGGTAACAGTGGCAGTTTTCAAATGTAACACATATAGGCTCTATGACTTTCTTTCTGAAAGCAAAAAAGGATTGTGTGAGGAAAGGTTAACAGTTACTGTAAGTGGGCCATGCAGAGTCTTTGAGTTCTGGACCTCAGGAAACAGACATCTGGAGTATGGTAGTTCCTGTGCACTTTCTCTTCCTGTCTGGGTAATGGTGCCTCTTCTATGTTACAGTACCTATGGTTTAACTTTGATCTGAAAATGGATCATTGAGCTGGTAGTCACTGTCTTTTAAGGAATCATTTTATCATTAAGAATGAAACCAAATCCACATCTCCTGCCACCTTTGAATTTTGATCTGAGAACCCAATGCTTTCATCACATAACATCATAACCATACCAAGTTGATGAGAGAGAATAGAAAAAAAAACACATTTAAAAAGTAGCAAGAAAAAAAGTTCTAATACATTTTTCTTTGATTTTGTTTGACAAGTACTTTTGTACATATTATCTTATGTCTCACCACACCTCTATTGGTTACAGACAAGAACTATTACCTTTTTTACTTCAAGGAGTTTTCAAACTGGATACTTTCCTTTTGTGTGCCATTTATTCATATTTTCAAATGGTCAGGGCCATACAGTTTCCTTGCAAATCTTAGTATTCCCAACTTTGAGTGTCTGAAACTTCTAGACACAGAGTTATGAAATAGTACCAGTTGAACTATGCTCATAATTTTCCTTTATGTAACTGCAAGTGGAAATTTTTTAAAATAATATTTGCTACTATTTTTAAATTACAGGTATATCAGGGATAAATCCTTTTATGTGATTCAAAGATATATGGATTCTCATATATGTTTCTTTATGCTTAATATTATTATGAATTGAAGGGAATTGACTAACTTTCTGCTTTACTCCCTCCCACAAGAGAGAAACACAGAATATTATACTTGGAAAGGACCTCAGAGACCATTTCATCCAAATCAAGCCATAACCAGGAGCCTTGTATTCAATATATATCACAATTTGTTATACAATTTTTACTTGAAATGTGGCTTCACTCTACTTATGGGCTCCTGAGAAGTCAACCACTAGTTTCTCCACTTTTGGACAGCTCTAATTATTAGTCAATTCTATCTCAAACCAAGCCTAAATCTGACTCTCCACAACTTTGAAGCATTACTTTTAGATCTAGACTCAGGAACTAAATAGAATAAGTTTAATCACTTTGACAGTCAGTCAATAAGTTTTTATCAAGTACCTACTAAGTGCTGGACTCTGCTATATATGATAGCCCTTCAAACACTTGAAGAAAGGTTTCATACCCCTATTAAGACCTCTCTTCCACTACTCCAACCAATCTAGAGAACAATTTCAAACTATGCCCAAAGGGTTATGGGCTTATAAATACTCTTTGACCCAGTAATACCACTACTATGTCTGTATCCCAAAGAGATAATAAACAAGGGAAAAGGATCCACATGTACAAAAATATTTCTAGAAGCTTTCTTTGTGGAGGCAAAGAATTGGAAATTGAGGTAATGCCCATCAGTTGGGGAATGGCTGAACAAGTGGTGGTATTTCAATGTAATGAGATACTATTGTGCTATAAGAAATGATGAGGCAGATTTCAGAAAAAACCTGGAAAGACTTAAGTAGACTGATACTGAGTGAAGTGAACTGAACCAGGAGAATATTGTACACAGTAACAGCAACATTATGCAATGATGAAGTGTGATATCTCAACAATTAAATGATCAATGATGATCCTATAGTACTTGTGATGGAAAATGCTCTCCACATCCAGAAAAAAGAACTGTGGAAAATTAATGCACTTTGAACTGTGGGAACCAATTTTTAATTGGGGAGTGCTAGCTAAGCAGCTCACTGCAATATTGGGGCAAGAAAGGAGACTGGCAGCCTCCCTCAAAACAGAACAAGATTTATTTTAACAAGATTGAATTTAAAAACAAAACACAAACAGGATTAGTAGGATCAAGGGAAAGGAAATAAAATGGGGAAAGGGAAATTATAAAAATACCTGAAAAAATACCACCACCCAGGAATCAGCTGAAAATACGCAGAAGAATGCCTGTTGCTTTCCAGCTTCCACCTAGAATGCCCAGTTCTCCTCCCCCAAACCTAGAAATTCCCCACACAGCCCCAGCCAATGGGATGGTCACTCTGACAGTCACATGACTGCTCTCACTAGGCTTCCAATTACTATAATTTTGCCAGGCCCATGTAGGGTTTGGGGAGTGGTGATAATATGAGGTGCCAGAGCCCTGGCAATGGCTACAACCAGTGGGTGGAGCAACATGCGGTTTGCGGAGCCCCAGGCCCCAGGCCAGTGTGTACTGAGGCATAAAAACCTCAAATAACAATTAATTCTTTATAGAACCAAACTCTTTCTTCTCTTTTTTTTTGAGTTTTTTCCCTTTTGTTCTGATTCTTCTTTCACAACATGACTAATGCATAAATATGTTTAATATGATTGTACATATATAACCTATATCAGATTGTTTTCTTTCTTGAAGAGGGGGGAGGGAAGGGATGGAAAAAAATCAGAACTCAAAATCTTAAGAAAACAAATGTTAAAAAGTATCTTTATATGTAACTGGAAAATAATAAAATACTTTTATGATTTAAAAAAAAAAAGACCTCTCTTCTTTAGACTCAACATTCCCACTTGATACGAAATTTGAGGTTCTTTAACAAATTGATTCTCTTCTCTGGATGCCCTTCAGTTTGTCAATTTCCTTCCTAAAATTACATGTCTGGAACTGAATGCAATACTCTGACTATAGTGTGAGTAGAGCAGAGTACAAGAAGACTCTAACATCCATAGTGCTGGGCACTATGCCTCCCATTAGATAGTTTTTTGGGAGGGGGAGGGAGCTGCCTTATCAAAGTGTTGATGTATATTGAGATTACATTCTATTAAAATTTACAGATTTTTTTCAGATGAATTGCAACCTAGTACTATTGATATTATCAAAAAAAGTTTAAATTGACTTTAAATGTATCTTTCTTCAGGATTTAAGCAACTAGATGACTCAGAGAACAGAATTCTGTCTTAGAGATAGGAAGACTAGTATCTATATCTGGCCTCAGGCACTTGCTATTAGTATGACTCTAGGCAAGTTACTTAACCTCTAGTAGCCATTATCTGCAAAGTGGGAATAATAATAGCATCTATCTCTCAGGACAGTTGTGAGGATCAAATAAGATAAAATGTGTGAAGTGCTTTGCAAACCACGAAACTAACATTTCATTTCATCTTGTTCAATTTGACTTAGCATTCTAGTCTATCATATTTTTTTGTATTACATTGTCCATCAGCATGCCACCTATAAATCCCTATGAAAAGGAATTGTAAGTCTACATAGTCAATTACATTTCCTCACCTCGGCTCTAATCTTATAGCAGCAACTACCCAGTAGGTATCTCCAATTTGATTTCAAACTCATTATGTCCAAAATATTACTTATTTTTGTCCCACCACAGAAAGTCCAGCCCTTACTCAAATATAAATTCTTTAGAGCAGGTGTTGTTTAATTTTTGCTTGGTCCATAAGAAATGTTCAAGAAAGAAAAGAAAAAAGGAAGGAAGGAAGGAAGGAAGGAAGGAAGGAAGGAAGGAAGGAAGGAAGGAAGGAAGGAAGGAAGGAAGGAAGGAAGGAAGGAAGGAAGGAAGGAAGGAAAAGTAAAGTAAAGTAAAGAACAGGAAAGGAAAGGAAAGGAAAGGAAGAAAAGAAAAGAGAGAAGGGGAAAAGGGAAGGAAGGAAGTTATCCATCCCAGCTCTGTGTCATGAGCATAACTATAATTTACACTATTTTAAGTTGTGTTATTTAACTCCAAATCAATCTTCAGGTATCACCTTCTTATACATTTATTTATTCCTTAAATCTGTTTCCTAAAGAATTTGTCTTTGACTAGAAGTTATGATAAAAATGCCACCTATGCTTCTAAAGTCATGTTTCTCTTTTTGTAATACTTCCCTCACACTCAAAACAGTGCAGTAGTAAAATTATTTGTTCTTTTATGCCTTAGTTTCAGGGGAAAAACATAAACAAATAAATGTATCTTTCTCTAATTTCATACTCAGCTATTATTATAGATTTACAAAATAAAAAAAATGATAACTCTGAATGTTATCTTGTCTAGCCCACTGACTTTAAGACAATGCATCCCTTAACTCTTTTACAGAAATCATAGGTCTCATAACCTCTCTTGGTAGCCTATTATATTGTAATAACCAAATTTCTAACCTAGGTAATGGAAAGTAAGCCTATTTGTCTTGGTCAGTCACCTGTGGAAATGAAGGACAAATAGTGTCTAACATTGCCTGTAGGAACTATTAGTCATATTACTCTCTAATTCAATTAGTAATAAACTCAAATAACTCATACAAATCATAATTTAACAAATGTTTAAATGTCAGTCTTCACATTCCTCTTATCTAATGTTTTACATAGTTTACAACATAGTTGTTCAATGCAAAAAACAAAACTTTTTTTAATCATGAAGAAAGCAAGCATTCATGTAACGCTTTAAGGTTTGCAAAACACTTTACAAATATTATGTAATCTTATTCTAACATCTATCCTGGGATGTGTTATTATTATCCTGATTTTACAGGTGAAGAAATTACTGGCAACAGAGATCCTAGGACCTGCCCAAGGCCACACAACTAGTAATTTAGTAAGTGTCTGAGGCAAGATTTGAAGTTAGGTCTTTTGGATTACAAATCCCTCAATCCTCTCCACTATATCATCTATCTTTTGAATTGCTTCTTTAACTTTTCAAAGAAATAGAGAGGTAGATCAGTGGAATAGAATACATAGAAAAAACACCATAGTAAATGACTACAGTTATGTAGTATATGATAAACATAATGATATGAGCTTTTGGAACAAAAACTCATTATGTAACAAAAACTTCTGGGAAAACTGGAAAACAGTATGGCAGAAATTAGGTATAGAAAAACATGTCACACTGTATACTAAAAAAAGATCAAAATGGGCACATGATTTACAAATAGAGGATCAGATTTATAAAGAGGGGAAGAATTTAGGACCAAAGAAGATATAGAGATTAAAATTAAATGTAAAATAGATCACATGAAAAAAATGCTCTAGATCATTATTGATCAGAGAAATGCAAATTAAACAACTCTGAAATATCACCTTACAATTATTAAAATGGTAATAAAAACAATAATGGAAAATACTGGCTGTTGGGGGGATTGTGGGAAAATTGGGATGCTAATCCACTGCTGGTGGAGTTGTGAAAAGATTCAACCATTCTGGAGAGCAATTTGGAACTATGCCCAAAGTGAAATAGAACTGCTTATAACCTCTGATCCAGAAATACCACTACTTGGCTTATATTCCAAAGACATCCCCCAAAAGAGAAAAAAGACCTATTTATACAAAAATATTTATAGCAGTTCTTTCTGTGGTGGCTAAAAATTGGAAATCAAAGAAATGTCTATCAATTGGGGAAACTGTAGTATATGATGATAATGGAATATTACTGTGCAGAAAGAAATGACAAACCTGATGACTTCAAAAAAGCTTGGAAAGACATGTATGAAATGATGATTGGGAACTGAGCAGAACCAAGAGAACACTGAACACAGAGACAGTAATATTGTTCAGTGAAGAACTGTGAACGACTTGACTTTTCTCAACAATACAATAATCTAAGACAATCCCAAAGAATATTGATGAAACATACTATCCACCTCCAAAGAAAGAACAGATATTGATGTTACAGACTGAAGCAAGATATTTTTCACATTCTTTAATTAAGTGACAAATATGGTGATATTTTGCATGATCATATATGTATAACCTATACTGGATTCTTTGCAGTATTGGGAAAAGAGGAGGGGAAGGAGGGAAGGAAGGATAGAGATAGAGAAAAGTAGAAATAAAAATGTATAACCTGAAAAAAAGGTGGGGGAGGGGTGTGGTAGAAAGGGTTCAGGAAGTAAATAGAGATAGATAGAGATAGAGATAGAGATAGAGATAGAGATATATTTACACATAAATAGATATGTTGTGCATATATTAGTTACTTAGGTCTTATTTATATAGTAATTATATTTAAACAAATTTGTCATATATATTATTTATATAAATTGATATTTACATGTTATTTATAAAATATTTACCTGTATTTTAAAAACTGCTTGTTTATAAAAACAATTGAAATACTGTTATATGTACTAGTGTATATCTAGATAGATCTAAATGTAATAACATAGAAAATATACATTATATATGCCATATATGTGTATGTGTATATTATATATGTTTGATATATGTATAAATTTTAATAATTATATATCATAAAATATAAAACAAAGCGTTGCCTTTTATTTTACCTCATTTTAATATCACAACAATCCTGAAAGGTTTGTAGACTTTAATTTAATTATAGGGATATTTGAAAGCTGAGGCACCTGCCTCACTTTAGGTTACACAACTTTTTAAGAAAAATTTTGGGAGCAGCTAGGTGGTGCTGTGGATAAAGCACCAGCCCTGGATTCAGGAGGAACTGAGTTCAAATCTGGCCTCAGACACTTGACACTTACTAGCTGTGTGATGCTGGATGAGTCACTTAACCCCCATTGCCCCACAAAAAGAGAGAGAGAATTTTTTTAGGGCTAGAACCCAGGACTTGCCTTCCAGTTATATGGGCTCTTCCCTATGCCTTAATCCCTCTCAATGTTTCAAAGAAGAAGCAGGAAAAGCCTGGATTAGCACATACTAGATATTTAGCTCTAATTGATTTAATTTTGTATGTGAATAGTTTTCCATCTTCCCATCCCCAGTAACCAAAGGAGTGCTTTTTACAGACAGAGTAGAAGCTTAATAATTATTATTTTACTTAAGTAGAAGTTAGTTCTCTTTTTAATCATGTTTTTATTTTAATTAACTTTTAAATTTCATAAAAATATGTGATTGACATAGGTTACATCTAAAAAGTGAAAGACAAAGCACACAGACTGTTGAAAGTAGAAGTTCAGAAGAAGTCAAAGTCACACTTTTGGAAAGGCCGAAAAGATGGAGGAAATAGACAATATAGTAAATGAAAGAGTTGAGGAGAGATATTGAAAAAAGGCAAGAAATCACATTAGGGGAAACCAACTGAGAGAAGGACTAACTCTCTCTAATGCATGGTTTGCTCATTTACCTTTACAAAAATATCTGGTTGCTAGGGATAATGGGAAACATTGAGTCTCCAGACAGGCAAATTTCTCAACCACCCAGAAGAGAGAACTGCCAATTCCACTTGAACGTCTTCGGGAAGGAAAGCTTCACAAAACTTTGATTTTTGTTTTTTAATTTGCTAGAAAGTTTGACTTTTCCATTCATCAATCACTTAACAAACATTTATTAAGTGATTCCTATGTTCCAGGCATGGTGCTAGCCACAGGAATAAAATAATAAAAATTAAGTTGAATTTCTATTTGAGGAATTTAGGATCAATTTTTAGTGAATATTATATAGATAGATGAGTATGCAAACAATATATACAAGATAATTTCATACAGAGCTACTAACAACAGGGCAGAAAGAGAATCTTATATAAGAAGATGCTCTTTAGCTGAGTTTTGAAGAAAACGAGGAACTCTTTTTTTCTGGATAATGATATTCTTTTTTACTTATTTAGTATTTTATTTTCCCCAATTGCATGTGAAAACATTTTTAACATTTGTTTGTAAAACTCTGAGCTCCAAATTCTCTCCCTTCCTCCCTCCCCACTCCCCTCATTGAGAAGACAAGCAATTCTATATAGGTTATACATCTGTAGTCATGAAAAACATATTTCCATGTTGATGATATTGTGAAAGAAAATATAGACCCCCCAAAAAAAAAACCCTCAAGAAAAGTAAAGAAAGTAAAACAAGCATATTTCAATATGTATCCACACACCAACAGTTCTTTAGTGATGGATAGCATTTTTTATAAGTCCATCAGAATTTTCTTGGATCATTGAACTGCTGAGAATAGTTAAGTCTTTCACAACTGATCATCTTACAATATTGCTGTTACTTTGTACATAGTACATTTCATTTTGCATCAGTTCATGTAAGTCTTTCCAAGTTTGTTTTTTTTTTTCCTGACAGCTTCCTGCTCATCATTGCTTAAAGGACAATAGTATTCTATCACAATCACATGCCACAGTTTGTTCAGCCATTTCCCAATTGATGGGCATCCCCTCAATTTCCAGTCCTTTGCCATGAGAAAAAATCAGCTATAAACATTTTTTTACATATAGATCCTTTTGCCTTTTGTTCTTTATCCCTTTTTGGATACAGACCAAGTAGTGGAATTGCTAGGTCAAAGGATATGCATGGTTTTATAACTCTTTGGGTATAGTTCTAAATTGCTCCAAAGAATGTTTTAATAAGTTCAAAACTCCACCAAGAGTGTCTTAATTTCTCATTTTTCCCATATCTCCTCCAACATTTGTCATTTTCCATTTCTCTCCTATCAAACAAACGATAGCTATGAGGTAGTACCTCAGAATTTTTTTTTTAATTTGCATTTCTCCAGTCAATGGGGATTTAGACCATTTTTTTCACAAGAGTAGGAATAGCTTTGGTAACTTCATCTGAAAACTTCATAACTTTTGATTATCAATTAGGGAATGGCTCTTATTTTTATAAATTTGGTTCAGTTCTCTATATCTTTGAGAAATGAGACCTTTATAAGAGAAACTTACTTCAAATTGTTTTCACAATTACTAGTATTAACTGCATTTTCCTCCATCCCATTTCAAACTGCTGTTTATTCTATTTTTCTCTTTTTTCATCCTGTCCCTCCACAAAAGTCTTTTTCTTCTGACTACTGCCTCCCCTAATCTGCCTTTTATCCCCTCCCCCTCTGTTTTCCCCTTTCCCTCTCATTTTTCTGTAGGGTAAATTAGAATTTTATACCCAATTTAGTGTGCATGTTATTTCCTCTTTGAGTCAATTTTGATGAAAGTATAGTTTACTCACTCTTGCCCCCACCTCCCTTATCTTACCCTCTACTGGAAAAGCATTTTCTTGTCTTTTTCCCCCATTTTACCCCACTTTTTACCTTTTTCCCAGCACATTCCTTTATCAAACCCTAAATTTATTTTTTAGATATCATCCCTTCACAATCAACTCACACCTGTGCCCTCTCTCTAGCTATACTCCTAACTGCTGTAATTAATTAAAATATTTTTCAACCTGAATACTGATTTATTTTTTACAGTTATACATAAATATAGTTTTCAACATTCATTTTTATAAGATTTTGAGTTCTGATTTTTTCTCTCTCCCTTCCTTCCCTCCCCTTCCCCAAGATGGCAAGCAATTTGATAGAGGCTTTATATGTACAACTACATTAAACATAATTCCCCATTAGTCATATTGTGAAAGAAGAATCAGAAGAAAAGGGGAAAACCTGAAGAAAGAAAAATAAAACCAAAAAAAAAATTAAAACAGTATGGTTTGATCTCCATTCAGTTTCCACAGTTCTTTTTTCTGTACGTAGAGATCATTTACCATCAAGAGTCCTTCGGGATCATCTTGTTGTTCAGAAGAGCTATAACAGCTGATCATCACACAATGTAGCTGTTACTAAGTATGATATTCTCCTGGTTCTGATCAAAGTCTTTTTTTGGTTTTTTGTTTGTATGTTGTTTTTGTTTTTGTTTTTTAATGGGTTACAAGTATCCCATGTAAGATCATAAACAGTTTAACCATAAATTCCTTATGGTTTACCTTTTATGCTTCTCTTGAGTCTATTATTTGAAAGTCACATTTTCTATCCAGGTCTGATCTTATCATCAAGGATGCTTCAAAGTCCTTTATTTCATTGAATGTCCAAGTTTTACCCTGAAGGATTATATTCAATTTTGCTGGGTAGGTGATTATTGGTTGTTGTAATCCTGGCTCTTTTGCCCTCCAGAATATCATATTCCCAGCCTTCTGATCTTTTAATGTAGAATCTGCTAAATCTTGTGTTATACTGAATATGGCTCCATGATACTTTAATAGTTTCTTTCTAGTTCCTTGCAATGTACTCTCATTGATCTGAAAGCTCTGGAATTTGGCTATTAAATTCCTTGGAGGTTTCATTTTGGGTTAGGATCTCTTTCAGGAGGTGATTGGTAAATTCTTTCAATGTATATTTTATCCTCTGGTTATAGAATATCAGGGCAGTTTTCCTTGATAATTTTTTTTAAAGATGATGTCTAGGCTCTTTTTTTCCCACAACTGTCAGGCAGTCAAAAAAAATTAATTTATCTATCCTGAATCTATTTTCCAGGTCCGTTGTTTTTCCAATGAGGTATTTCACATTGTCTTCTATTTTTTCATTCTTTTGGTTTTGTTTTCTTGCTTCTTGATTTTACATAAAATCATTAGCTCCATTTGGTCAATTCTACTTTTTGAGGAATTATTTTCTTTAGTGAACATTTATACCTATATTTTTAAATCCTTTTTTAAACTCCTCTATGACCTGAAACCAATTTATATTTTTCTTGGAGGTTTTGAATGTTGGAGCTTTGCCTTTGTTATCTTCTTTCAGTGTGTTTTAATCTTTATCATCATAGGAACTTTATATGGTTAGAATTTTTCTCTTGTTTGTTCATTTTTTTCTAGTCTATTTCCTGACTTTTAACTCTTTGTGAAAATGACACTCTGCTTTCAGGGTGGAAGGTGCACTCTCCCAAGGTTCAGGGGTTTTATCCAGCTGATGTCAGAGATAATTCTAGGAACACACAAGTTTTCAACTCTTCCAAGGTAGTAAGATCTAAAGAAAGGTGTGTTTACAACTTTCATGGCTTGTGCTCTACTCCGTGAGTGACCATAAGCATTTTTTTCTGCCCTGGAACTATGAAAAGGTTCTCTGCTCCACAAGCTTTGGTTTGCTAGTGCTCCTCCTTACCCTAGGACTGACACCTAGGACTGGGACCTGGATCCTCTTATCGGCAAAGCAACAGAGTTTTGACTCAGTGCTACTAAATACATCCCTGTAATCTCTTTCTGACCAGTTTTTTGACCCTCCTACCATCTGTGGGAGGAGAGCTCCAGAAGCAGTAGCTGCTGGTGGTTATTCAGTGCTTCCCAATGACTGCTTCTGGTCTTGTAAGGGCTGGTGTGGACTGCACAGAACCGTGCTCCACTCTCACCAAGGTAAAACAGACCTTTCCTGCAAACCTTTTAAATTGTCTTTGGCTAGAAAATTATTTCACCTCATCCTTCAGTGGGTTCTGCTGCACCAGGAATTATTTTAATATTTTAAAGGTGTTGAGAGGGGTTTGGGGGAGAGCTCAAGTGAGTAGATATTTTTTCTCTGCTATCTTGGCTCCCTAGATCAAAATAAGAGAGAGGGATAAGGTAGAAAAAAAATCTAACTTACAGAAACCAAAATGTCTTTTCTTTAAGTTGATTTTTTCTCATTTGATATTTCAAAAGTATGTAAAAAATAAACTATTCAACTGTACTAGTAAAATTGTTATTTTCTATACACTAATAAACTATTCAATTTTCTTTCCATAAAAAAGAGAACCCTTCACATTGGTGAACATAATAATTACATTACCGTTACCTTTGCCTTTTCCATACTAAAGAGCACTGATTTCTTTAACCTCTTCTCATAGGACATGTTTTCTATTGCTTTAATTATCTTTGTTTCATTGTATCTCTTTGGTCTCTGTTCTTTTGTGAGCTTAATCTATATTACATAATTTAACCTGTACTTCAATTATTGATTAAGAAATAAAAAATCCTTGAATATAACATAAAATTGATGAATTAGATGAAAGATACAGGAATACATTTGAAATCTTTAAAGGACTTTCAAAATGTGAAGTATCAGAGATCTCATGTTTCTTACATCATCCACAATGCCTAACACAAGAGTGTATAAGGAATTGAATAATAGTAGCTGTATTCTTTTTTTTAATTGAATAGAGTTTTATTTTCCAAAATATATGTAAAAACAAATTTTAATATCAATGTTTAAAAAATTTGTGTACCAACTTCTCTTCCTCCTCCATTCCCACCCCTCACCCACTAGAACTCAAACATTTCAAAAATAAGTTATACATGATGAGTCATGGAAAACATTCCCACATTAGCTAGGTTGTGAGAGAAAACAGTAAAAAAAAAACACCCCAAAACTTCAGATTTAGGAATTGTCAAAGAGAAAAAAAAAATTTAATGTGTTTCCAGGGGCAGCTAGGTGGTGCAGTGGACAAACACCGGCCCTGGAACCAGGAGTACCCAAGCTCAAATCTGGCCTCAGACACTCAACACCTAACAGCTGTGTGACCCTGGGCAAGCCACTCAACCCCAACTGCCTCAATAAAAAATAAAAAAAATGTTTTTCTATCAATTTTCAAATACAATCACTTCTTTCTCTGTAGATGGGTTGCCATTTTCATAAGTCCTTCAGGGTTACATTGGATCATTGCCTTGCTGAAAATAACCACATGCTTCCCAGGAGATCATCTTACACTATTGCTGTTATTTTGTATACAGTACATTTCACTCTGCTTCAGTTCATGTAGGTCTTTCCAGGTTTTTCTGATAGTATCCTGTTTTTGTAACCTAAATAAAGTACCTTAAACTTGACAAAGAATTTTCTTCATATTAGCCCAGCAAAGTAGGTACCATATGTTTTGTCATTATATTCAATCATCATAACTATTTCCCTCCATCCTATTCCCTTCCCATGGTATTTACTCTATTTTCTATCTTGTTTTAAACTATTCTTCCTCAAAAGTGTGTTACTTCTGACTGTCCCCTCCCCTAATCCGCACTCCCTTTTTTTCCACCCTTACTTCCTTATCCTCTTCCCCACATACTTTCCTGTAGGGTTAAATAGATTACTCCTCCCAACTGGGTGTGAATGTTATTCCATCCATGAGCCAACTCTGATGAGTTTAAGGTCTTTGAGCTAATTCTGTGTTCCAAATTTTCTTCCTCCCTCTCTCCTCAACCCTCCCTATGAAATCAAGCAATTCAATATGTCATAATTGTTCAGTTATGCAGAACATCTTTACCTTCCTCAAAGTATTTTGCTTTTTATTGCTCTCTCCCCCAATCTGCCCTTCCTTTCTTCCCCTCTCCTCCCCATTCCTTATCTCCATCTCCTCCCTCAGGGAAAAAATATATTACTATACCTACTTGGGAATGTAGGTTAGTCCTTCTTTGAGTCAATTCTGATGATATTAAGGTTCACTCACTCCCCAATTCCTTTCCCCTCTTCCCCTCCCTTCCATAAGCTTTTTTCTTGTTTTCTTCATGTGAACAACCTCTCACCAGACCATCTCTCCCCTTCCCCCTCCCCCAGTCTATTTCTTCTACACCTCAACCCTTTTTTAAAGATGTCATTATGGGTTAGTTAAGTGGCCAAGTGGACAATGCACCAGCCCTGGACCCAGGAGGTCCCAAGCCCAAATCCGGCCCCAGACATAAGACACCCCACAAAGAACAAAACATAAATGCTTTACAGATATCATCCCTTCATATTCAGTTCAGACCTGTGTCCCCTCTTAATTCCTTACTGAGATAGTTCTTATGAGTTTGAGTTATTATCTTCCCATGTAGGAATATAAACAGTTTGATCTTTTAATATCCTTCACGAAGCCTTTTTCCTTTTTATCTTTTTTATGCTTCTCTAGGGTATTGTATTTGAAAATCAAATTTTCTGTTCAGTTCAGGTCTTTTCATAACAAATGCCTGAAAGTCTTCTTTCTCATTGAAATTCCATGTTTTCCTCTGAAAGATGATGCTTAGTTTTGCTGGGTATGTGATTTTTGGCTGTAGTCCCAGTTTCTTTGCCCTCTGGAATATCATATTCCATGCCCTTCAGTCCTTTAATGTAGAAGCTGCTAGATCTTGCTTTATCCTTATTGGAGCACCACAGTATTTAAATTCCTTTTTTCTAGCTGCTTGCAATATTTTCTCTTTGACCTGGGAGTTCTGGAATTTGGCCATAATATTCCTGGAGGTTTTTTTTTTTTTTTGGGGGGGGGAGAATCTCTTTCAGGAGGTGATCGGTGGATTCTTTCAATTTCTATTTTAGCTTCTGATTCTAGAATATCAGAGCAATTTCTCCTCACAATCTCTTGGAGGATGGTCTCTAAGCTCTTGTTTTGGTCATGGTTTTCAAATTATCTCTCCTAGATTTATTTTCTAAGTCAGCCGTTTTTCCAAGGAGATATTTCACATTGTCCTCTATTTTTTCATTCAATTGGATTTGCTTTACTTTGTCTTGGTTTCTCATAAGGTCACTAGCTTCCATTTGTTCAATCCTAATTCTTAGGCAATTATTTTCGGCAGACAGTTTTTTAATCTCCTTTTCCATTTGGCTTTTCAAACTGTTGGCTTTTTTCTCATGACTCTCCTGCATTGCTCTCAATTCTCTTTCCATTCCTTCCTCTCTTTCTCTACATATTCATTCTATCTCTCCTAATTTCTCTTCAAAGTTCCTTTTGAGGGCTTCCATGGAATGATACCAGTTCATATTTTTCTTGGAAGCTTTGGATGTTGGAGCTTTGACCCTGTCATTATATTCTTCTCCTGAGGATGTATTGTGGTCTACCTTTCCCCCAAATGCGTTTTCGATGGTCTTCTGCTTTCCCTGCCTACTCATCCTGGCTTACTATTTCTTGGCTTTTTACTCCTTCTTAGACTGTAGTGCTGCTTCCAGGACACACTATTCATGCTACAGCTTGGCCCAGGGGGTGACTGGGCTTATTCTCAGCCTGCCTGGCTTCTGAGTAATCACAGCCGCTTTCTCTTTGACCCGGAAACAGAAGTCTGATTGAACTCTGATTATCTATGGTAGGAAGCTTGGCTTGCTTTTGCCCTCCCCCACTGGGCCACCACCACTCAATTCAGCCCACTGGTTCAGACCCAGGGCGCTTTGCCCCAACTCCAATAGATACTGCCTCCACTTCACCCTGGTCTACCGCCAAACCCCCTCACCAGTCCATGATTGGAGCCTCAGAAGCTGCTGGTGCTGAAGACTCTGACATGCGCTGGAAGCAGTGTCCCTGGCTGGGTCCGGTCAGTGCACTGAGCTGTTCAGCCTGATCAGTAGGTGATCAGAATTGCCCTCTTTTGCGGAGAAATAGTCTCACTCTGTTCTTATGTGCATTAGGCTGTTCTGGGTTTTGATTTTTTACCACATTATTTGGGCGTGAATGGA
Organism: Dromiciops gliroides; assembly: GCF_019393635.1. Lineage (NCBI taxonomy): Eukaryota > Metazoa > Chordata > Mammalia > Microbiotheria > Microbiotheriidae > Dromiciops > Dromiciops gliroides. The sequence goes on along the minus strand of NC_057861.1, from coordinate 244,972,714 downwards.
TGGGTTTATCTGAAGTTTGCGAGAGCCACAGCCTCTCCTCCGCCATCTAGCTGTATTCTTAAAATGAATGAATGAATGATTGTTATGAGAATAGGCTAGTTTCTTTTTGTAGGTTTAGCTGTTATTGTCACAATTTTAAATACTTAATACAAAATGAAGAGAAACAAGCTTCTCAAAGTCAAGCTGCTTCCCCTACTTACTTTTATGAATTATTTCCAAAGTGGACACCTGTTAGGTAAATGCCACAGGCAAAATAAGGCTACACATAAAAATAATTAACATATAACTTCACTCCCTCATCCTGCAACAAACACATGCTAAAATAAACTTCTGGTACAAAACATGGCATCATTTGCAAGGGTAAAGAATAGCTATTTTTTTTTTCTAAATTGGGTCTTTAAAAATGATATGCAATAATGGAAGAATAACTCCATTATTCACTTAAAATGGAATTAGCATAACAAAGCTGCTTAATGTGAGAGTTCAGAAAGCTCTGATTAATACATTAATCCTTACATTTTACAATAGGTTTCATTTTTGCAAATAATTTCTATAAGAAATTTTTAATAGACTCAGAGTCATTTTCTTCAGAAACATTAACTCTTTATAAATTGCCTATACTCCTTAGAAATAGTAATTAATTAGGGACTGGGATATATGTCCATGGGAAAGGATTCACTTTCTTTTAATTCCCTGACCCCTAGGCATATGTTCAGTGAAAAGGAATGCAGGGTTTACTAGGGGAAAGGTAAGCTTTGCCTAAGGATGACAGGGGCTTTTGGGGGTCATAACAGATGATTAGGAATACAAAACTACTTGAAGAGAGCATTCTGCCAACCAAATGGGAAAAAAACAAACAGCTGAGCTAAGGAGAATTTCGGGAATCTTGACAGTTTTGCAATATTGTGTAGAATACAATTTTTACAAAGCAGAAAGCAGTGAGTGCTGCAGACTGAATATACAAAATCAGAACAAGGGAGAGAGTAAACTGAGGCTTCAGAAGAAATAGGCAATAGAACATGGCATGTTCACTGAAGTCCAAATTCAAATTACTAGAATATCTTCTATGGATGTTTTCATATCTGTTTCCATGAAGAGGCTGAGAAAGGAGAGAGGAGAAATTATCTGTTGTTCAGGTGAGCCCCTTTTCTGTTCTTCATATGTTTTGAGGTGAATATGCCTTATGTTCATGTGTGCTATGAACCTATCATCACCATCTTTGATAGTCCACTGGGAAAAACCCTCTCCCTTTTCCCTACCCACACAGCATTGTCTCTTAGCTTGCCCAGGCCCCTACCCAGGGCTATCTCTAGGGTCAGGGATACAACCTTCAGGAGCCAGAGTGGGCTTCTTCCAAGGCAAGTCTGCTTAAGATAAGACCCCTTTTCCCATTTACATTCCAAGGCCTTCTCTTTGAAAGATAAAGCACACTCATCTCTTCACATAACTCCCATTCCTCTTTCTTTTCCCTGCCATCACAAAATACTTTAATTGAATTCTTCCTTCATATAACCTCTGTCTAGTCAATGATTCTTGAAATCCTGAATGTTACTGATTCCTCAGTAGTTAGCATACTTCTAGTGATTCTGAATCTCCACCTAATAATGTATGAATCCTATTCCCCATCATCAATTACCCATTCCCTTATCCCTATGTATCTCAACTTTAACACCTCTCACATATTCCATTCTATGTCTTCTCCTCCTTTCAACTATCTCTCTGGAATTCCTACTAAATAATTAACAAATTTATTTTTATCTTAAGCCAGTTTCTTTCTCATTCCTTCGGTCTTCTAATCTTCAATGAGATCCAATTCTTTTCTAATGATACACATTGTCTTGCTTTCCTTTTCATTGCTGGTTCTATTTTCTTTTATGCCTCCTGACTTACTGGTTTTGCTAAGGAAACACTTCTTGTTTCCCATCTCCCTGTATCACTATTATTTTATAATTCATAATTTTGAGTTTTACTATATCCAAATTCATGACCTCATTCAGAATCCAGTGGACATTATCGCAATCGCTCCTCCTTCCAGGACATTCTAGTTCTTCCTTCAATGAATTCAGTACTGCCTCATTCATAATCTTTCTCTCCATTTCAAACTCTACATTATCCTAAGGGAATTTAACATACATATTAATGCTCTTTCAAATATTCTAAGTTCCCATTTTTTCAGATATATAATCTACTCAATTCCTTTAACTTATTTTTCCACTCTACCTTAGTTATGCACAAAGATGGTCACACCTCGATATTGCCATCACTCACAAATGTTCCCCTTCTTTGTTCATAGACACTGAAATACCTTTATTGAGTCATATTCTTTTATTATTTCATCTTTTCATATTTCTTACTACCCTTAATCTGTTTTTATCCTCATCATGACCTCCATTCATTCTAAACTTCCGTTCATTCACACTCACTGCTCTTATACCAGCTATACTGTCATCTCTTCCCTAACTTTAGCTCTCATTTCTCCACTTTCTCTACTCTCCAATTTCTTGCTTCTTTTCCTTTCTCTGATCATGCCAAATGCCAGTACTAAATTCCATGTATTATTTACCACTTTTACTCCTCTTCCCATACTGCTGAATAAAACTAGGGGAAATCTTTAAGCCATGATGACTGGTTCCACTACAGATTTATGTTATTTAATCTCAAGTGGGCCAGCACTGTGACAACACAATCATTCCTCTAATTCCTGATTGATTCTTCCTCCCATTTGAAACTAACACTTTTTCATTTACTACCTGTTTAGCTAGTTAATAATACTATTACAGAGTTTTAAATGGCATGCACCACTCTAAAAGACAAGTATCATTTCATATGTATTTACATCTTTTCTATCTGTATATCTCCTAGATATACACTGTCTTCTTCTAGGTCTCCTTCATTTATGGGAGAGACAGGGAGTTTCAATCTTAGACTCATAGAATTAAGCAGCATCTGCAGAACCTGGTCAAACTGTCATTGATAGCTACCTTTCCTTGTACCCTTATTATCTCAGGACACACACATATGTGTGTGTGTGTGTGTGTGTGTGTGTGTGTGTGTGTGTGTATATATATATATATATATAGCCACCTATACATAATAGCTGACCTCTGAAAACATCTACCTTAAATACATTGATTTCCTTTCATCAATGCCTTTACCTCATTTCCTAGAACTCAAATTCACATAAAAACGGAATTGAAATAGAAATTCTAGACACTAAAGGGAAAAAAACTCCTTCAGGTATATGGCCCTGCAGAAGGATCTAAACAGCAGAAGAGCACACACTGTCTGCTCTGTGATATTCTTCCCCAGTGAGCTATAGCAGGAAGAAGGGAAAGACTGATCTAATATCAGATCCTTCTCAAATTTGACCACATGGCATAATAGTAAAAATAGTAAATGTTGAGTCAGAGACTCTGGATTTGAATTTATGATGGTGGTTGAGTCTCCAGTCCTCAATTTCCTTACTTGTAGAATGAGGGGGTTGGACTAAATTATATCAAAGGTGACAAAGAGCTTTGTATATACATACACTCACAAACACACATATACCCCCCCACATACACACACACACAAGCCACAATCATTTCCCATTTGCCACAATTTATGCTTATATCTAGATTCTGAGGTTGTTGACTTCTACCCAAATTCCTCTTTTTGCAGTTACTAATGAGAACTTAAATATGAGCCAGCCTATATCCACCAAAGATTCTTTCTCAAAGTTCTCAAAGTGCTGTTGTTATTCTATGTGCACTGAATCTACAGTCAGTAGTCACCTGCAAGAGTCACAAAAAAGTAACAGAGAAGCAGGGGCTAAGGTCTGCCCTAATCCATTGTTTATCTTACTCCCTCTAAGCACAGAAGCATCTCTGAGGGCACACTATATGCTATTATCCTTGTTCAGTCAATTTGTTGATGCTTTGTGATCCCATTTGGGGTGTTTTTGACAAAGATACTGGAGTGCTTCCCCATTTTCTTCTCAATTTATTTTACAAATGAGCAAACCAAGGCAAACAGAGTTAAGTGACTTGCCCAGGGTGACACAATTAGCTAGTATCTGAGAAGAGATTTAAACTCAGGAAGATGAGTCATCCTGACTTCAGGCCTAGTACTCTATCTACTGTACCACCTAGCTGTAACCTATATAAATGTGGCTTATTTTTATTTCACCACCATCAAAGGTATTTAATATTAAAATATAGGTTTTTATCCACCTGTCTCCAACAAACAGATCAGATAAATAATCTTTAATCTCTCCTATAAAATTCATAAATGGATCAGAGAAATTATAATATCTTATAATATCTTCTACTAACCAGATCAGAGAAGATGATACCCGTACTGCTATGAAACAGATCAGAGACAGAAAAAAAAAATAATATGAATTTAGTATTTTTTCCCAAGAAGAAATATATAAGACATGATCATGTGGAGACTACCATCCTAAGAGGAAACCTCGAGGGAATCCCCATTTCTGAGAGTATATATGGTTTTAGTCCACTGATTACAGGGTATTGTCAGTTTCAATAGTATGATACAGAAAACAACCCAAAAGCAAAAAGCAGTTTAACAATTTCAGTTATAACAAGTATTGAGGAAATACAGAAGCATCATGATAAGATTACAGGATTCCCAAAAAGGATTTGGCAAGGATAAGGACACCCAGATGTTACCATAAGATAAGCACTTACTATCCTGAGGGAAAAGAAATCACTAGGTAGGGTCTTTTATCTGCTACATATCTGGGTTCAGTTTGGAGTTCAGTTGAAGGACATTTTGCTCTTATTGATCCTATTAATCCAGGGTTTCATAGAAATACTTTTGGATAATAAGGTACCTCCATCAAATCCAGGTGATCCATATATTCATATTAACAAAGGAAAGTATGAAAGGTCTTTTCATTTTATTTTCCCTTCAGATTTACTGTTTGTGCTTCAGATAGACCAGGATTTAGTTGCTGACAGTGATGTATAACAACAACAACAACAAAAATGTAAAATAAGTCACCAGCAACACCTTACCCTTTATAGTCTTACTCCCTACATGATTTGCATGTCAACAGGGCTGTGATAGAGTTTAAAAGAATCCTTTCTTAGATTTTTAGAGCAAATGGGTCATAGTTTTAAACCTGGAAAGGGTCTAAAAACCAATTGATCAAAAACCCTTCTTTTAGCATTGTGTAGGGATGGACATCTAACAGGGAAATACAAATATCCAGTAACTCTGTTGATAAAATGTCACATGCTTGCTTCCCCCCCCCTTTTTTTCCTTTTACATTTACTAGTTTGCTTGTGAATGAATACATAGTTTATATTAAATATGTCCAGTCTTCTTCTGATTGCATCACAATTAAGAAGTTTTACTTTCCTGAACAACTCTTTCTCCAGATGAAGCACACTCAGAACCAAGGACATTTTTTTTTGCCTTCTAAATGCAAGCCAGCCTACATTCTTCTTCAGCCTTTCTCTGTAAAAAACCTTTACTTCCTCTTTGAAGCTCCTTCTCTGAATCTGTTCTTTATGTATGATTGACTCTTTTTTTTTTTTTTTTTTTTTTTTTTTTTAGTGAGGCAATTGGGGTTAAGTGACTTGCCCAGGATCACTCAGCTAGTAAGTGTTAAGTGTCCGAGGCCAGATTTGAACTCTGGTACTCCCGACTCCAGGGCCGGCACTCCATCCACTGCACCACCTAGCTGCCCCATCAATTTCATTTTTTTTTTTTTTTTGCGGGGCAATGGGGGTTAAGTGACTTGCCCAGGGTCACACAGCTAGTAAGTGTCAAGTGTCCGAGGCCAGATTTGAACTCAGGTACTCCTGAATCCAGGGCCGGTGCTTTATCCACTGTGCTATCTAGCCGCCCCTGACTCTTAAATACATATTATTTGTTTTTCCCCTCATTTTTATTATTATTCTAGATAGGTATGTCATTCAGGTTGGTGTATAACAACACTCCATTCCTTTTCTGCATTAATAGTTGTACATAACAACCATTATTTTTTACAGCAGGATGTTAATGAAATCAGTGCTTGGTTGATTTTTTTTCCCTTCTTGTGGTTTAAATTGAAGTCACATTTATTGCTCTTCACTCAGTTTCTTTCTAGTCTCAGTAGATCCACTTGTTATTTTCAATTCATTCAATTGAAAGGGTAAAGAAGAAAAAGAAGCATTTGTTGTTCCATTTATTTAGCAAAATATTCATAGGGAGCATAAGAAAGACCTCACTTGGAAAATGCAGCTCAGCCTTGTGAAGAGTCTGGAGTGAAAACAGCTACTTCAAAATGTCTCACCTTAGAAAGACCATAGAGAAGGGTTAATGATTCAATGGCATATCAGACAAAGGAAGTTACAGGTAATAACTTTGGTAAGATGACCTTGAATGATTTCAATGTCATTGTCATTGTGAATATTAAGTGGATATCATTCTGTAGTTAATTTGTGAGATAAAAAGGAAATTGTAGAGAATGCAAACTGACCTTGTAAATCCAAAATTCACCTTGGAAAGGCATGACACCTGGGTTTCTTATTGGGTTTGAGTAACACAGGCAGTGTTTTCTGGTCTGCTGCATTCATGTCAACATCAGAGAGCCTAACTTTGTCTTAATAATCTAACCAAGATGACCTCATTTCTTACAGTACTGACCTTTGTTCAGTATACAATAGTGCCTTATAAAATCCTGCCTGGCTCTTCCCATCACTGCCTTATGGCATAAATTAAAAGGACAGTACTTTACAATCCTATTAAATCAATAAAAGCTGAAACACACAAAAAATTCAAGGCAATAAGAAATCTAGTTAACTAATGTTAGGAGGTTGGGGGGTGGGAGGAGAACAAGACTATGGATCCAAAGTAAAAAGTATGACTTTCAGCGTCAGTTGATTGATTCACTGACACAATTAACAGCATACAACAAAGGAGAGAATGGAGCAACCTTAAAGACTTATACTTAATTAAAGAAGTCTTGCTGCCAATTAATGATGCCACCAAGTTCTCAGTGTTCTCTAGATCTGTAGCTATATTCTGTCCATTTTAAAAATAAAGACATCAGGGGCAGTTAGGTGGCACAGTGGATAGAGCACCAGACCTGGAGTCAGGAGTACATTTATTCAAATCAGGCCTGAGACACTTGACACTTACTAGCTGTGTGACCCTGGGCAAGTCAGTTAACCCCAATTGCCTCACTAAAAAAAGAAAGAATTAAAAATAAAGGCATCCTTAGATCCTTATTTTTCATTTGTTTCTTTTTAAGAAATAGTTCCACCCAATATAGTTTCTTTACAAAGAAATGTAAACTCTAAATAGTTTTGAGAAAATTGTTTTTAAAAGACCTTAAAAATTAAACAATGGGGTAGATCAGATAGAAGACTAGCTTCACATTCATAAGAACAGGGTTCAATTACTTTCTTTGCCTCCTACAACCATGGTAAGCTACTTGCTCTCTAAAACTTAAATTGAGCCAATTTAAAGACCTACATACATTCTTACTCTATTTTCAATTACAAATACCAATAAAGTGAAAGATCTGGCCAAAAAAAATTAATAAGGTCTCAATCTCATCAATTATGGAATAAATTATCTTTCCCTCCAATTTAAAACTCCTCAAATCTAAGTAGAAGCCTTAAAACTCAAATTTGTCAGTCATTTCATTTTTCCTCATTCTATAATGGCATATAAATAAATGTCATTTTGGTAACTTCATTTGTGACCACTGAAGATAGAAATGACCATAAGGAAGTACACAGAATCCTGGGGAGGTTTCCACCACCAAAAATTTGTTCCTATCATAATTATTACCTGTATAATAAATATGATCCCAACCTAGAATTTCAGGATGTTACGGTCCCATCTGTGATTTTCTTTTTATTGTCACACTTGATACAACAAGAAGGAGTATGGTTCTGAGTATTCTTGAACATGCTTTTTAGTGCCTTCATCATGAATTTGTATGTGATTTAGGATCTGAGAGAGAATTGGCTTTCCAGGGCTTAACTCTTTGATAAGCTCCTAATCATTGCAGCTTTCTTTAAAAGGGAGCCTTCTCTAGATCCTTTTCCTGCCATTGAGAACTAGAATACCACCATGTTTTTGTGTCTCTGAGGGCTGAATATCTGCATGTAACCTTTAATTACCCTCCCTGTGGCATTAATTCTTGAATCCCTTGAGCTAGGTCATACTTGCCTAATGACTGCCTATTTAAAATGAAGTATTCATCAAAAACCAGGCTGGTCAGAGCTGGGAATCATAAAACAAAATATGGAACCTAATAGAATGGCATTGATTCTCTGTCCTCACCAGAGATAGGCTACAAATTAAGTTATAAAGCATGGGTTGCTGCATATGACATTTCATTTCTGTGGCTCTGGGGTTAGCAATACTTAAGGTACTAGGGACAGCATTAATCTCCTCTTCTCTCTGGATAGGCAACCTGATTGTGAACAACTTTCTAGGGCTATTATGGTTGTCTAATGAGGGCTTTTCCATAATCTCTAATACAAGTTAAGTTGAGAAGAAGGAAGAAAAGTAACAGGAAACAGAAGTTTTGTCCACTGAAAACCATATGCCATTTTTTGGGTTATGTTTATCAGGCTTAACTATCCCACTCATGCTTTCCTCTCTTACAAAGCCTCTCAATTCTGCACTTCAGATGTTACTGCAATACTTTTCTTAGATATCAGTCAGGAGCAGCACTTTTCAAACATTTGCTGCCAACAAACCTTAAAATTACCAGCAGCTATTCAAATACAAAAACTCAAAGCTTCTGACTTGTGTACTGCTTTGGGGAGAGAAATCATGGGGCAGGACTAGAGGGGAGAGAAAGGGCAATTTGGCAAATTTCAACTATGAATGTACTGCTCAAGGAATAAAAGGATGGGCAGAATAAGTCTGAAGTAAATTTTCATCACAAAGAAATAAGTGAAATAGGCTCCATGGCAAGGAACTGTAGAAAGCTCAGATCCTAGCTTGGTCTCTCCAGTACCTTGCCATCCCCCCATCCCCATTAATCAATTAATAATTATGTACAGAGCATCTATGAATTGCCATGAGGGATTCAGAAAATTTATTTAGTGTGGTTAGCCTATCTCTGGGTAGGTAGTTGGCATAATGTATAGAGAACCAGGCCTGGAATCGGGAAGATTCATCATCTGAAGTTCAAATCTGGCCTCAGACACTTATAAGTTGTGTGATCCTGGGCAAGTCACTTAACCTGTTTTCTTCACTTTCCTCATCTATAAAATGAGCTGGAGAAGGGAATGACAAAACACTCTAGTATGTTTCCCAAGAAAACCCCAAATGGGGTCGGTCACAAAGAGTCAGACATAGTTGAACAACAAGAAGCATATCTCTGACTAGGACAGGGAATCAATGTTATCCTATCATGTTTCCATTATTCCCACCCATTAATAGCCTAGTTAGGGTTGAATACTTTATATTAAATTGGCAAACATCTCATGAGTGCAACTGAGCCCAAGCGATTCCAGAAGATAGATAAGAGTTGAAAAGATATAGATGTACACACAGATATATACATATACACATATATATGTGTGTGTCTGTGTATACTCTCCTTTACCTCTAATAAAGGAAGAAGAAAAATCTTATTGTACACATGAAATAATAATGTATCAACTCCTTTCCAGATATAACTATCATTTTCTGATTGAAGTGCACAGATAATTCGAGCAATCACCACACAACTGGCTGAATTACATAGCTTATCAAGTCTCAGGGAAGATATTGTATCCTATTTAAAACTGCTATATACAACTAGGTAGCTCAGTGGATAGAGTACTAGGCCTGGAGTCAGGAAGCCTCATCTTCCTGAGTTCAAGTCGGGCCTCAGACAATCACTAGCTATGTGAACCGGGGCAAGTCAATTAACCCTATTTGCCTTACTTTTCTCATCTGTAAAATGAGCTGGAGAAGAACATGACCAACCACTTCAGTATCTGTGCCCAGACAACCTCAAATGGGGTCTCAAGGAACTAGAATCAACTGAACAACCACAAATAAAATCTTTGCAGAACCAGGGATGATGAAAGCTATATTTGACATTTCCGTAACTTATTTTATCCAACTCTATATCTTCAAGTAAATTTACTTGCCACCTTACACTAATTCCCCTGGCCAGTTGTGATCCTCTAACTTATTAATAAAACCCTTTAGATTTCCTTAATTTCTTCCAATAATTTGAGGTTAAACCTAAAAGGAATTCAATCCTGTTGTGCGCTGCTTCAGAGCTTACTCACCTGTCACTGTGAAATAGCTTTAGGTCTACTGGCAATGACTTTTTAAAGAACTGTTAGTGAGCAGCAAATAAATACTTTTCTGAAAAGCTTATAAAATATAGTACATGGTGGGTGGTTGATAAGAGAGGGGTTCTTGTTGAAATGGAAACTTTTTTCCCCTGTTATCACTATCTAGTCTCAGGTTGCAAGATTTCTGGTTCCTACTATCAGAGCCTGTGAAATGTTTTCCTATCTTGAAAACCTCCTGCATTGGCCACATAAAATCGACCTCCCAGACTACTTAGTTTGTGGTTTTACTACTGTGTAGTGTGGAAATGTTAAGTGATATTCACTGTGGACTCATGAAGGAGAGTTTATTAAACATATTTATCTGGGGAAGTCATTACTCCTTGAACATAATTAGTTATGCCTTCTGTAATATATTCATATCAGTGAATCTTCAATGTAGAGCTCAGAAGTCAGCTAGTCTAATCCCCACATTTTACTAATGAGTAAATTATAGCCCAGGGACATTAACAAATTCTGCAATGCTATATTGGTTACATTGGGAACTGAATTTGAATACATATCCACTGATGCCCAAGTCAGCATACTTTTCTCTGTACCACACTACCACTTCTCATATAGACATGAAAGTTTTTAAATGTATATTTTTATTTCATTAAATATTTCCCAATTACATGTACATTTTTAATATATATTTTTTTCCTTTTTGAGTTCCACATTGTCTCTGTATCTAACATAACCCTTTCTTGAGAAGACAAGCAATTGGATATTATTTATAGATATGAGGCAGATAGATGGCTCAATGGATAGAATGCTGAGCTTTATGATAGGAAGACTTGAGTTCAAATTGGCCTCAAATTTGCTATGTGACTCTGGAAAAATCACAACCATTTTTTGTCTTAATTCACTGGGGAAGAAAATGACATATCACTCCAGTAATATTAGCAAGAAAATCCCATAAAGGTTACCAAAGTGTTAGACATGGCTGAATAACTAAAGAACAACAATATCTGTGAAATTATACAGAACATATTTCCTTACTAATTATGTTGCAAAAGAAAACAGACAAAAAATAAAACAAAAACATAAAGAACATTTAAAAATGCTTAAATCTGAATTCAGAGTTCATCAGTGCACTCTCTGGAGCTGGATAGTATTTTTTATCATAAGTTCTTGAAAACTATCTTAGATCACTGTCTTGATCAGAGTAACTAAAGCTTTCAAAATTGATCTTCCTTACAATATTGCTTTTAGGGCAGCTTGGTGATGCAGTGGATAAAATGCTTGCTCTGGAGTCAAGAGGATCTGAATTCAAATCTCACCTCAGATGCTTACTAGCTATGTGATCATGGGCAAATCACTTAACTCCAATGCCTTAAACATCCAGTAGTCCTGATCTATATCTTGCCACTGGACCCAAATGGTTCTAGAGGAGAGTGAGGTTGATGAACATGCACAGCCCTCCTACATTTAAATCCAATTCAGTACAAGTCATGACATCACCCCGAAGTCATAGTGCTCTTGCAGAATGAAGGACATAAATACATATATACAAAGATATCATGTACAATGTTCTCCTGATTCTGCTTATTTCACTTTTCATAAGTTCATATAAGTATTCCCAGATATTTATGAAACTATCCTGCTCATCATTTCTTATAGTACAATTATATTTCAACACAATCATATACCACAAATTGTTCAGCCATTCCTCAATTGATGGGCATCTCTTTATTTTCCATTTTTTTGCCACCAAAAGAAAAGTGTTGCTATAAATATTTTTGGATAAATAGATCATGTTCCCTTTTCTTTTCTTTTTGGGATATATACCTAATACTGCTATTGCTAGGTCAGAGGGTATGCACAGTTTTATAACCCTTTGGATATAATTAAACATTCTTCTCCAGAATGGTTAGACTAGTGAGTTGTTATCTCAGAGTTATTTTATTTTTAATTTTTCTAATCAGTAGTGATTTGATGCATTTTTATGTGGCTATTGAGAACTTTGATTTTTTTCTGAAAACTTCCTGTTCTTATCTTTAAACCATTAATCAGGTGAGGAAGAGTGCTTCTATTTATAAATTTGTCTCAGTTTCCCATAAAATTGAGAAATGAGGACTTAATCAAAGAAATTTCTTATAAATAAAATTTTTTCCTAGTTTCTGATATTCCTTCTAATTTTGGCTACATTAGTTTTATTTTTACAAAAGATTTTTATTTTATTAATCAAATTTATCTATTTTACTTCTCTTATATTTCTCTATTGTTCAATCATAAACTTCCATTATCAATTAATATGACTAATATTTTTCCATGCTCTTCTAATTTGCTTATATCATTCTTTATGCAGAAAGCATTTATCCATTTTGACCTTATTTATTTAACCATGTATTTATTTATTTACTTAGTTATTTTTTTCATTCATTCATTCATTTGTCTATTCATTCATTTATTTAAATGTTTATTTGTTAATTCATTCATACATTATTTATTCATACCATTCATTTTTTAAAATCTTGGGTTCTAAATTCTCACACTCCTTTCCAACCATCCCCCATACATTGAGAATTGAAGAGATCAAATAAATTCTGTATCATTTCAGAATTGATTCTATGCTGTCATGGATCCTATTGTGTTGTTTGAAATATATTGGAGGTGTCTATCCCTTATCCTATACCTACATAGCAGCGCAGGGCACCTGGCCTCTGGAGTCCTAGCCAAGAGAGCAAGTTAGAGAGCAAATGTTCGAAGGTGACAAGGAACTTTCACATTGCTCCCAGCTAATTGGCTAGCATCATTCAAATCTATTGGTTTACTGTACTTGAGGGTGGTCCATATTGAAATAATCACTAGATACTGAGGTCAGAGTCCAAAGGACAGACCCTCTGAGGGGAAAAGTCTTTCAGTTAGTTGTGGTTTTAATCTCTATTATATCTACTGAGTTAACCTGATTTCCATTTCTAAGGACTCTAGACTGGCTCTAAGAAACCAACCAACACCCCCAGATGAGGGGCGGATCCCTAGGTTCATCAAAACCCCACTATTAATAAAATATTTCTCTCACTACTGAATATCATTGCCCCATTTTCCCTCTGAGTTAATTTAAAGGTATATTTAAGGGGGCAGCTAGGTGGTACAGTGGATAAAGCACCAGCCCTGGATTCAGGAGGACCTCAGTTCAAATCTAGCCTCAGACACTTGACACTAACTAGCTGTGCAACCTTGGGCAAGTCACTTAACCCTCACTGCCTCACAACCCCCCCCCCCCAAAAAAAGGTATATTTAGAAGAAAAAAGAAATTCTTATCTACCAATCTTGTTTTTTATTGCTATTTGGTTGATTAGTTGTATACAACTTATCATGATCTCATTTGGGGTTTTCTCTATAAAGATACTAGAGCATTTGGGGTCAGCTAGGTGGTGCAGTAGATAGAGCACAGGCCATGGATTCAGGAGGACCTGAGTTCAAATATCCATCCTCAGACACTTGACATTTACTAGCTGTGTGACCCTGGGCAAGTCACTTAACCCCAATTGTCTCACTAAAAAAAAAATGATACTAGACTGTTTGCCATTACCTTCTCTAGTTCATTTTACATATGAGGCAACTGAGGCAAACAAGGTTAAGTGACTTGCCAAGGGTCGCACAGTTGCTACTGGATTTGTACTCAGATTTTTTTGAGTCAACAGCCAGAACTCTATATACTACTTTACCTACCTACCCTGCTACCTACCATACCTTATCTTTAAAGACTTCAAAACTGATCTAGCATATTTCCACAAGGTTTATTGTCCGTCCTTTTCTTTCCTTGTACAATTAAGGAAGGTCATTTCTCCCTAACAAACTCTTCTATGTGTCAAGGAATTTGCTAACTCACGACCATTGAAAAGGTCTGCAAGATGCCCATAGTTGTCATAAAACAATTAACAGTCCTTAATTGTTAGATAAGGATAGTTACTAACTAAAAGTGGGTGCTAGCTGACTTTCTTTATTTTTTATTTATTTTTCTTTTTTTGCAGGGCAGTGGGGGTTAAGTGACTTGCCTAGAATCACACAGCTAGTAAATGTCAAGTGTCTGAGGCCAGATTTGAACTCAGGTATTCCTGAATCCAGGGCCGGTGCTTTATCCACTGTGCCACCTAGCTGCCCCTAGCTGGCTTTCTTTAAAATAATCAGTCATGTTTATCCCATCCCCATGATGTTATTTACCTTGTAGCTGTTCACATTATCTTCCCCACCTACCCCACTTTGTACTCTCCCAAATTATATTAATGTTGGTGAGCCCTACTTCAAGGTCATTGGTCATTAAGAGAAACCATCGACCGTATTTATTGGTTGCCACTAAACTGGCAAATTGATCATGCTCAGTCCATCATCTCTCAGTTTTCCTTAATTGTCAAATGTAACAGAAGGCAAACAATATGGTATCAATTATACATGCGAAGTCATACAAAACAAATTTCCATATTAGCCCTATTACAAAACAAAAAGGGGGGAGGTACAAAGAATTTTAAAAAATATGCCTTAGGGGAAGCAAGGTGGCACAGTGGATAGAGCACTGGCCCTGGAGTCAGGAGTACCTGGGTTCAAATCCGGCCTCAGACACTTAACACTTACTAGCTGTGTGACCCTGGGCAAGTCACTTAACCCCAATTGCCTCACTCAAAAAAAATATGCCTTAACCCATATTCAAAATTAATCAGCTGTTGGGGCAGGTAGGGGGCACAGTGGATAGAGCACCAGCCCTGGATTCGTGAGGACCTGAGTTCAAATCTGGCCTCAGACACTTAATGCACTTACTAGCTATGGGACCCTGGGCAAGTCACTTAACCCCAATTGCTTCACCAAAATTAAAAAACAAAAACAAAAACAAAAATAATCAGTTCTTTCTCTTCTTCCTCTGGCAGTAGATAGTATTTAAAAACAAAACAAAATAAAACTTTGGATCCTTTGGAATTCTCTTGGATTATTGTTAGATCAAAGCAGCTAAATCTTTCCCAACTTATCATCCTTACAGCATTGCTATTACTGTGGACAATGTTCTTCTGATCCTGCTCACTTCACTTCAATTAATATGTCTTCAGAGTTTGATTTTTTTCTGAAATTATCTTACTTGCTATTTCTTATAGAACCATAGTATTATATAAATTATATATCAAACCTTTTCAGTCATTTTCCAATTGATGGGCATCACCTCAATTTTCTAAATAATTATAGTTGCCAAAAAATATAACTGGATACCTTGAGTTGTTAGTGAATTCCTCACAAATGGAGAGCTGCAAATGGATACTGGGTAATGAGGCAGCTGCTCTGGGTTGTAGGACCATATGACTTTGGATGTTCCTTCTAATTCTAAAATTATATGATTTTCTTATCTTTAGGGTAAAAGAATTCACCATTTCACTATGTAATCTATTCTGTTTGTGAATACTATTAACTAATAAGTTGTTGCCCCCCCCAAAAAAAAGCTATCTCTCATCGTCTTCTATCCTTTGATCTAAGTTCTTTGGTCTATGTTTGAAATGACACAAGAGAGACAATATTCCTCAGTCATATTTTGGCCCTTCAAATATTTAAAGACAACTTGTTGGATTCCCCTAATATCCTTCTTTCCCAGAGAGAAAACTTATCAATATTGTAAAGCATTCTTATAACACGATTATGAGTTCCCTTTCCATTCTGATCATTTTCCTTTGGTTATATTCCAGTTTATAAATATACTTATGTGGTGTGATAGGCAAAACTGAATGCACTACAGTTTATCTGAACAATGCAGAGTATATTGGGACTACCACTTCTGAGAACTGTATTTGCTATTCATATGGCCTAAGTTACTGTCAACATTTTTTTTTCTCTCATGTCACAAAGATGAAATATTGAGCTTTCAAGGAAACTAAAAGCTCTATTACTTCTTCATATGTACTCTTGTCTAGCTATCTTCTGTCACCCTGGAACTGTGCAATTGATGTTTTAATTTAAGTGCCAGACATTTCATATACTCATATTAAATTTCATCTTATTAAATCTGGCCCATTGAGACCTTTTTGCATACTGGTTCTGTCATAAAAAAATTAATCACTTTGTGCCTTGCACATATTTGTTGTGCATCATCTATTTTTTCACCATAAACATTAAAGTTTGTTTTACATTTTTTAAATGTTTCATGGATTACCAAGGTCAAAGGAAAATGTTTCATGAACTGAGGACCAACCTTCTGGTAGTGAGATTTTTATTTTATTTATTCATTATTCATTTATTTATTTTTGCAGGGCAATGAATTTTAAGTGACTTGCCCAGGGTCACACCACTAGTAAGTGTCAAGTGCCTGAGGTCAGATTTAAACTCAGGTCCTCCAGAATCCAGGACCAGTGTTTTATCCACTGCACCAACTAGCTGCTCCATGCTGGTAAGATTTTTAATCCTTACCTATAAGGATGTCTTTTGTTGGTAGTGGACTGAAAGTCATGCTTGTTTAATACTGACTAAAAGCCTGCAAGAACTTAGGTTCTGAAAAAAAAACAAAAAGTAACTGGGAAATTAAGTTCACCTCTATATCATTTTAACACATTCAAGTAGGACTTGAAGCTTATATAGAATATGAGAACCAGGAAGAAATAAAGCAGAGAGCTAAACTGATGTGTTAGACCTATGTTCAACTTCTGCCTCATACACTTACTAAATGCATGATCTGGGGAAGGTCATTTAACCTTTACTGGTTCAAATAATCATTTATAAATTAAGGGGTTTCAGATTTCATGGCCCCTAAGTTCTTTCCAATTTTAAATCTACAATCCTGGGACTTTTGTCATGGAACTTTTATAAGTGTCTTTTATTTGATTTTAGCTTTTTGTTATTGTTTTTATTTTATTTATTTTTTTAACATTTTAAGTTTGGAAGTGTCACACCCTCCACACACTATACTAGAGAGAACCACCATTTGACACAGATTTATAAATATATGAAAAACCATACCATCCAAGGTTCTATGGTTCTGGTTATCAGTTCTTTCTCTACACATGGATAACATCTTCTTTATATATCCTTTATAGTTAATTTGAGTATTTATAAAACCCAGAATAACTCAGTGGTTCTTTCTTTAAATGATATTGCTTTACTGTATGCAACATTCTCTTGGTTCTGTTCATTTCACTTTTCATTATTTCATACAACTCTTTCCATGTTTCTCTAAAATGAACCAGTTCATCATTTCTTATACCACAGTAATATTGCATCATAATCATACACCACAACCCATTTTTCCATTCCCTAATTGATAAGCATCCCCTCATTTCCAGTTCATTGTCTTAGTGGGATTTTATAGTTTCCTATGACACTGATTTTTTTCTCTTTTGGTCCCCATTTTTTCTTGCTTATTAAGATCACTCATAATTCCATTGTCACAAAATCCATTTTGACAGCCTAGCACATTGTTGTTGTTGTTTTGTTTTGTTTTGTTTTTAGTACTATTATGTCTTTAGAATGTCAGGCTCTACTTTAAGTGATAGGGATTATACTGAATGATAAGGAAAATTGATTAGAATAAATTAAATCTTAAGAAATATGTTCTTGTAAACAAACTTGAAGGAAACGCCTATAATATGCTTCCTCAGTATGAAATATTCTTGAAATAGCATGCACAATTTGCTTTGTGGTATATTGGGGGAAGTGCTCTGCTTCTGGGAGAGTCTGTATTTTCAGCACAATTACTCCACACATGCTGCATTTCAGCGAAAATTGTTGCTGTTACCTTCCATTAGCTGTTTACTGATCCCATGAGCTAGTTAGCTAGGAGTTTGTATTAGCTGCAGGTTATTTAGACCTGAGTGCATTTTTTTTTATAATTTATGTCTATGTATAGGTTATTCTTTGTTAGTGAAAATTCCAAAATATAAACAAATTATAAACTTAGCTATATCTGAAGGAACCCAAACTGATATTTAAACTATTCTATATAAAATATTCTATATAAAATAGTAGCCCTCACTGCATATTCTTAAACCAAAAAGAATGTGAAGCTGATAGTTCAAATTTCTTACCAAGAGAACTATTCATTAAGCGTAGACATTCTCCTTTGTGGTGGCAGATCCTGAATTTTTGGTTTCTTATTTTTTTTAATTAAAAAAATATAGCCAGGGAGCCAAGATGGCAGATTAGGGACAGCCACCCAGCTGAACTCTCCCAAAATTCCCCTACAAAGAACTTTAAAATAATGTCTCAAATACATTTTTGGAGCAACAGAGCCAGAAAAAGTTTGGGGTGAGACATTTTTTCCAACCTAAGAAAACTTAATAGGTCAGCAAAAGTCTGTGGCACAGTGATGAACACCTGTCCAGAGCATACACATATGAGGGTAGCAAGAGCAGGCCTAGCAGAAGCTTTTCAAGCTCAGTCCAGAGACAATAAAGACATAGGACAAACAGTCAGAAAGATTTTACAGGGAACACTTTCCTGACACTGAGTATAGCTCGCATTGATTGACAAGTCTACTTCCTATGTGAAATTCTGGGTATCAGTTCCAGAGTGGAAAGAACTACTGCTAGTTGGTCACAGGGAGCAGGGGTCCCAGTCACAATAACAAAGTAAGGAGGAGCACTAGTGATTCCAATTACAGGGGATCCAGTGCCCTTCCTGCATGAAGACCAGAACATAGACCAGAATAGCAGTAACTATACCTCTCCCAGGAGGTTAGAACAGCAAAAACTTGTAGACCCCCAGAACTACCTCTAAAAACAGCAGTACATACACACACACACACACACACACACACACACACACACACACACACAACCTGAAGCTTTGGACAGTGCCTTCCCAAACCTGGGTAAATAGAGTCCAACTTTAACATAACATTAAAAGTCAAAAATAGGCTGGAAAAAAAGTAAAAAACAACAACAAAAATGACCATTAAAAGCTACTCCAGTGGGAGGGAAGACCAAGATATAAATTCAGAAGAACAGCTACAAACAAAGCCACACATGAAATAAAGCTAATTTGACCCAAGCCCAACAAGAATTCCTGGAAAAGTTAAAGACAGAAATAAGCGTGGTGGAGAAAAAATTGGGAAAATAAATGAGTAATATTATAAAATTATGAAAAGATAATTAATAGCTTGGTAAAAAGCACAAAATCACTAAGGAAAATAATACCTTAAAAATAGAATTGGGGGCAGCCAGGTGGTGCAGTGGATAAAGCACCAGCCCTGGATTCAGGAGGACCTGAATTCAAATCTGGCCTCAGACACTTGACCCTTACTAGCTGTGTGACCCTAGGCAAGTCAATTAAACCTTATTGTTCCACAAAAACATAGAATTATGCAAATGGCAAAAGAGGCACAAAAACCAATTGAAGAAAAGAACTGCTTAAGTGTTAGAATTGGCCAAGTAGAAAAGAAGGTACAAAATCTCACTGAAAAAAATATCCTTAAAAATTAAAATTGGCCAAGTGGAAGCTAATGATTGCATGAGACTTCAAGAAAAAAATCAAAGAATATCAAAGAATGAAAAAATAGAAGAAACTGTGGAACAGCTGACCTAGAAAATAGATCTAAGAGGGCTAATGAAAGACTTACTGGACTACCTGAGAGTCAAGTCAAAGAAAGAGTCTAGACATCATATTTCAAGAAATTATTATCAAGAAAATATGCTCTGGTATCTTAGATTCAGAATATAAAATAGAAATTGAAAGAATCCACCAATCTCCTCCTGAAAGAGATCCCAAAATGAAAACTCCAAGGGATAGTATAGCCAAATTCCAGCATCCCACTTTAAAATTTCAGATGATGTGGTTCTGAAAACTTATTCAAGGCTTATAATTCTCCAGTTTGCCTATCTATGTTAATTAAATTAGCTGCATAATTGCTTACACTCAGTTCCTTGTTCAATTGTTGAGTTAGTCTTTATTTTAGATATAGGTTTAATTGTCTGCATGGGCAAAGCCTGTAATCTAAGACTCTGAAGGCCTAAGATGGTTCACCAACATCATGACCTCAATCTAATTACAAAAATTACAGTATGTATTTTGAATCTCATAGGAGAAAGTGAACAATAAAGCTTTCTCCTTGTGTTGTCAGAATAATACTTTAGTAAATCAAGAGATGCATGTGCAGGTAGAATCGTTTCCATTATCAAAGTTTTTTTATTATAATTACAGCTTAATTGTTATTATAGTATCATTATAGATTAATTATTATCTTTGATCCTGTTATTTTAAAATAATTTTTCATCTTTTCTTTTGTTTCCTTTTATTTCCCATTATTGTTTTTCCTAATGGCAATATACATAGTTAATAGTGATTGTTTTGAGAAATTAAGGGTCATCATATGCCATAGACATCTTGAAAGAAATTTGAGAGAAGCAATAAGTACTAGGATAGTTTGTTCGAAAACATGTCATGCTCTCTGTCTTAGCAGGATTGAACCCCCCCCCCCCCCAGCCAATCAGTGCTGTTGAATTGCAGGGTACAGGGAATGACTTACATGCAAGGGTTACAATTAGAAAGTGAAGCAAGGTTTAGTTTGTGTATACAAAAAACCATGTCAAACAGCTCCCTTTTACTAATGATTAGTAGTAGTGCAGGCCCTGACATGGGAACCCCAATAGCCAGCTATCACCATGGATCCTTGATTCCTCCTCACTAGAAGAATGGCTGAGCCTGTCAATATAAATGTAGGAATATAAAGACATAGGCAATCTCCCAATCCTACTCAGGTCAAGGTCAAATTGTTTTTAGTGATTATACAAAATAATTCTAAACTTGTTTTAAAATGGAAACATCCTCAGCAATGTATTAAAAGCCTAAAGTGGGGCAGCTGGGTGGCACAGTGGATAAAGCACCGCCCCTGGATTCAGGAGGACCTGAGTTCAAATCCAGCCTCAGACACTTGGCACTTACTAGCTGTGTAACCCTGGGCAAGTCACTTAACCCCCACTGCCCCACCAAAGAACAAAAGCCTAAAGCATGTGCTGTTTCATTCTAAGACTACCTATGTAGAGTCTCTTACTGCCCTTCTCTGAAGAAACATTTTTTTTCCTGCTATACCAACATTATTCCATGTTCATTCTATATATCTAGGGAAAACTATGATTAAATCAAGCCTTTGTGCACATCAGAGCTTCTCCTAATTATTGTCATTGTGATGGTGAAATTTTCATTAAGTTCAAAGCATATCCATGTCTTATAAAATTTGTTTGGGGACTTTTCTCTATCTCATGATAATATGCTTCAAAGATAACCTTGTAGAAAGCTATGTTTGCTGCCCTCCCCCCCCCAAAAAAAAAATAAAGGTAGATAGAAACTAGAGCTAGGTGGTAACTGAGAAAAAGAGCGTAAATTGTAAGGCTTATGAGGTATGTGGCTAGCATGCAAGCAATCATGAAGTTAGTATGACTCCACCCTTTTGAGTAACTGTGTTGAGGAATGTAGAGCTAAATTAAAGGAACTTGACATAAAAGGCAGAGGGCTTGGCCTTAAGTCAAGAAGACTTCAATTCAAATCTTACCAATGACACATGATGGAACACCATAAAAACCATCAGATTGATACTTCATTATTGTGGAAGGTCTTAACTGCAAACCAACCTGAACACATTTCTTACATCTGCAAGAGCAACAATTAAGTAGCCATTGTGGATTCTCATGACATTTAGAAGATGTGGGACAGTCACTGCCAACAATAAGCCTTCCTGTATATGTTGATATTATAGTTCTTCTATAAAATTCCTAACAGCTATTACAGAATAGGATTCCATTTACAAGCCTACATGCTCTCCTGCCACAAATCATACACAACAAACTAGTATTAAGCACAGCAGTAGCAATAGTGTTTGAAGATTGAACATTATTTGAGTCAGGAACATTTGAGGATGTAATAGGCTTGGATGACTCAGAACCCTCTACTGGTCACCTACTGGTTCTTGTTTATCAGAAGCAGAGGAATTAGTTACTGATTCAAGTTTGATGGTTGCAGTGTGATTACTTAAAGAACGAATAAAGTCCAAATAGTATAGGTGAGATGAAGTCCCCCAAGATTAAATTAAGATTCAGCTAATAAAGTAAATGATCATTGCAGATGTCAAAAAGAATAGGTTGTAATTTTATACTTGCAAAAGATGGTATATCAGGAAGATGAATAGGATCCAGAATAAGCATAGTGTCTTGGAAGAGTTCATGCCTAAGGAAATACACTTAGAGAACATATATCTTATAACCAAGTTAGCATTTAGAAAATTGAGAAGTATAAAAGTTCACAATTATTTTAACAAGAATAAAATCTTCTAAAATGATTAAAATCCATTTTAAAATAAATTGAAGAAAAACCTCCTCTGCTAAACCATGAGGTTATCCATGAAAACCATAAATAGGTATCCCGCCACGAAGTAGTACTCTCTTGTACATGAGTATGCTGTGCTATTTGCAAAGTACTATTTAGCAATTTTTGTAATTCCTTAACATCATTAATATCACCTGAATAGTCTACATAAGAACAAGATTGATTAATAATAGCACAAGGTTCTCCTTGAGCAGCTGTCAAAATATCCAATGCTAATGTATTTTCTATGACCATATGAGAAACAGAATCAAGTTCAGCCTGTAGTTGATATAAGGAATTAAAAGTGTGTTGAATAATAACTGCTGTATTCTAAAAGCAAGTTTCTCCAGCTCAGAAGATAAGTTGTTTTTTTTTTTATATTATAGATATATACACACATATCTAAAATTGTGTTATTCACTGATGTTATATATTGCCACAGGCAATCAATAGGGCAAAACTGGGATATTGGTTAAAATGGCAATTCCTGTAAAAACCCAAAGTCAGTGTTGCTTCCCCTTTTCTTGAGTTGACAAGCTTACCCACCTGTTGCTGCTTTTAGCAAGATCTTTGGACCAGTTTCACACTAAGTACCTTGTTCTTTGGTTTCTTGTTAGTGCCAAGAAATTACCAAGTTTTGCTTGCTTAAGCCTAGATAACTTAGAACTAACTCATCAGTAACTTGTTTAAGACTAAGTTTCTCACCAAACAACATATAAGCTAAAGGTCCAATACCCTAAGTGCATCTTGGTTTCCTCACATGGTGTGGGATGGGGAATAATAGTATAAATTTCTAAGGAATCACTATAATCAGCCAGTCTATGCCAAATGGGTTAGTCACTTGCACCCAGGGCTGTTTCTGAAAAGTTACACTGTCTCCTCTTAGACAAAGTTAAGCTACCTCAGAGGACAGAATCAGACAGTTTTCTTGGAATTACATTTCCACTGAGCCCAATGGTCTGTTTCCTTTAATTTAGGTCACAAGGCAGTCAGTTTAAATCAGACTATTACCCTGCCAAATCATAGTGACTGCAGATACCATAGGAATTGATATCAGCTAGGGCTCCCAGAATCTTACTTTGTATATTAGAAAAGAATGCCCATAGTTAAGCACCATTCAGGACTACATAAGTTCCTGAAATGTCATTAGTATAAACAAGGTACTGGAAATATTCCAAGAAAACTTAGGCCACAGTTTCCAGGTTCCAGGATTTATTTTGTATTTTCAATTAGAAATAATATTGCTGTTATAAAATAAAATATTTGAATAATAATTCTTTACAGAATAAGATTCCTAGAGTTTATTCCCTAAAACAGAACTATTGAGTTAAAACATATGATTGTTATGTTTATTGAATACCATTTGATTCCTTTAGAGCCAATGACTTTAACATTATGAAATTTTAATAGCAATAAATAATAATCATTCTTGTTTCTCCATAACTCCCTCATTAATGTTTCATTGGTTTATTTTTTTAGCAGTTCTAGCCAAGTTGACAAATGTGGGGTGATGCCTAAAAGTTGGATTAATTTCTATCTTTTTTTTTTTGAGTTTAAGATTTTTTGAAGTGATAAGTAAAAATTGTTAAATATTTTTTGTCTTCATTTGAAAATTATCTGTTCATAGACTTTATTTTTTCTCCATTTGGGGCTAGAGATAAAGAAATGCTAGTTTAATTATATACCCTTGATTATCAGTGAGGAAAGGCACTTTTCAAGTGATTAACATTTTCTGTTTTATTTTTTCCTTTGAAAATTGTCTGCCCTTTTACTTACACTATTTATCCATGATGTATCTTTGTAATTAATTAACAGTAAATTAATTATATGTTTTAGAAGTAAAAATATTTACATTACATTTCCACAAATATTTCCAAACTTGTTGTGTTTACTATATTATGTTTTTATAAAAAAGAGTTTTTAAATAATCATTTAATGAAATCAAGTTTCTCTATTTTTTCCTTAATAATTCAATCTTTTTTTTTTTAGTGAGGCAATTGGTGTTAAGTGACTTTCCCAGGGTCACACAGCTAGTAAGTGTTCAGTGTCTGACGCCGGATTTGAACTCAGGTACTCCTGACTCCAGGGCCTGTGCTCTATCTACTGCGCCACCTAGCTGCCCCTCAATCTTTTTTTAATAGAAAACTGCTCCTCTAATTTCTATATAAAATTCACATACATGTACAGTTCAGATCAGTGTGAGGACCTCCCTGTGTGGAAACTCATTCTCTGATAAATATTAGTAATTCCACTCTAAGTCAAAAGCTCAGAGAATTGCCCGTGGCACTGAAAAGTTAAGTGACTTAACCATAGGGGAAGAGCTAAAATGTTTCAATGGTCATACATAATCCAGCCTTTCTTAACTGGAAGTCAGCATTCTATCTATTAGATTGTGTTGCTTTTCAATTTCGTTAAGTACATTATTTCTTTTTCTTCTAGCATTTTGCATAGTTTGTTTTTTTGTAAATATTTCACTTAATCATTCTACTGAGTTAGGTATTATGGTGTGAAATGTGAGTCAAAATCCATTTTCTGTCAAATCGCTTAGTACTTTCTCTGAACCTATTTTTACATAATAAATCCTGTCCCTGTTATCTTAATTTTGTATAAATTTATCAAACATTAATCACAATTTTAAAATTTGGATATCTAATATCTATCTTCTATCATACTTATCTATTCATTTTGTCCCATACTTAATAGTTTTGATATAAACCAAATTATATTGTCTTTTAAAGTCTAAGAATACAAGGCCTTTTTCATTAATTTAGTTTTTCAATATGCTCTTTGGTAAATTTTATTATTTAATATTCTATCCATCCATCCATCCATCCATCCATCCATCCATCCATCCGTCTACTATCTATCTATATATCAATCTATGTATCTGTCTATCACCTATCATAAACATCATCATTATCATCTCTCTCTCTCTCTCTCTCTCTCTCTCTCTCTCTCTATCTATCTATCTATCTATCTATCCATCTATCTATCTATCTATCTATCACAGCAGCCTGTTGATATGTCTACCTGCCTTAAATCTCTCCCCACTCCAATTCATCATTCCTAAAGGTTAGAACCAAACATGTGATTCCAACCTTTCAATAAATTCTAATGGTGGAGGCAGCGAGGTGGTACAATCGATAATGCACTGGCCCTGGATTCAGGAGGACCTGAGTTCAAATCCGGCCTTAGACACTTGACACTTAGTAGCTGTGTCACCATGAGCAAGTCACTTAATCCTCATTGCCCCTCCAAAAAAACAAAATTCTAATGCTGCCTTATCACTTACAGGATCAAATGGAAAAAACTCTCTTTGGCATTGCGAGTCCTTTATTATTTAACTCACACAAACATTTCCAGGCTTTTTTCACCTTATTCCCCCACTCTTTCTTTCTTTCTTTCTTTCTTTCTTTCTTTCTTTCTTTCTTTCTTTCTTTCTTTCTTTCTTTCTTTCTTTCTTTCTTTCTTTCTTTCTTTCCTTCTTTGTTTGTTTGTTTGTTTGTTTGTTTGTTTGTTTGTTTCTTTCTTTCTTTCTTTCTTTCTTTCTTTCTTTCTTTCTTTCTTCCTTTCTTTTTGTGAGGCAATTGGGGTCAAGTAACTTGCCCAGGGTCACACAGGTAGTGTCAAGTGTCTGAGGCCAGAGTTGAACTCAGGTCCTCCTGACTCCAGGGCTGATGCTCTATCCACTGCACCATCTAGCTTCCCCCACTCCCCTACTCTTAAATTCAGTGTCCTCACCCTCCTTTCTGTTCCTCTGACAAGAAACTTCATTCTTTGCTTACAGGAGTTTTATCTGACTTTTAAGAATGCACCCCACCCCCTTTTCTTCCTCCTGGTTTCTCTGGCTTCCTTTAAATCCCAACTAAAATCCTATCTTCTACAGAAAACATTCCCCAATCCCTCTTTATTCTACTGTCTTTCCTCTGCTGATTATTATCTATTTATTCTGTATATAACTTGTTTGTACATATGTATTTACTTGTTCTCTCCATCAATAGATTTTGAGCTCCATTAAGGCAGGGACTATCTTTTACTTCTTTTTGCATCTCCAGTGCTTATTACAATGTCTGGCACATAGCAGGTGTTTAATAAATGTTTATTTTCCACATAAATTTAATTATGATATGTTCTACTTCTATTTAAAACTTTTTATTTTGATTGTATTACATACAGTTATCCTTTCCACATCACAGGGTTTGTATGGGAGCTACACCCCACCCTGCTCCCAGGTCTAGAAAATCTGTGTATAATGTTTTGGCTCTCCCTTCATACCAGAGAAGAAATATGAATTATTATGGTATTAAGAGAAAATATATTGATATTATACAATACTATACATATATTTTATGCATTTCTGAATTTCTAAACTGTTTCTGCTTCTTCCTCTGCTGCCCTTCCCATTTCATCTGCCTCTTCTGCAAAACTCCCCCAAACTTCCCATTTAATTTTTTATACCTACACTAGATTCATAGAAACCAGGTAGGGGTTTTGATGTGGAACGAATAACTGTAGATACATATGTAAACTTTGCACTGTTGTCTGAAAATACAGGATGTATAATTTCTGCATTGTTAAAAAACTAGTAAAATGTGTATAGGCATACTCTATAAACCAAGTAATATGATCAATTCTTGTGAAAATAATATTCAGATTTTGAAAGTGTTGAGGTCACTGATTCTTGGGCTATGTTTATCTATTTTAAATTGTATCACTGTTAATCTTTATTGTATGTATATAATTTCAATTTTTAGTTTGAATTCTTTATAAATTACCATTATTTTTCTTGCCTTTGAGTAGCTATATTATATTTTGCAATAATTTTTCCTAAAAGCTACCTATCAAAGGTTTTTGTTGTTATTCATTTTATAACATGACTCTTCTTTGAAATATGTATAACTCTTTT
Organism: Dromiciops gliroides; assembly: GCF_019393635.1. Taxonomy (NCBI): domain Eukaryota; kingdom Metazoa; phylum Chordata; class Mammalia; order Microbiotheria; family Microbiotheriidae; genus Dromiciops; species Dromiciops gliroides. The sequence continues at coordinate 244,945,255 of NC_057861.1, read as the reverse complement.
TTGATATAAAAGAATATCTTTCATATCTATAGTCAAAATGAATAATTTTTATTTCCCTTATAACATTTTCTTCCTACTGTTACTGATACTGCCTAGCAAGAGTAAAATCTATCTTAAACTTATTTTAACTATAAAAAGTAGTTAATAAAACAACTATGTATTATTAAAAACTATTAATTTTATAACCCCCTTGAGATTTAGTCCCTTTTTTATTATAGACAAGGGTCTTGCTTTGATAATCACATTTTCCTTTTCCCTTTTTTATTGGTAAATGCAGATTTGTGTTACTGTTATTTATCCTTTTTTAACACATATTTTGATGTGAATTCCAAATGATAATCTAAAATATTAGAGGTATGTTCATACACACACACATACACACACAGTTTTTACAACATATATAAGTGTGTGTTTATGTATGTGTGTGGATGTGTGTTTGCAATCTATTACCACTCAGTAGGTTTTGTTTTGGAATTTTGTGGTGGGACCAATTTGGGGGGAGACACTCAGATGAGTTTTGAAGATCTTTATTTGGCCCTGCCTCCTCTTTAGTCTTGGATACTAGTGCTGGTGCTGCTGGTTCTGCTGCTCTAGATGGAGTGATTGGTATTAGGCTCCACCCCTTGCTTCAGTCCCTTGCTTCTATCTCAGCCTTCTAGTGGTCCACAACTGGTTTGAGCATCTGGTGATCTCTTTCTTCTTCTCTTTACACCATGCTCAATTGGGAATTTGTTCAATCCTCTGTTTGGCCTTAATAGCTCTACTGGGGACACTTAAGGATTTGGCAGTTCCAAATTAAAGAATCACAGAGCTTAGAATATAATATAGTACAAGGCAAAGGAGTTAAGTTTACAACCAAGAATCACCTACCGAGAAAATTGAATATACTCTTTCAGTGGAAAAAATGAATATTTTATGAAATAGAGAACTTCCAAGCATTTCTGATTAAAAGGCCAGAGTTGAATAAAAAATTTGACCTCCAAATACTAGACTCAAGATAAACATAAAAAGTAAAAAAAAAAACCAAAAATCCAAGAAAGAAAATCTGTAAGAAATTCAAAAGTTTAAGCTCTTTATATTTCTTTATGATAATATTTCTAAGTTGTAACAACTTTATTATGAAAACAATTAGAAGGAGTATATGTAAAGAGAGGATGTGGTCATAAGGTAATATTGAAGAAATGATAACATTTGTAATTCTTAACAATGGTATTATGAGAATAATTAGGAGTATATGAAGACAGAGGGTGTGGTTATAAGGTGACATTGGCACAACATTCAAAAAATAAAATTAAAATGTAAGAAAAAATTGCATGGAAGAAGGGGCAAAATTGAATGGGGAAAATTGTACCCACACACACACACACATACATGAAGAGGAATGGGAGAACTATTTTAATGGAAGAGAAGACAGGGGGATAGGCAAAGATTAAAACTAACTCTCATCAAAGTTAGTTTAAAGGGGGGGATATCCAACACACTTGGTTGGATAGAGAAATAGATCTGGTTAAAAGAGGTAAAGAAAGAAACTATATCTTGTTGAAAGGTACCATAGACAATGAAATCATATCAATAATTAACATATATGTATTAAATTGCCTAGCATCTAAATTTGTGAAGGAGAAGTTGAATGAGTTACAGGAGGAAATAGAAAATACAACTAACCTTAAAATTCCCCTTTCAGAGCTGGATAAATCTAACCAAAAGATAAACAAGAAAGAAATTAAGGAAATGAATAAAATTCTTGAAAAAATTAGATACGATGCATCTCTGTAGAAAATTGATTGGGAAAAGGCTTAGAAAGATGGTGGATAAAAGACAGGGAGCTCTCAAACTCACAACATGATCACTCCAAAAAACATTCAAATAATGCCATAGTACAAATCCTGGAGCAGCAAAATCCACAGAAAAATGTGCTAAAACCATTTTCCAATCAAGAATGGCTTGGAAGGTCAAAAGGAAGGAACTGCTGTGCTAAGACAGCAATGGAGCCCAGCCCCACAGTCTCGCTAACACAGATCCAGGCCCAGGAAGGCCTTACCAGAGAAAGAGACCCCCAGAGCCTCTGAATCAACTGCAGTGCCAGTGTTGTCTGGAACTAAGTTCAAGGTCTGGTGAGATGGCTGAGCCGTTGGCAGGGGGAAATTACAGGGGTCTCTGTAGGTGCTGAGGCTGAACTTGGGTTTTTCACCCCTGCTGGGAACCAGGAGGTAGGCGTGAGTAGCAGTGACCCACGTAAGGGAGGGGCCCAGGCTCATCACAGCTGACAACCATAGCACACAAACCTGGGTGATTAGCAAGTTGGTCTGGGGTTATCTAGAGACCAGGGAATGGGCCAGATGAGTGAAGAAACTGCTCCTCCTTAAATCATAAATTCTAGAACCTCCTAAAACTTGGGATAGTGCAGCCTGGAAACAGTGCCCCATTTTAAGGAGGTAAAAGAAAGGCAAGATGAGTAGACAGAGAAAGGTAAAAACCATAGAAAGTTTTTTTTCAGTGAAAAGGAAGATCGAGGTGCACCCTCAGAGGAAGATATCAACATCAGGGCCCCTATATCTAAAGCTGCCAAGAAAAATACTAATTGGTCTCAGGCCATATAGGCCCTCCAAAAGGACTTTGAAGATAAAGTTAGAGAGGTAGAGGAAAAATTGGAAAGAGAAATGAGGGTGATGCAGGAAAGACAGGAAAAAAAAGTCAACAGCTTGAAAAGCCAAATTGGCCAAATGGAAAAGGAAGTACAAAAGCTCTCTGATGAAAATAATTAACTAAGAATTAGGATTGAACAAATGGAAGCTAGTAACTGCATGAGAAACAAAGACACAGTAAAGTAAATCCAAATGAATAAAAAACAATAGAGGGCAATGTGAAATATCTTCTGGAAAAAACTGCTGACCTGGAAAATAGGTCCAGAAGAGGTAATTTGAAAATTATTGGTCTACCTGAAAACCATGATTAAGGAAAGAGCTTAGACATCATCTTCTAAAATATTCTCAGGGAAAATTGCCCTGAAATTCTAGAAGCAGAATCTAAGATAGAAATTGAAAGAACCCACCAATCACCTCCAGAAAGAGATCCCCAAAGGAAAACTCCTAGGAATATTATAGCCAAATTCCAGAGCTCTCAGGTCAAAGAGAAAATATTTCAAATTGCCAAAAAGAAAGAATTCAATTACTGTGGAGCCCCAGTCAGGATAGCACAAGATCTAGCAGCTGCTACATTAAAGGACTGAAGGGCACGGAATATGATATTCCAGAGGGCAAAGTAATTGGGATTAAAACCCAGAATCACCTACCCAGCAAAACTGATTATAATCTTTCAGAGGAAAAATGGGATTTTAATGAAAAAGAGGACTTTCAGGTAATTGTGATGAAAAGACCTGAACTGAATGGCAAATATGACTTTCAAATACAAGACCCTAGAGAACCATAAAAAAGAAAACTGGAGTTGTGAAGTGGGTGACTGTCTTCTGTCTGAAGCCAGGTTTTGGCTGGGATCCCTCTGGGTCCAGGGGTGATGCTTTGTCCATGGTGTCACCTAGCTGCCCCATGATGACATCTGTAGGGTTAAACTGAGGGGTGAGGGGAATGCACTGGTGGAGGGGGAACAGCAGAGGTGAAATCCTACATGAAAGAAACAGGAAAAGGCTTATGGAGTGGGTAAGAGATAGGGGAGGAACAGGGCAATAAATGAATTTTACACTCATCAAAAAAGGATCAAGGACCTTAAACTCATCAGTGTTACCTCAAGGAGGGATTAACATACACACCCAACTGGGTGGAGTAATCTATTTAATCTGGGCAGTAAATGAGCCTGACACTCATCAGAATTGGCTCAAATAGGGAATAACATTCAGACTCAATTTGGTGGAGTAATCTCTCTAACCCTGCAGGAAAATAGCAGGGGAAGGTGATAAAGAGAGAGGGGCAAAAGAAGGGCAGATTGGGGGAGGGGACAAAGAAGCAAATCCCTTTTGAAGATGAATAGGGTGAAAGAAAAGAGATAATAGAGTAAATATCATGGGGAAGGGAATAGGATGGAGGGAACCAGTTAACAATAATAATTGTGAAAAAGAGAAAAGGGGGAAAAATTGTACAAAAAATATTTATAGCAACTCTTTGTGGTGGCTACGAATTGGAAATCAAAGGAATGTCCATCAATAGGAGAATGACTGAAGAAGCTGTGTTATATGATTGTAATGGAATATTTTTGTGCTATAAGAAAGGACAATCTGGATTAATTCAGAAAAAACCTGGAAAGACTTATATGAACTTATAATATATAGTGAAGTGAGCAGAACCGGGAGGACATTGTACGCAGTGATGGCAGTATTGTTCTATGAGCAATTGTGAATGACTTGACTACTCTCAGCAATGCAATGATCCAAGACAATCCCAAAGGGCTAATTATGAAGCATACCATCCACTTCCAGAAAAAGAACTGATATTGATTGGACACAGACTAAAAAAAAAAGAGTACTTATGTATTGTACATATATAACCTATATTAGATTGGCTGCTGTCTTGTGGAGGGGGGAGGAAAGGGAGGGAGGGAGAAAAATTTGGAACTCTAAATCTTATGAAAATGAATGTTGAAAACTACCGTTATATGTAACTGGAAAAATAAAATAAATGTTTGCTGCACGTAAAAAAAATGTGTTTTAAGCTAGTTTGAATTTCATTGTCTTTATTCTTCCATGTGTATTTTGTTCTTCTAAACTGTTTATTTTTCCAATTGATTATTTGATCAAATTATATAAAGAATTTCTTTGGTAAATTGATTACTATTGCAAGTTTAATTTAATTCTAGAAATACTATTTTTACCAAAAAAATTATTATTTGGAATTATTCTACCTTGTAACTTATATTCTGAGTCAAAGTAAATTCACATTTTTTGGGATCATTAGCTTCAATTTTAAATCCATATGAGACTTGGATTATGGGAATTTACCATTTAAGACATTAATTGCCTTCATCCATGAGAGGAATACACACAAGAGCAGGCATTGGACTGTCACAGAAAGGGAGACACATGAAATTCAGGTAGTGCACTATCTTGGGAATTGGCAAGAGAACAGCTATTGGCAAGAGTCAAGATTAGATTCTTTTGGTTTAATTTTCCCCCACATGGCACCGTGTGGCTGGGCTATACCATTTCATTTGACACCTGACTTCAATTCCCCCTCCTATATGCCTGATGCCATGGACATCTCAATCCCATGCATCTGATTAAGTCTGACTCAGTTTCCTCCAATATATTCGGTGGCATGGATGTATATCCCATCTACCTATTTTAAGCCTGGCATACTGCATGGGATGTATGTACATATATATATATATATATATTGCTTAAGTGTGGGAATGCTCATCTCCCATCATTTCTCTGTTCTTTTACAGTAACCCCCATAATTATCTCAGGTGTCATGATAAAAATAATGTTGGATTTGGCCATGATATTTGCTACCAATTATATTATATTCTTTAATTTCTCATAATGGCATCAGGATAATTTGACAGATGATGCAAAAAGTGATGAAACAAAGATAAAAATTATTTTCTAAATTAATATCACAATTGTCTTCTCAATTTATCCTCCACAGGGGGGGGCTGTAGTTATATTAAGTTTTAGAGGAGTGTAGTAATATTAACTTTTAGAGAATATTTTAATTTTTGTTTTTATTATATGTTTTGTGTGTAACAGTGAAGATTCTGAATTCCTTGGACATGTTCTTGAGAACTCTCATTGTTTGATTTGATTATTAGAAAAGCTATTTTAATGTTGTGTTAAGCTCAATTTTGTAGGAAATTTTCCTGGCTGATTACCAGCATCCACACATCAATACCTAAAAAGACTTCCAATCCACAACTACACCCAGAGGACATCCCAAGAATCATCTGAGAAAAGACTTCCAAATACTTAAATGGACATTTCCCTGTTTTCCTTTTCCACATTGTATATACTGTTTATAATGTCCACTTACTAAAGGGGAGTGCTCCCTCTAGTTTTTTTTGTTTGTGATGTCCACCTGCTAATAGGGGTGTGCCCCCTTTAACCTTTGTCAATGTGTCGCTCAATTTCTTTTTCTTTCTTTAAATTCCCTTTACTTAGTCATAAATATCTGTAATGTTATTGCTTCCTAAGAGGAAACCATGTTTCTTCACCTGAAGGGGGGGAGGGGAATGTGATAAAATAACGGAATTTGGCAGATGCCCAGGGGCCCTACCTGATTGATTTAGTATTGTTTGATTTGGGTGAGAATGAGAAATTGGCTAAGTACCTACTTAAGGATGATGGGATGGAGGTCACATGTGGCTGGCCCTGAGTGACATGTTGGTGTACTACTGATGTCATCAAGAGACCACTCTCAACCAATGAGCTTGAACAACCTCCCTTTTGGGGGACAGAGAGAGGGACTAGGAAATGGATGCTGGCTCATAGAAGAACTCTCTTTTTGGTGAGGAGGAATGAACATGGCAGCAGATGGAGAACAAGGTTGGGGGGGGACTTCAGTGTCGGGGGGTGCCCTCTTAATCATTCGGAAACCAGCTTGGTGGTGAGAGATTTCATGTGGGCTGCTAGGAAAGGAAATTGCTTTCTTTCTCTCTGGCTATACCAAATTAGATCAGATCTATTCTTTGGAAATATAAAATTATTACCAGTTCTTCCCTTCCTTGGATTGTCCTCTGCACATAATAATGATACACCTACATTTTCTATCTTTTATTGATGATTTCATAGTCCCATGGTGTCCTTCTGCTCTACTTTACAACCTTTACCCTGTCATGGTCAGTAAAATCATAGGCTTTCCCTATTCTACTCTCAACTCCTATCTCTCTCTTTGGATTAAACTGGAATTCACATTCTCTGCTAAAAATACTGTAAGAACACTAGATTTGGATTTAGATGACCTCATTTCTAATTCTGTCTCTAACATTGACCACTTTGGTGTCCTGGATCAAGTCCCTTGGTCTTTTCAGGTTTCAGTTTTGGCATCTGTGAAAGGAGGAGCTTAAAATGGATGCCCTCTAAGATTCCTTCCATATCTCTATCTGTTTCTATCATCCTATTCACTTTTCACTTACTCTTTCAGGAGACAAAGAGTATTCATAACCTAGGACTTCACAAGATTGAAGAAGAGGCTAACTAACACAAAAGTATCATTTTAATTGTGATGCAGTAGATAGAGTACTTGACCTGTACTTAGGGAGAGTTGAGTTAAAATATGACTTGACACTTACTAATTGTATGAATCTGGGCAAGTTATTTATTCTCAGTTTACTTCAGTTTCTCTTGAAAATAAGAATAACACTAAGGCTTATCTCCCAAGGCTATTGTGAGGATCAAATAACGTGTTTTCATGGAACTTTTAAAACTTTATTATTGCTTGTTTGTTGTGGTTCTTACTATTATTAGCTCAATACCCCCAGATCACTTCTTGCCTTAATCCACAAGTGGGTAAGACCAAATTGAGGTACAACATTATATTGGGAATTTCCACCACAGCTGCCTTCCTATACCTGCATACATGTTGGCTATCCAACCATTAAGTCCCCTGGATTACCTTTACAAGTAATAACCCCAGAATAATTTCTATACATTTGAGAGGCAAGGGTCAAGATAGCAATACAGAATCTTAGACTCTCAGAATTGTCAGCAACTGTAGAGTTACTCAAAAACATTCCTAAGATGTAGTCATCCAGATTTTGCTTGAAGACCTCTGGTGAGGAACACACCAATTCTTAAGGAATTCCATTGCATGTTTGGGTAGTTCTATTTCTTACTAAGGTTTTTGTCATGTCAATCCTATATTTGCCCTTCTCTAACTTCTACCCATTGATCCAAGTTCTATTCTCAGGTGCCAACCAGAACAAGTTAAATCCCTCTTACACATGACAGCTCTTCAAATATTTTGAGGCAGCTATCATCCCTACCCCACCTTCTTTTCTTTAGGCTAAAAAATTTCAATCCCTTCAACCTAAACAAGTTTAGCAATAAAATTTTCTCTACTTTAAAAGAAATTTTGTGGGGCAGCTAGGTGGTGCAGTGGATAGAGCAGTGGCCCTGGATTCAGGAGGACTTGAGTTCAAATCCAGCCTCAGACACTTAACACTTACTAGCTGTTTGACCCTGGGCAAGTTACTTAACCCCAATTGCCTCACTAAAAAAAAAAAAAATTGTTCCTTGGTTTATATGTTGAAAGTATAAGAAAATAAGACTAAAGTCAAATGTCCTTTCCCTGACATTAATTTAGAACCCTTTCCCCCTGAGACATAGGATTATGGAAACAGATTTTGAGGTGGAAAGGGCTTGAGAATCCATTCAACCTCTCTTGATCTCCATCCTAAAATGTGACAGTGAACCCAATTTTTCAGGTGTGGTCTCACCATGAAAGAATGAAACCAGACTGTTACTGCCTTTGATCTCAAGATAATACTCCTTGTAACACAAATTAAGAATGCGTTAGCTTCATTATCTGCCATATCATCTTGCTCCCTAATATCATACTACAGGCTATGCCCAAATCACGAGGTCTTTTCTAAAGAGAATTGCTATTTAGCCTCACATTTCAGATTTTATATTTGTGTAATTGATGTTTTGACCCCAAGTAAAGGACTTGACTTTTATCCCTTTTAAATTTTATCTTATATTCAAAATAATATTTTAATGGTCATATGTATATTTATGTATGTATGTGTATGTGTGTGTGTATATATATATATATATATATATATATATATATATATATATATATATTCAGAACCTGAGTTTCCCTTTCACTATACTAGGTATTCTTCCTGACTTTGTACCATCTTCATTTAACCAATCTTTCTTTCTTTCAAATGAACATAGAGACTTTTTTCCTAACCTTAAAATCTAGACGTTTGTTCAGTTTGAATCTGCCTAAGTTATCAACTCTCCCAAACATCTTTATGTTTACTGTGGGGATAGTATGAGAGATGTTGACAATGAGAAGACTTTTAGGGCAGGGAAAGACATCTCCTTTTACAATCCTGCTGTATTAGGGGAGGCAAAGAAAGGAAAAATTATGGGGTTAGAGGGATTTCATTTTTTCTAAGGAACTCTGGGCATGGACACAGTAGTTCAATCATGGAAATGGGAGGGGTCTTTCTTTTTCTTGGCTGCACCAGAAGCAATGAAAAAATATATAGGATGCTCCAGTATGTGCACAGATTGGGGGCAAGCTCTGGCTCCTGGTACTATTGCAGAAAAGATCAACTCTATTAAAACTGTCTCTCTGTTATTAAGTACAATTATTGGCCACACTCAGATTTTATACAAGTCAGTTTGGGGGCAAAGTACATTTATCTACCTAAAGTTGATGAAGAACATTTTTCACCTTCTAGATGAGAGACAACATAGGGAGAGTGAGATGCAGGTACTACTTCTAACATATATAGACTGAGTGATTCTGGGCAAGATACTTGAAATTTGAGTGTCGCCATTAGTGTGGGGGTCAATTGGTCCAGTCATACTGGAAATCAATGTAGAAGTATATCTCAGGCAATTCTCTTAATCTTCTAAAAGATATAGGAAGTAGGTACTGATCTGCATCAACCTAGAAGGTATTATTTATGGGGTATTCTTACACATAGGAAATCATAGATCAGGTCTATTTCCAGTAGCAAAAAATAAATTATATATTATTCCATAATAATATAAAATTTAATAAAACATAATAAAATTGATATAATAATTATGTATTACATAAATTTTGTTATTTAGAATTTCCTTTAGTCAACTCTAGTCTATCCTATTTCTCCTCAATTTAAGTATATTTAAGTTTAAAATACCAAGGTTTTACAAAATCAATCATAATTTATTAAGTACTTAATATGTGACAGTTACCATATTAGTCACTTGGGATACAAAGACAAAAAAGAAACAGTACATACTTTCAAATAGTTTACAAGCCATTATTTTAAAGATTTGTTTGTTTTTTGGGGTTTGTTTTAGGAGCAGCTAGGTGGTACAAGGGCTAGAGCACTGGTTCTGGAGTCAGGTGGACCTGAGTTCAAAACAAGCCTTAGACACTTGATAATTGCTGGCTGTGTCTGTATAAGTTCCTTAAGCCTGATCATCTCACAAAATCAGTAACAAAAAAAAAAAAAGTTTTTTTTTTCATTTCAAGCAAACAAAGAGAGAGAGAGACAGAGAGACAGACAGAGAGAGAGAGACAGAGAGAGGGAGAGAAATTATACTGAGAATGAAAAACTGGGTAGACCACCAAGATTCTGCTCTAATCTTCCAGCTTGCTGAGCACAGGAAGAAATGCATGGAACTAGACTCCCATGGGAGACACAAAACCAGAACCCTTTATTTTCTCTAAGCATTCTGTTGACTGAAAAGAGATCCTAGTAGTTAGGTGACAGTTGCAGCATATGGTAACAAGAGTAGAGAATTTGGAGTTAGAGGACCTGGGGTTTAATCCTGGCCCTACCACTTACTATTGGTGTGAAGTTTAAATTGCAGTACTTAAACTTTTGGTACCTCAGTTTCCTCATCACAAAATAAGGGTATTAGATTAGGAGGCCTCTAATTAACAGCAAACCTGCTCTTAATAATGAAAGCATGGTAAAAAGATGTAAACAGTGCATTGATAACAGTGATGGAAAGTTCTAGTAGTAATAATTATCAGCCAATTGTTTTCAGGCAATTTATATTTTAATGGAATACGTTGTGTGATTTTGTGCCTGAGGAGTTTTGAGCTAATTTTATATTTTTCCTATTTTTTAAATGCCCACAAATTTTGCAAGAATTATAGAATCATAGGATTTTGGTACAACAAAGTGCCTTGGACGTCATTTAGTTCAACCAATCCATTGTATAAATAATAAATCAAGGTATAAAGGAAGGATGACTTGAGAAATGAAGAAAAGTAAATACATGTACAAAAGTACACACACATACACAAACACACATACAAACATACATACACAAACACTAATGGTCTAAACACTGTAGTTTTCACTTAAACCAAGGACAGGATGATAACCTTCATATTAATATTTTTAGAAAAAATATTAGGAAAACCAATATTTTCTTAGGAATTAAATGGAACATATATTTTTTTTCTTTTCAGTCATTCTGGAATTGATGTGGCACTATCCTAGTTCCATCAGAAAAAGATGTTAGCTACAGATACCATCTATTTATCAATCATTGCTTTTATTGTATTTATGGAAAAATTTCTACACTAATGAAATCCTTAGGCCTGATCATTGGTGCTCCCTCCGAAAAGAAAACAAGAATTGTTAGTTTTACTTTAACAATTAAAATTCTTAGTAGAAAAAAGCATGAAAAATTGATTCCTTTATGACTCACAATTTAATAATTGGGCCAAAATCTAATAACTTTTTCCCTAGAAAACTCAATGAAATTTTATAACAGAGGAGTATTTTTAAGATAAGTATATATATACATATAGAGAGAGTATGTATGTGTGTATATATGTGCATGTATGTATATATACATGTATATGTACATGTATATATACATGTACATATACATATATATACATATATATGTGTATATATATATATATATATATATATATTCTTGTACCAAAATATAGTTTTAAAAAGATTTACTTTTTTTTTCCTCCCCTTCTGCCATGTAGATTATTCGTTGCAAATCACTCAGGTACAAAATATGTCCTCTTGGTTCATGAAAGCTTCTTTGATCTTCATGTAAATAAACAGTCTGCCTTCCTCCCATAGGACTCTTTCTTGAAAATGATTTCTTTCATCAAGTAGTTTGTCTCATCTCAGTGAACATCAAGGTAGTTTTCTTCAGAGCTTCAAACAAGCATTTCCTACACATTTACAGGAAATATACTAAACATTATAAATGGCAAACTACCTCACCACCTTTTCCTGGGAAGCTGAGCACAGACAGAAAGAGATTTCATTTTACTAACTCTCACATATTGTGGGGGAGATGTGGCCTGCCAGACATTGAAGTCATAAGGCTTGATCCATGACCTCACATGAACACATCCTCTTCCTTCATTGAAATCCTATAAGATGGTCCCACAGAAGAGGAGTCCTTTTGTGAGAAAAGATGTTATCTTATGTCTTAATATGGCACTTGGAAGTAACTGTGAATATGGGAGAATAAAGAAGCTACAATATAAAGAATGACAAATTCAGATAGGAGGGCAGATTATTAAGAAAGGAAGGATTTTGCTGATACAAAATCAAAAAGAACAAGTACAAATCTCAGAGAATATACTTTTTTTGTCTGAGTATTTACTATGGATTTCATCTACTTATTTTTTTTTCTGGTATATCCGTAGTTTTCTTGAGCTCTTCAACTCCCATTTGGTTCAGCATCTTTATGATTCTTATTGCAGTTTGGAACATTTTTTTTTTATTTTTGCTAGATCTTCTCCAAGATGACTGGTTTCTTGCTGAATGAACCAGTCAGTCAGCTGTGAAGCCAATTTTCTTAGCTTCAGCAGACAGGGTGCCCTTTTCTTTCATTTTTTTTCTTCAGAAGCTGAGAAATATTTTTAATTGAATCAATCCTGTAAATTATAGCAAGACTGGGAAATGGAGTAACAATATTTTCACTTCATCACATTGTATAAAAAGTTGATGGTCCTATTAGAGGATTTTTCTTCTAAAACTCATTGTGACTGTGGAAAGGTATGAACATCTCAGACTGCAAAGTAGGCAATTATATACCGCAAATGTAGGCTATGTGAACAGCTGCTTCTAATTATTCAAAAACTAAGCTTTTTTTTTTTCATTCCAAATGATCAGAATTGGTCACCCAACCTTACCCCAAATCTGAAAAGTTCCAACATTTCTTTGGATGTTTGCACTATAATAACAATATGGTATTTTTATAAAGTACCTTTATGTACACAATCATTAGTAAAATGAATTCTAATTTGATCCTCACAAATAACACTATGAGGTAGACATTGCAGGTATGAATTTCCTTTTTTTTCTGGTCATTGAGGGTCAAGTGACTTGCCCAGGGTCACACAGCTAGTAAGTAGAAAGTGCCTGAGCCCAAATTTGAACTTAGTCCTCCTGACTCCAGGGCTGGTGCTTTATCCACTGTGCCACCTAGCTGCATCTCCATTTCCTTTTAGGGATTAGAAAATTTAGGGTCAAAGACATTTAGTTCCATGTCTAAGATCACAAAGTTGGTAAATAGCATGGTCAAAATTAAAAGCTAATTGTTCAGAGATCTATCCCAGGGCTCTTTCCCTTATCCCCAGATCCTGTTGCCAGTTAAAACAGTACATCTTGGGCAGTAAAAGTTCAAGTTACTTGTCACAATAAATGTGCTATACTGAGACAAAATTATAGTTATTTAGACTGACGATAAAAATACAATAATATTATAATGATAATTATCATTTCTAGAACTCTTTCATGATTAATAGGACCCCAATGTTTTTGAGATTAGGGATAAATTACCGTTTTTCTTTGTCTAATGTTGTATTTACTTAGCTATGCACGTATTTTCCTCTCCCAATAGGGAAAGGGGGATATTTTTGAGTGACTAGGACAGAGACTTGCAAATAATCTTCTTTTTTTGGTGAGGGGGTGCAGTTTGGAGGGCAATGAGGGTTAACTGACTTGCCCGGGGTCACACAGCTAGTAAGTGTCAAGTGTATGAGGTTGGATTTGAACTCAGGTCCTCCTGAATCCAGGGACAGTGCTTTATCCACTGAGCCACCTAGCTGCCCACACATAATCTTCTTATTGAATTATTAAGCTAAACAAAGAGTTCTTAACTTTTTGTATATCATGGACCCTTTTGGCATGCTGTTGAAGCCCATAGACTCTCCCTCAGATGAGAGTGCTTATTGTTCAGTTGTTTCATTACTTTCTGATTCTTAGCGATTCCTTCAGGGGTTTGCTTGGCAATGATACTGGAGTAGTTTGCCATATATTTCTCTAGCTCATTTTACACATGAGGAAACTCAGGCAAAAAGGGTTCAGTGACATGCCCAGGACTACACAGTAAATGCCTGGGATTGAATTTGAATTCAGGTCTATCTGACTCCAGATATGGTACTCTACCTACTGCATCACCTAGTTGATCTAAAATTCCTAAATGCATAAAAAAATCCACACTATTGTAAACTCATTACATTAAAATACAGCTATCAAACATTTTGTAAAAGTTATCAGGCCCCAGGTTAAGAGTCTTTGAACTAAAGTCTTCAAACTTCACTTCACAATGTGATTAATGCACTGCTCTCATTGAAAAAGCCTCTCCTCAATCTTTTTTTGTTAAGTTAAGTGATTTACTCAGGGTCACACAGCTAGTAAATGTCAAGTGTCTGAGGCCATATTTGAGCTCAAGTCCTCCTGAATTCAGGGCCAGTGCTTTATCCACTGTGCCACCTAGCTGCCCCCAAGAAACTTAGTTTATACTTTTTTTCTTTTTCTGAGGGTTAAGTGACTTGCCCAGGGTTACACAGCTAGTAAGTGTCAAGTGTCTGAGACTGGATTTGAGTTCAGATCCTCCTGAATCCAGGGCCAGTGCTTTATCCACTATACCAACTAACTGTCCTCCTCAAAATTGTAAGTGGTACCGTATTGCTACTGAATAAAGTATAAAATCATTTTCCTGTCATCTAATTTCTTCCAAAATAATTCTATCACACCCTTTCTGCCATATCTTCCCTTCACATATGACACATTTTAGCTAAACTGGACTACTTGCCACCACCACCACTTTCCAGTACTCATGAAATCATCCAAATTTTCCTAGGGCTCAAATGTTCTGGTTATCAAAGCAAAAAGTGATGTGTCCTTCCTCAAGAGCTTCTGGGGCACTTCCCTTTTTTACTTATAATGTTCTGATTTGCACTATTAGGCTGATTCATATGTATATTATCCATGCATTACTCTGTAATCTCTGTGAGGGCAACACATTTTTGGATGCTTTGCAAATAGTACAGTACCTTTCACTCTGTATTGTTCAATAAGTTGTTAAAATTGTTTTGAGATGAAGACTTGAATTGGTTTCCTCTCCAGGTTATGTTCCAGATTTGAAATTTCACTTCAAAAATCTAACACCCTTAATTGAAAATAAATAATTTAAATGTATTCTCTCATTATAAATTCTGTGCTTTCCTTAATGTATCACAAAATCAATGTCTTTGGATAGTTGTCATTCATTTCATTTACACTGAGGTTACTCTAGATCTCTTCACTATCACATTAGCTTATCTTTTCCATCCTATATTTTCATTACTGGCTTAATTTTATTGCAAACTTTATGTTGGGTCCCATTTTTGTCATTCAACTTATTACAGTAGTAATTCCACCCATCTATTTCTTCATCTAAGCCAATATACAGTTGAGGCCTGTTCCTCTTCACTACAGAATTTATCCCAGCTTTATGGCAATTCATTAATCAATTCCTTTAAATCTGGTCATTCAAACAATCACAAATCTTCCTAACTGTACTTGCCCACAATAATTTTGAGGACATGACAAGAGATTTGATCCCATTAATTACTGAAATTGAATTTTACTATATATTACATTTTCCTAATCTAGTAAACCTTTCATGACAGCATCTCTGACAGTAATCAAATCACTGCTTGAAAATATCCAATGTTATTTAATACCTACCTCTGAAGATGGTACCACTGACAATTAGGGCAATTAAGTGGTACCATCTTCAGAGGTAGGTATTAAATAACATTACTTTGCACTGAGTCAAAATGTTCAACTTTATAATTTCAGTTTCCAAACTTCACTTTTCAATTGGCCTTCAGATGAAATAAGTTTAAACTCTATTTTATGTGACCAACTCTCATTTCCAGGAAGCCCCATTTTCTCCTTATAATATTTATATAATATGGGATCAAATACCCTCTAGTTGATCATTTTCCTTCTGGAAAGATAGTGCCCAGAAATGAACAAAGTATCCCAAAGGTGGGCTGATTTATACAAAACATAGGGAGTATATTTCTTCCTTCATTCCAGATACTGTGCTTAGATTATATTTGTATTTTTGATACCATGTTGAAATGTTTTATAAAATTCAACTTGGATTCTACCTAATCCCGTACTTTTTTCATATAAACTGTTCTTTATCTGTATCTCCATCATCCTTTACTTTTATAGGTTTTTTTCTTAAACAGGTTTTAAAACTTGATAATTTTTTTGTTAAGTTAGTACTTACTTATGAAGCATAATCAGAATTAGATTGTTTGGTCTTGGAAGCCCAGTTCTACTCTCCAGTGTATCATCTCACTTCTTTGTCATCTGTGATTTGGAAACATATATTACCAATGTTTTGGTCCAAATAATTTATCAAAAATGTTTAATAAAGTCAAAGTCATCTACTGTGGAAAGTTCTATATTATTCATATTATATATATAGAATAAGTATTAAAATTGGAGTTTACAAGCACACACATAGAATTTTAAATTCTCATTCAGCTCACTGCTGACAAAATAAGCCTTTTCAGAGCTGTTTCCTTATATTAAACATAGACAATATGAATTATTATTTTAAGAGCATAACTTTGGTTACTCCCTGGTGTGTTGTAGTTGATTGTCATGACAGGAAACTGATGCTGGCGGTAGTTGTTTCTGTCTATTTATCTCATTTATTTTTGAACTAAAGAATAGGAACAATATTGTTTTGAAACAATTTTGCCTGTGACAAAGAGTAAAGGGGGTATATTATCATTATCTTAGCAGTTAGCAACAGTAAACACCACAACATAATCTAACATGCTAACAAAAACTTTTTTGTTCAATTACCTCTTTTTCTAAAGATTTCATCATTCTTCATAAACTTCACTTAATTCCCCAGCCTAATACCCATCCCTTTAAAAGAATAATTATGAAAATAATCAACCATTTAGTGAACACTTATAAAATGCATACTATTTTAAAAGCCCTATCCTTCATTATGGTGACACAGAGACAACAATGGACAATTTCGGACCTCAAAGAGTTTATGGTCTGTTATGTATATGTTGTCCAATACCATTTAACATAATAATGCTCTAGAACAGGGCTTCTTAGACTTTTTTCCATTTGTTACCCCTTTTCATCCAAGAAATTTTTATGTGACCCTAGGTATATACATATACAAAATAGGTATACATAATCTTTTAATGTTGCCAAATTTTTTACAACCCCCACATTCAGTTTATGCAGCCCCATATGAGGGCCTCACCCATAGTTTAAGGTCTGATCTAGAGCATGGCTCCTATTAATTCCCATTTACTACATTATAAGATGTGAGTGCCTCTGTGATAAGAAGGGTTTGGTTTACTTCTTTCTTTTTTGTGAGGTAATTGGGGTTAAGTGATTTGCCTAGGGTCACACAGCTAGTAAGTATTAAGTGTCTGAGGTCACATTTGAACTCAGGTCCTCCTGAATCCAGGGCCAGTGCTCTATCCACTGCACCACCTAGCTGCCCCTGGTTCGGTTTTCTTCAACTCCAAAACGACTTTCTAATTCCATTTTGGGTAGAATGCTACATTTAGTTTTAATGCCAACCTTGTGTGTTCTGTTTAACTTATTGGGAAGAATTAGCTACAGTGATATTCACAGTTCTTTGCTGCTCTTTTGGAAATGAAGCATTAATGAAAGTTTAACATCAGTTTTCTCGGTTATACTAAAATTTAAACAGAAAGTTCTTACCATACTTTGAACCAGGTTGCTTAAATTGTTAGGCATAGTTTTGCAAATATTATGTCTAAATTGGACTAGCTTGTCAAAGAAAGCAATTCTATTTGTTTTTTTCTTTCTTCTCCTAGACATTTAATTGTCATCTGAGGGCTAAGTTATTTCCTCATCTTTTTGAGTGTGAACGGTATCCCCTTTCTAGTCAGTATTCAAATAAACAATCTCATCCTTGTGTGAGTTATACTGCAGTTGGAATCTGTTTCTATTGTCACACGCTATTTGTTTTCGTTATGAGATAGGTCAAATGACACTGTCTGATACTCTACCATGTTATTCTTTAGCTAAAATAGGTATGCTTCAAAGCTTGTGTTTGTGAACAAAGAAATACTTCCTATTTTGAGCACCCAAAGCAAAAAGGGATAGGTTTCTAGGTCACTTCAAATGCTAAGGGCAAACTACATTGTACAGATGATAACTCAGACTAAATATTCAAGTTCATACAAACTGACTATAGGGTTCTTAAAATAACTTTGAAAATAATGAAGAAGTACATATACTTTCCGGTAGGTCTGTCAGGTTAGCTTTTCTCATTACTACCTTAAATTCAAATTTACTCATTCCTTGTAACATTTAAAATCAATAAACGATCTCAGTCTTGGTAGTGCACATACACACGTGCATACACACATATACATACTCACAGATACTTAACGTCAGATATGATAGTTATTTAACTTTTATGCAAAAATCTCTAATAGTTTTGAGCAGTCTCAAAACTTATACTCCTAACCTCATCAGAGCCTTATTTCATAGACCAAACACATTGATTATTGCTATATCCTAGCCATTGCCACCATCATGTGATAGAATCATAGGATTTAGAGCTAAGAGAGATATAGAGATCATTTGGTTCAATGTCATAATTTCACAGAAGAGGAAAGTTAATGTTAGGGTGATTAAGTGATTCTTTTAGGGTCACAAAGGTCATAAGAAGGAGAGAAAAGATTTAAATCTCTGACTTTAAAATGAGGTGCTTATTCCATTATGCCATAGACATCTAGAGTTTTCAAAGATGTTAGAGATAATGTAGAGCAGTGTCACCTTTTCTCAGTTTGTCAATCTTTCTTATAACTTATTTGATAGTTATCCAGTCTCTGATGGATCATTGTTAATGAGAAAGAAATCACTACCTCATTAGGTAACTCATTTGGGAGCAGTTTTAAATTTTTGGTAAAAATTACACAGTCAAAATTAGTGTCCCTTTATTTTGCACCTTTTGATTCTAGTTGTGCCATCTGGAACCATACAGAATAAGTTAAATCCTTCATCCACATGACATTGCTTCCATATTTGAAAGCAGCTAAAAGGAGGAAGCAAACTAGTCAAAGTTAATGAAAAGCTCCACCCACCCTCTTTCATGTTCTGCTTGATTATTCAGACATGGTAAAAATCAATCTTTGAAGGCTGAGTTGTCTCAAATTTCTCAACCCTAAGGAAAGATAAAGTATAAAACTACAAAGGTCATTATTGAAAAACAAATAGGAAACCTGAATCCAGAGAAGGGAGAGACTGGAGATTTAGATAGAAGCAGGTTAGAGAACTTTAATCATAATTTCATAGAGGGACTAGAATCTGCTAAGGGCAGAGGTAGAATACAATGTTTTCCCAGAATTCAATTTTATTAGGCCCTTGACAAGAATTCAGCTTGAAAATTTCTAAAATACTATGGTCACACTAGAGAGTGACAAATTACATAACTACTTCAGGGTCTTCATATAAATCATTTCATCAATAATTTTCATTTTCATTCATTCAATACACAGACTTACATACACTCAAATATCAGCTTTTGCAGTTTGTTCAGTATGATGGGAGTTAGGAGAAGATATGATGATTGAGCATTTTAATGGTTGGTGATAACCAAGCTAATCTATAGCTAGTTCCTCTGGTTTTTACCCAATTAGAGTTCTTTGTTTCCTTCACCATGAAGACAGCTGAAATTACTTCATATCCTGTACATAAAACCTACTTTGGAGAGGTTTGCGAGGAAAAGAATTTGAGAGAAAATATCTAGATCACTGACTTGTTCATATTTCTGAGAATTAGACTCCTCTTTTAATGAGCTTTTCCCAATCACATAACTTTTCCCAGGCTCATAAATTTGAGATCATCATTGCCTCTTTCTTATACCTCATCACACAAATCCAAGTCCACTTATTCCTACTCTAAAAGACTATTTGTTGTTCTGTCATTTCAGTCATGTGTCCGACTCTTTGTGACCCCATTTAGGGTTTTCTTGCCAAAGATTTCCTTCTCCAGCTCATTTTACACAAGAGGAAACTGAGACAAATAAGGTTAAGTGACTTTCTCAGGGTCGCATTGCTAGTAAGTATCTGAGGCCGGATATGACCTCAGGAAAATTAGTCTTCTTGACTCCAGGCTTGGTATTCTATCCACTTTGTCACTTAGCTACATATTAGAGTCAGGTTTCTCCACAAACATTAGTCTCATGTAAACTGTGGTCAACAAAATCACATATCTTTCTTTCTATAATGACTTGACCTCGATATGTATCTATGACCAAGGAGTGTGCTAAGATTAAAATCAAATCAAAATCCAATCAAATCACCAGAATCAATATATATCTGATGCTTTCTTTTTTAGAGTAAAAACTAACTTCAAGAAACAACAGAACAAGCTTTAAGGAGAGTATCATATATATATATATATGTGTGTGTGTGTGTGTGTGTGTGTGTGTGTATAGATATATATTTGACTTCAAATGCTATTCTTCTATGATGTATCCAATACCTTTGACAACAATCATTGTTGGTATAATTTGGACAGGTACAGATTCTAATTCATGCCTTAAATCCTACTGTGTTGTTGTTGTTGTTTCCCCCACTGGTAGCAATTTATTAGTTATACTTCCAATGGTTATACTAATATAATTGGTTATACTAAGACAATTCATTAGTCATGTTTTTTCTATGTGTATGTTTATATATATATATATATATACATATATACACACACATATATATGTATATACCCATGTGTGGATATACTTATGTGTTTATTGCTGAAGTTGGGTAGAGATGAGGGGGAGAGTTTCTTTCCTGTCATGTAATAGTCAATAATAATATTTGAGTAAACATAAATATTGAAGTCAAACTTTTTGAGGTAGTGGATGGGTGGTATTTTTTTTATTCTGTTTAAGAAGGAACCATATTATTATTTTTTTTTTGTTTTTTTAGTGAGGCAATTGGGGTTAAGTGACTTGCCCAGGGTCACACAGCTAGTAAATGTTAAGTGTCTGAGGCCAGATTTGAACTCAGGTACTCCTGACTCCAGGGCCAGTACTTTATCCTCTGCGCCATCTAGCTGCCCCCTTTGTTTTCTTTTTTTTTAAAAAAAGGAACTCTATTATTTCAGAAATAAAGATACATAGATGTCATTTGGTATCAGTCACATGATATATAAACTACATAATGCAAAGGGATACTTCACTATGGTGCCCACTTGATGAAAAACAAAATACTATTTCCAAGGCATTATATTGGACATTAAGAATAATAATATGAAAACAACATGACTTTCTCCTTAAAACATGTATAATTTAAGGAAGAGAATAAGATGTACTCAAACAATTATGATACAAGAAAGTATATGATAAGGGATAAGAAGAGGCCTAAAGTTCCTACTCTGAGAAAGTTAAGCAAGGAAAAATAATTCTCTTCTGAGCAACCTGAAATAGACCTTGATGAAAGACAAAGATTTCAATGGGGAAGAAGAGGGAAAGAGTATGTTTCAGATATAAAGAACAGCTATTATGAAAGCATAGAGGTAAAAAGGCCACCACAATGAGACTGCAGAAAAACTCAAAGTCCTGTCTGGAATAGGAGAAATGAGTGAAAAATTACTGTAAATGTAGGTTGGAATCATTATGGAGAGTAATATTTTTTTTTAAAAAATGCATGTTATCCTCCAATAATATAGCAAAGAATTAATATCTTAACCCTCAGTCAAGAGAGACTCATTGATTTTTTGATTTTTGCTTTTTTTAGTACCGGTGTGAATGGTCAGATCTAAGTATTGGTAGAGTTTCTTGGCAGCTATTTGCAAAATGCATTGGAGAAAGGAGAGACTAGAGACAGGAAAAAACTGGGTGACTGTAAGGGAAGCAAGGTGGCATGGTGGATAAAGCACTAGCCCTGGATTCAGGAAGACCTGAGTTCAAATCTGGCCTCAGACACTTGACACTAGGTGTGTGACCTTGGGCAAGTCACTTTACCCACATTGCCCTAAAAAACAACAACAATAAAAAGAAAAGTTTGGTGACTACAAGAATTGAAAGGTAATATGGACCTGAAGGAAACTTGGTCACTGGGGGCAGCTATGTGGCACAATGGATAGAGCACTTGCTCTGGATTTAGGAAGACCTGAGTTCAAATCCAGCCTCAGACACTTGATACTTACTAGCTGTGTCACCCTAGGCAGCCACTTAACCCTCATTGCCCCACCAAAATAAAACAAAAACAAATACAAAAACAACAACAACAACAAATGAAAGTTGGTTGCGGTTTGAATGGAGAGTAAGAAAAGAAGAGTTACTGCAAAGGCAGAAACAACAGAACTTGCCAAATGCTGTAGATATAGAGAATGAGGTAAAAGGATGGACTGGGGAAAATGGGAAAATAATTATTCTGAGGCTTTGTTCCTAAATTGATGGGAAGCTGGTGATTTCATGAGTAGAAATGTTGAAGAAAGGAGTGTTTAGGGGAAGCCTATAGCAAATTCATTTTTAAGACATGTGGATTTTGAGAGGCTGGTGGTCATACCTGTAAAGATATCCAATGGGTAGTTAGAGATGTGGTAATGGACTTCAGGGGAAAGACTTAGGCTGAATGGATAGATGTGGATAACTTCTGATTAGAGGTAAAAAAAAAAAAAAAAACCAGGAGTGCATTCAGTCATGAACATACAACTTATAGAGAGAGCAGAGGCCTGATTGCAGAGTTTTGTGGAATGTCTACATAGGAGGCAAGAGAAGAAAGATGAAGGAGGAAGGGGACCTTAAAAGAATCAATCATTAGCAAGAGAGCCAAGAGAAGAAATGAGAATCAAGGAAGGAATAATATCAATGAGGAGTGGTGGATACTAGGAAATATTAAAATTAGTAGGTGTTTTTTTAATGTGAAAGAGCACATACTTTTTTTTTGCCTTTTTTACTTTTGGCTTAAATTAAAAGATGTGCTCCTTAAACTTCTCTATTATTGCTATGCCCTTTGGCCAATAAATTTTGCTAATATATTGCAAGAAGAATTTGTCCTATCCACCTGCCCCAAGGTTGGGACAAAATGCTATTTCATGTTGTAAACTATTATCCTCTTGCTGGAGTGGTCTGGTTCATTGCCCTGAACATGCATCCTAACTTTAGCTCCATTCTCTGACTTTATTTTCAAATGGTAGAAGGCACAGACCTGTGATCTGGATATTCAATTTACTTTGCTTCTTATCCCTTGTACACACTTAGGTACTGTTTCTCCTTCTTCTTACTGAAAATAGATATTTCAATTTTTAGTCTTCAAGAGATCCACATCTTCCTAACTTAATGCTTTTGATCCAAATCTGTGAATACCTCTGTCATGTGTCATTTCCCTTCTTCACCATCAGGATTTTCCAATTTTTTTTTCCCTTCGACTACTCCCAAAGAAAATTTTAAAACCAGTTATTGGCCTAGATGTCAGCTCCAAATGCTACTTAGGTTTTGGGGTTTGGGTTTGTTTTGTCTAAATTGTTAGAATTGCTTATTCCATTGGGAGTCATTAAAGCTGTACTGTACTTAAATCTCAGCCATATTGAACAAAGGGACATCTGCTGGCTAACTGGCAGCTATTTGGCTGTCTTCCCTGAGACCACCCTACCCGACAATAACAATAACCCTTTCTTTACAGAATAGCTATCCCTAAGTGTCAGTCCATGAATTAGTATGTTAGAGTTCTTTGAGGGATTGGCCCATAAGTCTCTGAAATTGCCCATCAATCAGAAAATTTTAGTCAGAAGGGATCTCAGCAATCCTCTCACCATTTGAGAAGGAAGTATCTGTTTGCTTCACAAAGCTTTGTTCTGGTGTATTAGCACATATGCATGAGAAATTAGGAAGCTACAAAATTATGTGTGGTGAGCATTCTCTGTAGATCCTTTTTTTAAGTAATCATTAAGTATCAATCATTTCAGAAATGAAGATCCACAAAGGCAAAAAGGAACATAGAAAATGAAAATTGGACCTTAAATTAAAAGACTCAAATTAGAGGTCTCAGCTCTGCTATTTTCCAGCTATGTGACATTGGGAAAATAATTTAAACTCTATGAGACAATTTCTTTATCCATAAAATGAGGATGCTAATAAGATCTGCCTTACAGACAATATGGTTTTATAAATAAATTGCTGGACTTATACTCAAGAAAGTCTGGGTTCAAATCTCATATATATAGACAAGTCACCTAATCATTTTAAACCACGATTTCCCAATTTATAAAATAAAAACAATAATGTCTTTAGTACTACATAGTAGGGATGTTTTGAGGATCAAATTATATTTTTTTACAATTCCTAAAATGCTTTCTAAACCATAAGGTACTATATAAATGTTATTACTTCTACTAATATATATATATATATATATATATATATATATACATATACATATACACACATCTATATGCTTACATACACATACACATGTATATATACACAGATAATATAAATGCATATCTATATGACATAAAACATATGTGCACATGCATTTACATATATACACATGTTATTTTATTACTACATATATGTATATACTTTATAAAACACAATACAAATGCAAGCTCTTTTCACTTTTATAAGCTCTATTTGCCTTGTCTTTTCATAGGTAACCCAGATAACGCCCTGATTTTCCTTCACAATACTGTAGGACAGTTCAAAATAAAGTTTTTCTTGTTTTTTTCTGATCTATTTATTCCACTCTAGTCCATTGTCTTGTGTTTTTCTAAGACTTTTTTCTCATTAGTAAGCTTTTTAACCCCTTACAATAGTAGGTGTGGTTTGAGAGAAGAAGATGGGTTTGGAGTTACATTGTCTATGGGATGGTTCTCTGAAACCATAATTTTATTGTGGAAACTTCCCATCCTTTTCCACTGGAGTCTGGGAATAACAATTTGATTAATACAAAGCAGTGTTATCCTCTACCCGAAGTTTATAGAGAAAAAGAATCAGCACTGGGCTAGTAGTTAGGTGTTGTGCAAGTAGAGCAAATCACATAATCTGTTTATTTATCTGTAAAATTAGTGTTCTAGAAAAGATAATCTTTTCTCTCAATTAAATAAAAATGTATAAACCTTTGATGGTCTATTCTCTCCTATGAAGATTTGTATGAAAAGGAACATTTATGGTGAGATAAGATGAGTTTTAATATTTTTTTGTTGGGGGAAGATCAGGTGAATAACACTTTTTAAGTCAATTTTTTTAACTTTTTTCAATTTTGTGGACCCCTTTGATAGTCTGGGGAGGCTTGTGGACCTCTTTTCAAAATAATGTGTTTAAATGAATAAAATTTGTACTTATATATGTGAGTCTATAAATATAGATTCTATATCAGTCAATGAACATTTATTAAGCACCTACCAACTACTAGATATTATATTTAGTGCTGGAGATACAGAAACAGCCAAAAAACAGCCCCTACTCTCAAGGTGCTTATATTCTAATGGGGGATGTACTTATATCTATTGCTATCTCTACTTTTTGTCTATATTGATATTCATCCTTATACATATGCATATACATATACATGTATATATGTATATAAGCAAATTTATATGTATGTATTAAAACCCAAATTCATGCAAACCAGTGTAAGAATTCCTCTTTAAGTAATAGGCTTTGATTTCTCATTGTTATTAACTTAATAAGCCACTGTGTACAAGGCTAAAGTTGGGGGAAGAGAGGATAACTAATGTCCTTTATCATCCATAGAAAATAATTAGAAAATGATGTTTCCAAAGATATGATGAAAGAAGAATTTTTTAAAAACCCTATTTTTCTTTTAGAAAGTTCTACCATGGAATTTAATGGTTCTTCTGGAAAGATCCAAAGAAGAAATAGCATTTGTATTCAAATTTCAGATATTTCTCTTTCTTGCAACATGAAACCAAATGCCTTCATTGTGCTCTAAAGATAGCAATATCTATACTGTGCTATATTTTGGTTGTAGCTGGGGGAAAAGTACTGTTGACCTACCTCCTGCATTGATATGCAAATTGATTTTTCCTTGGTTCTAAATCACTCTTGAATGTCAGAATTTACAGTCCCCCCTCTCCTTACCATTCCCCCCTTTCCTTCTCTCACCTTTGAAAATCTTGTTAAAATGCTTAATTTTTATCTTTACTTGGAAACATATAGGAAGCTAATTCTCCAAAAGGGATGACTTCTAAGCTCTTTTTTTCTATGTATTTTCATGTGAAAAAATGCCAGCCTGAAGATTAAGTATTTATTGGACCTGGAAATTAAAAAAAATTGGTGAATTTATCCACCTAAAATATTCAACTTAATGGAGTAACAAAACAATCAGAGGACCCTCTGTCCTTGACTTCAAGATCTTTGTTCAAGACTGACATAATGCCACAGATGAAAGTAGCTTGTCTCACATTGAGTCTACATTTGAGGAGCTAAGAATGAAAAGAAAAAGTGTGTGTGTGTGTGTGTGTGTGTGTGTGTGTGTGTGTGTGTGGTCTGTGTTTAGTTTCTGTCTTAGAGGTCACTCAAAACCAGAGAGGTTGTTTACAAGACAGAAACTTATTGGAATTGAAATTAATGATACTGAAAACAGAAGGTAAAATCTGTCCATTCATTTTATATATTTCAATCAGGTGATGTTCAACCCTGGACATTTTTTTCTTTAAAAAATATTTGACATGCCTTCATATTTAAAAAAAAAAAGTAGTGGTAAAAGCAAGGTTTTGTCAGGGAACTATTTTTCAACTACTGACAGTCTGGTAAGAAATGACAGACAAAAAAAAAAATCAGTGATAAAAGACTCCTCTGTCTCCTCTCCTTACCTAAGCACACTGATACTTGACTAGAGTGAGTAAAAACAGTTTTTTGGAGAAGTTAATCAGTCATCACCTAAATTACTGATTAACTTAATCCTCTCCATCTCTAAGAGTAAGGGTAACAGCAATTTGCTGCTGAATTTACAGAAGATGGTTTCAAGAGGACATAGGCTTTAATCTAACATTTTGCCCAGCACCTAGGACAATGGAGACAAATATATTTTTGTCTTCATTTGACTTCATTAACATTTATTTTCATTATGGAGCAGATTTTGGTACCATAAGTAGCTGGTTGATTATTCTAATGCATCTTGAAGATGGACCATTGTATAGAAAGTACATGTTTCAATATGTCAAATTAATTTTGAGGGATAAGGAAATATATCTTTGGGGGTAGATATGTTCACCTGATATTGAAAATGTATCTGCCTTCTAGAGAATTTGGCATTCAGCATCATCCCTTAGGATCTGGAAGTGTTTATGATGAAAGGAGAGCAAGAAAGTAATTCTTTAGGTAACAATGAAGGTACTCGTTATTAGTAGACTGTAAAATTTTGTACACAAAGCCATCTTTTAGCAATATAATGAAGTAGACAAATTTTCTCTCAAGTACTCCCTTTCCACATTCCTTTCCTATCTCCAATAACATTTCTCTCCTGATAGACTTCCCTTCAGGTTCTCTGTAGAGAATCTGGTAGATATAGATTCCTACATCTCCCCAGCAGACCCAGAGTTTCTTAGGCAATGCCTTTGGTTAATACCCTTTTTCTTATTTATTCAAAATGCTCATTGACTCAGGATAGCTGAGCTCTGCAAGACAGTATTTGACTAAACTAATTATACTTTTTTCCTTCCACATAGTCTAATCCAGGGCCACTGACCCACTTGATGCTCTTCACAGGGGGCACTATGTCCCTTCTATGACTCCTGTCCCTCATACCTAGAATATTTTTCTTCCTCATTTGTCTCTGGCTTCCCTGGCCTCCTTCAAGTGTAAGCCCAAATGCTGTTCTCTGCAAAAGGTCTTTCCTGACAACAGTCTCCACTACATTGCTCTCTCCTCAACAAATCTCCCACCCCAGAAATTACTTCCCATTTACAATGCTCATATCTTGCATGTACATAGATGTTTTCATGTCTCCCCGTTAGAATGTGAGCTCATGTAGGGCAAGGAAAGTGTTTGTTCTGCCTTTCTTTGTATCCCCAGGGCTTAATACCAGGACTGGAACTTAATAACCACTTTGTAAATGATGCTGATGATGGTGATGGTGGCATGATATAGACTAATGCTCATTACATAAAGAATCCTTGGTAAACAAAGAACTATGCTTTTCACCCCTAACTTCAGAAGGTGGAAATTCATATCCTTAAATGTGGAATTTCAGTTAATAAGGTGGAAGCTCTACTTATACCCTCTGAAATCAGGGACCAGGGAAACTACCTGATCTACCTGTAAGTATGACCACTCTGCCTACTCAGAGAGCTCCCACAGAATTCCAAGTTGAAGTCATTTATACAACTTTCTTCCCAATAAGTTATCACATATGACTGGTACCCAGTAACCACAGGACAAACAGTACTGAATTTTCATCTTCCCCATATGGGAAAATTGAAATGATGATGATGATAAGATAAGCCTTTTAAAAATACCAGACCCAAACATTCCACAATGAAGGAGGCCTGTCCACCACCCAACTGTGAAGAGCACAATTACTTAACTCTTGTAGCATCTGTTCCTTCATATGTGATCTGAAATAAATGTAACTAGATCACAGCCTGCACTCAGCAGAGCAGGTTTTAATTACCACTACAGCAGTATACCTTGTAAGTACAGCTATACTAAGTTGCATAGAGCATGATGAAAATACAACATGGCAGATTGATCCTGAAACAATAAAATACTTTTTTTAAAAATTGGCTTTTGTTGTTAATTTTAAAATCCTCCAATTATAAAGTAGCAATTGCCATGATCATTTTTAGGATGCAGCTTTGCTTTTTATTTTTGTTTTTTGTTTGGTTTTGGTTTTGTTTTTTTGCAAGAGACTATCAGCCACCCCTCCCAAAGGACATGTATGAAAGATTTATATAAGTATACATAAATCCAGCTTTCTATTTCCTGAGTTTTCATAATAATAAGTTCTACTTTCCTTTACATTTTGTCATTTAGACCACTTCTACACCATAAAATGTATGTGGACAATTCAAAACAAAAAGCAAACATCTTTTTATGTGATTCTCATGAATCATTTGTAAAATATACTCATTTTTTTTCCATTTTTGCTAACAAGAATAAAACCATTTCTGCTCAGGTCTAAAGTGCCAAGTTAAAGTAGAAAAGTGAATCAATTTCCTAAGTAGTTCCAACAAGAGGGATTTTTATCTCAATTAATGCATATTTTAACTAAAAGCACTTTTTAAAGTCCGTCTGGATAATTACTTGAACCTACTGCTTTTCTTGGAGACTGTAGGTCTGACTAGTGAATTTCTTATACACATTTTTCTTCTTAAAAAGACAAGGCAACTGTCTTACAGGCATTAAATGTGAGTAATCATAAAACTATTAAAGCAAGGGCTATTTCATAACTTCCAAAGAAGTCTATAAATGGAGGTCCTTGGAAAAGATCATCAAAGGTACCGATGAAAAGAGCAGAGCCTCCTAACACTCAGGCAATGGCTGCTATGAGGTAGCATGTAAAGGGGGCTTTTTTTCTTTAAAATATTATAAATGAGGGGAGTTAGGTAAATTGCATTCATGCATTTGAATATATTCACATACTTTGGGTAATTGTGCTATCTTCTGACCCAGAAACAGGACCAGTGATTTGACGTGGGCCTATTAGACAATTATGTCAACCTTCTTCTATCACATACAGAAGCATTTTAAAAAAGTACTTGTGGGGCAACAATGGCCCTGGATTTAGGAGGACCTGAGTTCAAATCCGGCTTCAGACACTTGACATTTACTAGCTGTGTGACCATGGGCAAGTCATTTAACCCTCATAGCACCCCCCCAAAAAAAATCACTTGCAAGGAGGATTATTATTTTTTCCCTCCTTAGACTTTGGATATCTTGAGATATCCAAATACATGTTTGTATACTCAGGAACAAATGGGTATTTATTTGTATGTATGGTCTGACATAATTACACACACACATACATACATGTAAACATACATATAGTAATAGATAGTTTTTTATACACATACCTACATGTTGTCCAAAATGTCTTAGTATAGTTTTAAGCTTATTAAAGCTTTCATTTTAACTTCTCTGGATCTGACAATAGCATTAAGATTTGGGTTATCATACGTAAAATGCAGACACACATATGTGGTTTTGTATAAATATACAAATATATAATGCAATGCATGTATGCACATGTGTGTATACACAAACGTACCATGGGGAAGTGGGATTTTCTGCGTCTCTGTGTTTCTAAACAAGTAAATGCATACATATATACCTAGTTTTTCTTTAGAAAAAAAATATTCATTGATTCTTCACGAAGGAATCAACCTTTTCCCTAATTCAGGAAGTACTTAGAATCTGGATAAGTTTTATAGTCCACATTTATCAAAACTATTGCAAATTGGTACACTTACACCAAAGTAGCTATTGCAGAAATGTTAACTTAAAGCAATTCATTCAAAAGGGTAAAGTTAAATTTTCATGTAGCCTTTCTTCCTTCCAATCTGGTTTGTGCATGGCTCTTCCCTAAAACACTGCTTTTATCAGGTTTCTCTAATACCTACAATGGCTCCCCATTATGATGAGATCAAATTTAGACCATGTATATTCTGACTCCCCTTAGCTACACAATCTTTTCTCCAATTTCTCTCCATGCCCTTCTCTCTAGTCTTAGCCCTTTCTCTATTACCCATCTTCTGTTACACATATTTCCTCTTCTATTCCTTTAAGTTCATGCTACATCCACTTTTTTTATTTGGGTTCTCTTTTTCCTTCCAACATTTGACAATCATTTAAATTCCCAACTTCCTGAAGTTTTCCATGTCTCATGCCATTTTCCTTATCTCTCATACTTATTGCAGGTATCACACATTTTGGCACTTGATTATATTTTATTTAATTGTTTGGTGTATGTATGATGACTCCTTGATGAGGCTCTAACTCCTCTTAAAGCCTAGCTTCATTTCCATAGTTGTTAGGTCTTTTTACCCTCTTGAATTGTTGTTGTTCAGTCATGTTCAACTCTTTGTGACTGTCATGGTGGAAATAGGTGGTGGGAGTCCTTAAATATTCCTCTTTAAAGAATTACAACTCTTGCACAACTATCCAATTAGAATTAAATGGTCTTTTATTTGGGGAGTGGACAAAGTGACCAAGAGGAAAGTCAAAGACTTCCCTTTAAAGGTAGGAGATAGCTTAGAGACATCTTTCTCCTTGATTGGAGAAAGACCAAAGCTTTTATAAAGGATAGATGTGAGGGGGGCAGAGCCAAGATGGCAGGGGAAAGACATTAAATGCACAGGGCTCCTGATACAATCACCCCCAAAATAGCAATAAAATAACCCTCAGGGCAGAAAAACACACAAAAATACGGGCTGAGATTTTTCTCCAGATATAGATAGATTTCAGGGGGCAGTGCTGGGCCAGGATTCGACTGTCCCACCTCAGCGGGCCACCAGGAAGAAATCCTGAGCAGGGGGAGGCCCAGGTCAGGGAGGGGAGCAGGGGAGCAGTCTCATTGGAAGCTGAGAACCACACCACAGAAAGCTTTGCTGGTTGGTTGCTTATTAAATAGGCCTGAGGTTATCTACGGACCTGAGAACAGGCCAGGTGAGATTAAAACCTGCCTTCCCCCCCAACCCAAAACACCTGGAACCCTCTGAAGCTGACAACACGAAGAAGAGACGAGGAGCAGCCCCGCCCCCTCCACCCTCCCCACCCCCCACAGTAGAGAGTTTAAAATCAAATGAAAGCAAGGACAGGTAGGCTGATAAGAAGCCCAACCATCCCGGGGCCACTCTGTAACTTGAACAGTGTTTCCTGGAAGCAGTGCTACACTCTAAGAAGGATTAAAAAGCCAAGAAATAGTAAGCCAGGATGAGTAGGCAGAGAAAGCAGAAGACCATTGAGAACTTCTTTGGGGGTAAGGTAGACCACAATACAACCTCAGAAGAAGAAGATAATAACAGGGTTAAAGCTCCAACATCCAAAGCTTCCAAGCAAAACATGAACTAGTCTCAGGCCATGGAAGCTCTCAAAAAGGACTTTGAAGAGGAAGTAGGAGAAATAGAAAAAATATGTAGAGAAAAGGAAGAAAGAATGGAAAGGGAAATGAGAGCGATGCAGGAGAATCATTAGAAAAAGGTCAAAAGTTTGAAAAGCCAAATGGAAAAGGAAATTAAAAAACTGTCTGATGAAAATAACTGCCTAAGAATTAGGATTGAACAAAATGGAAGCTAGTGACCTCATGAGAAACCAAGACACAGTAAAGCAAATCCAATTGAATGAAAAAATAGAGGGCAATGTGAAATATCTCCTTGGAAAAACAGCTGACTTAGAAAATAAATATAGGAGAGATAATTTGAAAATCATTGGACTACCTGAAAACCATGACCAAAACAAAATCTTAGACACCATCCTCCAAGAGATTGTGAGGGAAAATTGCCCTGATATTCTAGAATCAGAAGCTAAAATAGAAATTGAAAGAATCCACCGATCACCTCCTGGTGATCCCAAAAGGAAAACCTCCAGGAATATTATTGCCAAATTCCAGAACTCCCAGGTCAAGGAGAAAATACTGCAAGCAGCTAGAAAAAAGGAATTCAAATTCTGTGGAACTCCAATAAGGATAAAGCAAGATGTAGCAACTTCTACATTAAAGGACCAGAGGGCATGGAATATGATATTTCAGAGGACAAAGGAACTGGGACTTCAGCCAAAAATCATGTACCCAGCAAAACTGAGTATAATCTTTCAGAGGCAAAAATGGGATTTCAATGAGAAAGAGGTCTTTCAAGCATTTGTGGTGAAAAGACCTGAACTGAATAGAAAATTTGACTTTCAAATACAAGACCCTGGAGAAGCATAAAAAGGTAAACAGGAAAAAGACTTCATGAGGGATATTAAAAGATCAAACCATTTACATTCCTACATGGGAAGATAATACTTTGAAATCGTAAGAAATTCACAGAAGAAAGGGATGAACTGAATATGAAGGGATGATATCTGTAAAGTATTTATGTTTTGTTCTTTATGGGGCAGACAGGGTGGGGTGTCTTATATCTGGGGCTGGATTTGGACTTGGGGCTTCCTGGGTCCAGGGCTGGTGCTTTGTACACTGTGCCACCTAATGAATCCATGATGACATCATTAAAATAGGGTTGAGGTGTAGGAGGAATAAACTGGGGGAGGGAGAAGGGAAGAGATGGTCTGGGGAGAGGTAGTTCACATGAAGGAAACAAGAAAAAAGCTTATGCAGGAGAGTAGAAGAGGGGGAAGGAGTTCAGGAGTGAGTGAACCTTAATATCATTAGAATTGGTTCAAAGAAGGACCAACATACATCCTCAAGTAGGTATACTAATATATTTTTGCCCTGAGGTGAGGGGGGAAAGAGAAAAGGGGAGGGGGGAAGAAGGGAAGGAGGAAAGGGCAGATTGGGGGAGAGAGCAATAAAAAGCAAAACACTTTCAAGGAAGATGAAGATGTTTTGCATTACTGCACCAGTATGACATATTGAATTGCTTGATCTCATAGGGAGGGTTGAGGAGGGAGGGAGGAAGAAAAATTCAGAACATAGAATTAGCTCAGGGACCCTGATCTCATTGGAGTGGGCTCATGGAGGGAATAGCTTTCATACCCAATTAGGAGGAGCAATCTATTTAACCCTGCAGGAAAATAGGAGGGGAAGAGAATAAGGAAAGAAGGGTGAAAAAACAAAACAAAACAAAACAAAACAAAAACAAAAAAATAAAGGATAGATGTTGTAACCATCTGACAATAGAAAGTTCCTTTTGGGGTTGGGAAAGCTTGAATGAGGGATGGGGTAGGAGAGGCTTGAATGAAGGGTGGTGGTCCTGACTTTTGGAGCTATCTTTGTCTTCCTGCCACTTAACTTCCCCTACTTCTTAGATGTGTCTGTCCTTCAGGTTAGCTTCTCATGGAGAAAACCTCTGAGTTAACCCAGACCTATGCTAGTGTCCCCAAGGTCCATGTGGTTTTATTGGCAAAGATACTGGAGTGGTTTGACATTTCCTTTTCCAGCTCATTTTACAAATGAGGAAATTAAGGCAAACAAAAGTTAAGTGACTTGCTCAGGGTCACCCAGCTAGCAAGTGTCTGAGGAGATTTGAACTCAGGTCTTCCTACTTCAGGCCCAGTGATTTATTCAATGAACCACTTTCCTGCCTCATAGGCAAATTGAAGTTAAATGTTTTATAGAGGCCAAACAGCTAGTAAGTATCTGAGACCGAATTTGAATTCAGGTCTTCCTGACTCCACATAAAATACCTAGTATTCATTTATCTGTGTACTGTTGTACCCTCCCAGTGAAATAATATAAGTTTATTGAGGTAGGGGACTGCTTTATCTTTGTATAGATAATCAATAGTCAATCAACACATAACCATTTATTATGGTCCAGTTATTGTGCCTAAGCACTGGGAATATAAGGAAAATCAAAGACAGCCCCTGCCTTCAAGTCTAGAATAGTGCCTGACCCAAAGGAGGTACTTACTCAATGCTTATTAGATTGCAATGGTCCTTCAAAAAGGCCAGTTTCCACTACATTAACAACACCCAAAGTCAATCTCAATCTTTTGTCTTGAATCCTCTAGAGAAACAGCCCTCCAGCAGCCAATGTGACCCTGAACATTGACCAAAAAACAAAAACAGGAACACCAAAACAGGAATTTATACCTAGTAGGCACTTAGATGCTTCATGAATTGAATTTTCACTTCATCTCTGGTTAAGAGAAAATGCACTTTCTCATTAAAATTTGATACAATTACTGTAATTGTGTTGTCCTAAAAGGAAGATTTAAAATGAAAGGCATGACATGTTTCCCCATTTGGCTTTACTATGCAATGTTCTACTTCAAATACTAAATTATTCCTTCTGGATACCACTGTACTCCTTTTGCATACCTACTTTGCTTATCCACCAATAATCCCAAACTCTAAACCCCCCTTCTAAAAATGTCTAATCTCTTTTTGGGAAGGATGACTACTGGGACAGCTAGATGGTGCAGTGAATAAAGCACTGGTCCTGGATTCAGGCATATCCTGAGTTCAAATCCAGCCTCATACAGTTAACACTTACTAGCTTTGTGACCCTGGGTAAGTCACTTAACCCCAATAGCCTCACCAAAAAAAAAAAAAAAAAAAAGGAAGGATGACTACTGACTTTACCATTTTCTAAATATAGTATGTTTCTGACAAATATAGTGAAAATTTCATTCAATATTCATTTAATATACTTCTATTACAGCTTCAATTCCACACTCATTTCATCTCAGTTTGATAAAAATCTATTTATCAAACTAAAGTCTTGGTAACAATTTCTGATTAGAACATAGATTTTTGATTTGATTTGATGAACTTACTTTCCAAGTTCCAGAATAGCAAAGGCTTTGACCTAAATCTAAAACAGGAAAATGATTTTTTACTCAAATGTTTACCTTCGCATTTACTTAACTACCTACCTATCTAATTCAAATAAGAAATGTAATTCATTCCTCTGTCTATCCCTTCTAATTCATTTCTCAAACCTTAGCCTTTTCAGAACAGTGGATATTTGAGTGGCATTTTTAATATATTGAACCAAAGTCAGGATTATTTTAAATCATTCAATTAAAATGTGAATACCTGATATGTGTCCATTTATTTCAACATTTCAAATAAAATTTTCAGATATAGAATCTAAGAGTTGAGAGGGACAATAAATACCAGTTAATCCTAGTGAAAATATGACATTTTCATTTTAACACTTATGGAAATTGCACAGAAGAAATTATACTTAATGTATGTGATGATGAGTCAAAGCCCCATATACACATGATGATTTATCATCATCAAACAATTCATATAATATATGTAGGCAAGCAATACCACAATATAGATAGATACTATGTGATTTGGCTTTTTAAACTTTTTTCATTTAAATACAGTCTGTCTGATATAGCTCAAGAGCTTATTTCATATTGCCAGGATATGGGGTAGAAAATAACATGCCAAATGCCTCTAAAAAATAATTGCCTGATGTATGTGTACTAATTGCTCACCTATTTTTTTAAGCTCTATCCATCTGGATAGCCAAAGTTATCAAGGGCTATATTTCCTACTAAGTTGCTACCCACAATTGTGATTCTGAGCATATTTGTAGGAGGAAACACAGGAGCTAAATGAATGCAGAAAAGTATGTTTTAACAAAATCTCCCTTTAACTGATATTATAATTCAAGTTCAGATTTCATTTGTTTAACTATAGATTTCAGCAAAGCATTTATTTCAAATCCTATTGATATTAGTAAATAAACATACCATGACATATATGCTCTAATGGAAAAAATACTCAGGAAAATATGTAGGATTACAAAATATTTTTATATCCCCAACATATTTTGCTATTTCCACATATTTAAACATATTAGTATTACTATTTTAAATATGGGATCAATTCCTTAAATTATATTTCAAAAAGAGAAAAAAGTGTATCCGGTGCATTAAATAGGATTATTGCTTTGATGAACAAACTGTATATTATAAATAAGAATAAATTTCAAAATAATTTTCTTATTCAATATTTGTCCAATTCCTCCAGTGTGCAAAGTATTATGATAGGTAGGTACTGGGGCAGATATGTTTCAATAAGATACAATCTCTGATGTGAAGGAATGTATTATCCAATAGTAATACATATGCAAATATAATTACAATACATATATGTATACAAGTATACACACATGTGATATATTATATGTGTAAATATATATGTGTATGTGTATACATGTGTATGTTTGTATTTATGTATGTATGTGTATATATACCCCTATGTATGTGATGTATGTAAGGGAATATAGGAGTTGATAGATGAAATAGGTATTAACAGATATAGATATAGATAGGTAGACAGATATAGTCTTAGATGGGGATTTTGAAGGAGATATAACACTTAGTAGAAAGTATAGTATATAATAAGTGTTTAAATAAATGTTGATTGATGTATAGAAATACATGCAGAAGTATTTATATAGGATATATAAGGTTATATAGTAATAGTCATAGATACAAATATAGATATATACATTTTGATAGATATAGAAATATATTAAACAAACATATAGATATATACATAGATATAAATGCAAATATGGACAGAGACTGAGACAAAGATGGAGACAGGGATAGAGATACATAGAGATGAGATAGAGGTGAAGTAGAGGTAGAGATAAACAAATTAAGATATAGACATAAATGATAGATACATCGATAGACTGACAGACACAGATAGATAGATAAGTACACTAAAGAGATGCAAAAAAAGATGTGATTTGCAAGCTCTGGAAATAGAAAAGTAATTATTGACCTAATCATCAAGATGGAGGAACAAGTGGCATAATATTTTCCAGAAAACTAATATTATGATTACATAACCTAAGAATAAAGGGGATATAACTTTCTTTAATAGCTAAATAACACTAAGGATTTTGATTTTAAAAGGTAGTTATAGCAAGGCCAATGCCTTTGAATTAATTTGTAGTTTAATCTCCTTCCCTTCCTACCCCTTTGCCCTGCATTAAACAGTATTATGCTATACAGGCAAAATCAAATACTACTGAACCATTTGAACCATTCTACAAAGGTATAGATTATTAAGGTATCCATGGAACAACATTCACTGCTCAGTCCGATATTCATCTGTCTTCTTCCTAAATCCCCAGGAACATGGGAATAGTCAGTCACTAAAACTTAAATTTGGGGTTTTATATTTTTATTTTTAAATAATGCTTGTTATTATTATCATGCTGTGAGGATAAGTAAATAACAGATGCATATCCATATAAAAAGGTAGGAAGTACAAATGTAAAAAGAAACATAACCAGGAAAAGAATAAGATTGCATGTTACATTGAACTTACATAACATAAGCATCCTTCTCTCTTTAATTTGGGGAGTTAGGTTTTATTTTTTGCTTGTTTTTTGAGGAGAAGAGGAGGAATCTGAACTCGTGATTTTATATTGACACATAAGAGCAATGCATCTAACTTGTGGAAGAGAACAAGGTGCTGTCTAGTTGGGAGTATCCTGGACTTAAAGTCAAAAGACGTAAGTTAGAATTTTGTTTCAGACACTTACCAAGAGTAGAATTTTGGTCAAGTCCCTAGACCATTCGGCCTCAGTTATGTCATCTCTAAAGTATGGATAAAATTAAGTAACTTTTTCAGTAAGGATTATATAAGACAATATTTTTAAAGTACATTGGAAAACTAAGTGCTATATAAGTTATGATGCTGTTGTTGGTGTTGATGATGATGATGGTGGTGATAAAAGTATTCCTAAAGAACCTAGATGGTGCCCATGGTCACACAACTAGAAATATGCCTTGAACCTTTATCTTTCTGATTTGATGACCTGACTCCTTTGCAGATTGTCAAAAGGCATTTATAACGTAGCTCTCAAAATCTCATAGGCTTCTGTATCGTATAGGATCTGGCACATAGTTACTTGATAAATGTTTATTGCATGAGTGAATGAATGAAAAAGAAGACAATGTAATATGTGCTTACTTTCTATGATACCACTATTCCACCCTAAATGCACTAATCCTATGTACTACATGAACTACAGAGCTGATAATTCTGTGTCTGTGTGTGTGTATATATGTGTGTGTGTAGTAATATGCATATATTACATAATTGTATATGCACATGTATACGTACATGTGTGTATATACTTATAACTATACATATATGGGTGTGTATCTCAGTCATCATAGATTGCTAGCCAACAAGTTGCAAATACTTTTCTTCCTTAGTATATATCATCTACTTCATGAATCAAGTTGGCACACTCAATAATAATGCCTATGTTGAGTTATGGGGTAACTTTCTACAATTTCTTTAGAGATAATTTATATAAAATAATTTATAAACCTTAAAATGATATATAAATGCTAGCTTTTCTTATTATTTATTGCCATCATAGTTGTCAACATCCTAATCACATAAAAATGTTTAAAGCTAATTTTTTCTAAAATGTACTGCCTCTCATACTCCACCATTTATTTTTCCATGTATTTACTATTGAAGCAAAAATTCAATAATGGTTATGTAATCTGAAAATTCAAGAGGATTTCAATGTTTATCAAAATTAGAATATTGTGATTAACCATTTGTGTTTCAATTATAGGAATTGTCCAAAGAGACAATTCTACAGCCTAAAGACTTTTCTAATATTTTACCTTTTTATTTAAACTAAAGACATCCTGAGATACCTAGTTTCTTCTTCCATCATGTGTGTGTGTGTGTGTGTATAATAAAAATAATAATAAAAGAAATATATACATATATTTCTTTTTATTGTTATTTCATGATCTTTCCTTTTCAGGGGATTGGCTTCTGAAACCATCACCACAAACCGTTTTATCACTACCTGATAAATAGATCATTATTTCCTTTTGATCATTGCCTTAATACTACCTATGCCTCAAATAATATACCTTCCACTATTCCTAGAAGTTTATGAACAGAATATTTTGTTTAATATTTATTCATTTGAATCTCTATGTAACCACACTCTCTGTCAGATGTATATTTAGATGCACATATAAACAATCACTTGCACATACATACATATATCAATATAAAATTTGTCTACACATACTCCTATGCCATGCTTTGCATAAACTCCATATAAAATTTGTTAGGTGTTGAAATAGCTTATTCCTGACATGCCTTCTAGTTTTCCTCTCCTCCTCCTATTTCTTGTCTTTCTCCTTTCTCTGTCTCTTTCCATCTCTCTTTCTCTCTGTTTCTCTCTCTGTCTTTCTCTATTTCTCTCTCATAATCTGTGATTCTATGAATGTAGTTCAACATACAAATAGCAATTTTTAAAATGATCATTCCTATGAATGAGTTAATGATGAACTCTAAGACCAACAACAATTGAACCAATTTCTCTTCAGAAATATATTATTAATAATATTATAATATAAAATAACAGTAAAAATTAAAACAAATATGTAGTAAACAAGTGATCAGTGAATGACAGAGATGCAAAGTACTTGGATGGTCAGCTCTCACATTTTGTAAATAAGGAAACTAAGATATTGAGAGGTGATTTGCTAAAGGGTAGTAGTTGGTGAAGGTAAGAATTTGGACTATTTTCTAGGTTTCTTCATGACCAAACATGTTTTAAAAAATACTTCTGTTAAAAAAAACAAAAAAAAGATTCAATGAAATAAATATATAGATAGATATTTACATTTAATCTATTTTAGCCAAACTAGTTTTTGGCACTGTTAATTATTTTTCATTATGTGTTTAAAGATTGGTCTGAGTTTAGATAATGTTTGAAAATTAGTCTTCTTTAAAATAAAGTGTATTATTATGAATATGTTCATATTCTAATAGAGACACAGACTAAATTATTTTCCCCTGTACTTTCCTTCTCCTCAAGAGTGTATAAATGCATAGTTGAGAATATGTTTTACTCATTCTTCAAGGTAAGGTAGTCAATGGTTTGGAAGAAAGGAAGATCTCGGGGAAAAAATGAGTTGATTTGGACACATTAAGTTTGGGATTCCTATGGATCTTTCAGTTTGAAATACCCAAAAGTAAGTGGGTAGTGTATGACTGACATACTAGAGAGAATATCGTAAGATATAGAAACCTGATTACCATTTTCATAGAAATGAAAATTGAATTTAAGGGAGTTTTTGAGTGAGATAGTAAAGAGGGAGAAGAGCAAAAGTCTCAAGACAGAGCCTAGAGGAACAAAACAGTTTGTAATAATTGAATTTAGTTAAGAGAGTAGGGCTCATAGTTGTGGCAATTTGCTTTAGAAGTAGGTAGGATCAAGGGTATTAGTAGAGGGGGTTTAACTTGACAAAGAGAAGGGTTGCCTTACCCGAGAAAAGGAATAAGAAAGAAAAAGTGAGGGAAATATTTAAATAAAGTAAGATGAGATCAGGGGTAAAGGGGGAGTTCTCAACACTGAAACACCTACTGTTGTTTGATGATATACCAATTGAAGTCCTCACATGAAGGTTAGAAGAAGGGCACTATGGGAAGTTTAAAGCAGGATAAAAATTTTTGGCATAGCTACCATTTTAAGTGGGATACTCCATTGATTACAGAGGTATAAAATGATTGCCTTGCTTCATTGAGGGTCCAGTTTGGATTATGTAACATAAATTTATAGTGAATCTCATCACCACAGTTCCACATTTTTCTCCAGCTTTGTTCAGCTGCACATAGTTAGAAGCAAAAGAGGTAGATGATGGGATTAATTCAATGTTGGCATTTGACAAAAAAATTATTGACAATAGGACTAAGAATGCACAGTTAAATGCAAAGGCTAGTGCATAGTTAAACATTTCTATCAAGGTATTTGGAATAGATAAGGGAGGATTGTGTATCCAGTGCAAGGGTGGTATCCTGAAAAAGTACTGGGCGGCAGAAGGATTGGAACTATGGTTAGTATGAAAGACAGGGTTAGAGGCCACAAAGGCTAGACAAGATGCAAAAAAGAAAAGATCATATTCAGATGAATGAATTTCTGAGCCCAGATAATTGTAGCCAGAATCTGATTTGGGTGACAAATTCAAATAGGATGAAGTTTAGTGGGGGGAAGGTTGGTGAGTAATGGCTATAAAGTCTGGAAGTAGTAATGGAGAACAAGAACTATTCTGACTCCTCTGTACTAATTAGTGAACTAATTGGTGTTAGTCCTAGTCTAAATGACTCAGTAGAATAAATGCATAATCAGTGCTCATGGTACAAAGTAAAACTGTGAATGAATATACAGTGAGCTTGTTCCAATTTGTATCAAAAACTAGTGACCAATCCAATTGACTATAGATAGAGAAAGTCTAGAATAGTAGAAGCAAAATACTTTTTACAAGAAGATGTGAATTCATCATCAGGACTGAATACTTATGGGTGGGGGAGGGAAATGGATGATCTGTCCATGTTTAAAGATAGAAGAAATTTGGCCAGCATGGTAATATTGCTGTTAAGGGAATCCATGGCAGAGAAATGTCAAATGATAATGATAGCTGATAGCATAATCACTGTGTGTATTTATCTGGAACATTATAATGGGGAAGAAAGATTAGAATTTTTTTTAGCCTCATAGAGGAAAACCAGAATAAATAGTAAATGATACAAAGAAGCAACTTTCATGTTGAAGTCAGGAAAGCTTTTTTAAAAAATTTAGATGCCTCAGAGCCTAGTAGGCTCTCTTTCACTGGAGGTCATTAGATAGACTGAGTGGCCACTTGTTGAGTATGTTTTAGAGTGAGAATATATATGTTAAGGTCTCCACTTTTGTTGGACTAGACCAAGTGCTATTCTAGTAAAATTTTGGCATCAATGATAAAATCCAGGAAAGCAGAACTAATAAAATGAGTAATAATCAGTGTCTTGGGCCCCACAATTTCATAAGCCCACTGAAATTGCCCCTGCCTAATCCTCTGGTCCTGAGCTGAATTGTAGAGGTTAAAGGAGAAAGGAACCACGCTCAGGTTAATAGGGGTATTTCTCACTCTAGCCAAAATTTCTCCTTCTGAACATAACTTGAGCACTAGTGTCTCTCTCTTCCTTAACTAACATATCAAGGACAGTCAATATGACTGACTCAAAAAGAAAGTGAAAGTCATTCCTTGGCAGACTTTTTTATTCTTTTTTTTTTTAAATTTAAGTGTCCATGATGTAAACTTGAATGGGTATATTGTCTATTCCACTTCTTTCTTTTGTTCAAAGGGGGAAAAAAAAACATGCTGTTTTATTACTAGTCATTACTTTCTATTTCTTCCTATATCTTTTATTGTCTTTAGAACTCTGATTCTCTCTGCCATAAGTTCCCAAAACATAGTCTCTTATAATACTTCTATGATTTTAAATCACCATAAGGTTGTTATTTTTATTTGACTACTGAAAATTAAACTAGAAGAAGAGATATGAAATGGGAATGCTTATAGATATGGAATTATTCATCATTATTTAATATATTCCTATTAGTAAAATTAATCATGTAAGAATTGAGAAGTATTACAGGTAGGTTTTTTTACCTTAATGAGATCATAGAAGACATTTCTTTTCATTCTTTTATTATACAAAAGAGAATGTTTGAAGCTCAGATGTTTAAAGTGACTTGCTCAAAATCACCTAAGGATAGAAGTGAGATTAGACCTCCAGTCTTCCACTTACCAATATTATACTCATTCTATTCCACAAAGATGCCTTGATTTTAACACCATTTTCATTAAAAACAAACACATTTTTAGGAACAGAGTTTCCTATGCTCAATCTATACACTCTCTAATCCCTTGTTACAAATACCTACTTCCTCTCTATTTTACTTTTTCTCACTGAAAAAGAAAAGCTCTCTAGCACTGATCGATACATTTACACTCTCCAAATTTTGAGTCAAATTCAATTAATTGAATGGGCATAGTTAGGTATCAATTATGTGAAAACCAGTCCCTTACGTCTTTGGTATAAAAAAAGAAAGAAATTA
The DNA here is from genome assembly GCF_019393635.1 of Dromiciops gliroides. Lineage (NCBI taxonomy): Eukaryota > Metazoa > Chordata > Mammalia > Microbiotheria > Microbiotheriidae > Dromiciops > Dromiciops gliroides. Next base: position 244,901,801 of record NC_057861.1, on the reverse strand, counting down.
AAAAGAAAAACCAGCTTCTGCCCTTACATTCATCTAAAGCATGAGGATACAAATGATAAATATAATACAATAGTGACTGGTGACTGACAGGGATGATAGACAAAATGTTCTAGGAATATGTGAAGTAGAGAATACTTTTAGTGTTTTGGGAGGAATCAAAACTATATAGATGAGGATGTAAATGAGTCTTCTTACATCTTACTCTCCTCCATGTACTCTACCATGAAATGATACTGAACTACTTTAAGTTTGTCAAACAGGAAATTCCATGTCTCTTTTACATGCCTTTGTGTTGGTTGATCTCCATGGCCAGAATGCCTTGCCCCTTTACCTCTTCCCATAATTTCTCTAACTTCCTTCAAGGCTCAACTTAAAATACAACTCGAATCAATTCAATTTTCATAATAACAATGACTTCCTCCTTGAACCCTAGACTTTGTACTGAGTATGCCCCATATCAGCAATTGACCATTAGACTTCTGTATCTTAGTTTCATAGTCACCTTCAACTCAACATACCCCAAATAGAACTCATTATCTTTGATCTCCTCTAACTCACAAATTTACCCTTCATTGAAGTTTCCTTTTTGCTGTTGTGAGTTCCGCTTTCCTTCCACAATGCCAGCTTTGGAACTTCTATCCATTCTTCTCTTTTTCTTAGGCAGACAGTTTATTAAATATTTATTAAGTGATTACTTATCACTTAAGGAAACTGGATGGTGCAGTGGATAGAGCACTAGGCTTAATATGGGGAAGACTCATCTTCACAAATTCTAATATGGTTTAAACACTAGGTACATGGCCCTAGGCAAGTCATTTAACCCTATTTGCCTCAGTTACTCACCTGTGGAAAAAAAAATGATCTGGAGAAGGAAATTACAGACCACTCTAGTATCTTTGCAAAGAAAATCCTGAAAATAGGGTCATGAAGACTTAGACATGCTTGAAAAAGAACAAGTGACTACTTTGTAAGGGCAGCTGGGGGAACAGTGGATAGAGTGCTAGATTTGAAGTCAGGAAAGCATATCTTCCTGAATTCAAATCTGGTCTCAGATATTTACTTGTGCTGTGACCCTGGACAAGTCATTTAACCTGTTTTCTTCAGTTTCCTCCTCTGTAAAAAATAAAAAAATGAGTTGAAGGAGGAAATGGCAAACCACTCCATTATCTTTGAAAAGAAAACCCCAAATGGGGTCATGAATAGTTAGACACAGCTAAGAGACAATTGAACAACAACTGGGAATAATTACTGCTGGGAATATAAGGAAAGTCAAAAGACAATCCAGGGGCAGCTAGATGGCGCAGTGGTTAAAGCACCGGCCCTGGATTCAGGAGTACCTGAGTTCAAATCTGGCCTCAGACACTTGACACTTACTAGCTGTGTGACCGTGGGCAAGTCACTTAACCCCCATTGCCTAAAAAACAAAAAACAGAAAACAAAAAACAAAAAAAAGACAATCCAACAGTCCCTGCTTTCAAATAGCTCACAAACTAATGGGGGAGTTAGCATAAAAAATGTATAAACAAGATATATGCAGTATAAAATTGAGATAATTAACAAGGAGAAAGCACTAAAAGTCATATAAATTGTGGAGGAGGGGAAATAAGGAAGCTCTTTGCAAATGGCTTCTTTTTTTCAGTGAAAGATAAAAAGCATCTCAACTGAAAGGATGGAGATAAAGAAAAGTAATAGGGGATTGAGGAAAGATCAAAAGGTTTAGAAAAGTCACTGTGCTATGTGGGGTAGTGAGTCCATTAGGGATGTATAAAAGGATTACTTTGGCGACAACTAGGTGGCGCAGTAGAGCACTGGCCCTGGATTCAGGAGGAACTGAGTTCAAATCCGGCCTCAGACACTTGACACTTATTAGCTGTGTGACCCTAGGCAAGTCACTTAACCCCAATTGCCTCACAAAAAAAAAAAAAAAAGGATTACTTTGCTGCAGTTAGAGTCCTGTTGAGATTACATAATCTGAATCTGAATCTGTATTGGATCCAGACATGATTTCTCCAGCTTTGCTTGGTTGCACATAACTAGGAGTGGTAAGATTGAATGGTGGCAGTAATCTGGAACTGAGTTAGCAAAACAAGATAAGCAAGATGATAAAGGGGGCAAGTCATTCAAGAGAAAAGGAAAGTGTATAGATGAACTATTTTACTAAGGCATGGTGAAGGAAAGGGAGTGTAACCAATACAGAGGTAATGATCTTGAACAGAACTAATGGTTCAAGGACCTAAAGTTCATGGTTAAGATAAAGAATATGGTTTGAAAAATAGGAAAAATAGCATGTATAGAAAAATCAGTTAACCATCATAACTATAAATGTAAATGGAATTAACTCACTCATTAAATGGAAACAGATAGCAGAATGGATTACAAACCAAAATCCTACAATATGTTGTTTACAAGAAACACATATAAAGCAGAGACATATACACAGGGTAAATGTAAAGGATTGGAAGAAAATCTATTATGCTTTAGCTGAAGCAAAGAAAGAAGAGGTACACTAAAATAAGGTCAAAATGGGTACATGATTTACATATAAAGGATAATATCATAAGGAAATTAAGGGAGTATGAAATTGTCTATCTGTCAGATTTATGGACAGGGGAAGAATTTAGGACCAAAGAAGATACAGAGAAAAAAAATTAAATGTAAAATAGATAATTTTGTTTATATAAAATTAAAAAGCTTTTGCAAAACCAAACCTAATATAACCAAGATTACAAGGGAAGTAGAAAACTGAGAAAGAATTTTTGAAACAAATATCTCTGATAAAGTCCTTGCATCTCCAGTATATAAAGAACTGCATCAGATTTATAGAAATAAAAGTCATTCCCCAATTGAAAAATGGTCAAAGGATTTAAACAGGCAGTTTTCAGACAAAGAAATCAAAGCTATCAACAATCATATGAAAAAATGTTCTAGATCACTATTGATCAGAGAAATGCAAATTGAAACAACTCTAAGGTATTACCTCATACCTATCAGAGTGGCAAATCTAACAAAACTGGAAATTATTGATTGTTGGAGGGGATGTGGGAAAGTTGGGATGCTAATCCACTATTGGTGGAGTTGTGAAAAGATCCAACCATTCTGGAGAGCAATTTGGAACTATGCCCAAAGGGCTGTGGAATTGATCAAGCATACCCTTTGTTCCAGAAACAACATTACTAGGTTTATATACCAAAGACATCCCCAAAAAGAGAAAACAGAACTATTTGTACAAAGATATTTATAACAGCTATTTTTGTGGTGGCTAAGAATTGGAAATTAAAGAAATGCCCACAAACTGAGGTATGGTTAAACAAACTGTTGTATATGATGGTGATGGAATATTATTGTGCAATAGGAAATGGCAAGCAGGATGACTTTAGAAAAACTTGAAAAGACTTGTATGGAACGATGTATTGGGAGCAGAACCAAGAGAACCCTGTACACAGAGACAGCAATATTGTTTAATGAAGAACTGTGAATGTCTTGGTTATTCTCAGCAATACAATGATTCAAGACAATCTTCAAAGGTTATTGATGAAACATACTATCCACCTTCAAAGAAAGAACTGATATTGATGGAACAGAAGGAAGCATGCTATTTTTCACATTCTTACTTTTTTATGATTTTAGTTTGCTTGCAAAGAGTAACAAGTGTGATGATCCTTTACATGATATCATACATGTATGGTCCATATAAGATTTTTCGCTGCCTCAGAGAGGGTGGAGGGGAGGGATTATTCTCTAATACTATTCTACTGTATTATGGAAATGTTTGTTTCATTTAAATTCAGAATGAAGGAAATACTTTAAAAAAGATCATGGTTTGGGATTGCAGGACAGAATAAGAGGTGCAATGACAACACGGATCAGATATGGGCATTTCAGAGTTCATAAACATGAAAAAAGTGCAATTGTGGCTGAAGGAAAGATCAAGAGTATATTTATTTCTGTGTGTAGCTGAAGTAGGGTGGAGGAGTATGCAATGGGAAATGAGCACATTGAGGAACTAGGAGATAAGGTAGTTTGTGGGAGCATCAATATGTATGTTAAAGTCCCCTAGGATAAAGGCAGAATTTTAAGAGGAGAGAAATCCAGGCACTGAATTCATTGAGGAAAGAAAGGGAGTGTCCTAAAGGTGGTACTAAAACAAGTTTCAGAATTTTGATTGGGTGGTAGAAATTTACTGAATATAACTCAAAGGAGAGGTGACTAAGTGACTGAGGTAGAGAGAAAGAGAGAGACCCTAGAAGTGGCAATAGATAGCAAGGAATATTCTAACTTCCCATACTAGAGCAGTGAGTTGGGGAGTGGGGGGATATGTGAAAGTTTAACCAGTGTTTTAAAAGGTAATCAGAGAGGCTGTATCAACAAGAGGGAGCCAGGCCACAATAAGAGCCAGAAGAAGAAAGGAGTAGGAAAGTTAAAAAAAAATAAGATAAAATAAAGTTTATTTAGTAGGTATTCCTGACAGCATAGTGGAAGGGACACATAGCTTTAGAGTGAAAATTTGAGGGGGTCATGCAAGGTCAGGAGAAATGAGTATAAAGGAGTGGGCATTTGGTGATAGAAAATAGGGTTTATATAATGACAACTGAGTATTCGGGATCAATGTGGTGAAGTTATGACAGTGGCACTTTGTTAATAATTGTCCAATGAGTACAGAAAGGTTATTGACAACACTAGGTGTTCAGGCTTAGAGTAGTATCATCTCAGAGGGTTAGGAAGCTCAGGCGACAGGACTAGTCAAGGGAGCTGATGGAATAGCTATTTTCCTCCCAACTATACAGGCAGGGCATGCCAACACCAAGGCAGAAGGAGCAAGCAGGATTGGAATCCTTATGCTGGCAGAAATAGTGCCCTATAGGTAGGAATGATTCCCTCAAAGCAGGAAGATGGCAACCCAGGGGATTGGCATGTGATGCAACATATCTTTCTGATACCCTACAGAGAGGAAGAGTGCTTTGCAAGAGAGAAAAGGCCAGCACAGGAGACATCGAGACATTAATCAGTCTCTCACATTTGTGTCCTCACAACTCACATGATGCCAACTTTAGTTTAGGCCATCATCATCTCTTGTCAAGAGTATTAGAATAGTCCCCTAACCAAATTTTTTTTTACTTCTAATTTTTCCAATCGATCAGTAAGTAACTAGCAAAAAAATCTTCCTAAAGTCAGACCATAACGCTCCCTTGAACAAGAATTTTTTTATGGCCCCTTAGTGCCTATAAGGTAAAATATAAACTTCCCTGCTTATAATTGAAAACCCTTCCCAATGTGGTACCAGGCTATCTTTCCAGAGTTATACCTTCTTACTTCCCTTCATGTTCTCCATATTCCAGTCCTAATTGTTCATAACAACTCTGGGAAGAACTTGCTATTATTATAAATATTTTGCAGTTGAGAAAACTGAGGCAGATTTTTACCAACTTGCTCAGGGTCACACAGCTGGTCAGTATGATGTAAGGCTAAATTTGAACTCAGGTCTTCCTGACTCTAGAGGTAGCACTCTAACCACTGTACAACCCAGCTTCCAAATTTCTAATGCCTTAAAAATAGATTTAAAAAAAAATTCCATGTAGGAGCTCTTTTAAGCTACCTCTGATGATAATGAAATGAACTTCATTTTCTGTGCTTAACCTTACAATCTAGGCAGGATCACTTACTCACCCTGCAAATCACTTGCAAAATATATGAAATGTTTACAACTCAACTTGAAAATACTGTATTAAAAATGTTTCTGCAGTCACATTAAACATGATGAAGTAGCTTGAAAGAGTCTATTGGCCTTGTGCTTGGTTGCAGCAGAGAGAGCTCAGATTAATGGTTTGGTATATTGCACGTGAGTTTTAGTGCCAATGGGATAGCAGGCCATAAGGAAATTTTTCATGAACTGATGAAGGAGGGTATGGTCACTTACTTAAGATACCCTTTTCATTGTCCTATGAGTATGGTCGAACTTGAATTTTAAGAGATAGGAGAATTTTAAACCACTGGAGAAGATGATATCTTAGCCCTATTCTTTCGTGGGTATTTTTTAATCAAAAAGATTAGTTGACACCCTATTAGCAATCTTATAGGCACTGTGTTCATAAAATAAAAGGTTAAAGACATATTTCTGGCCCTCCAAGAGTTAAGAGTCTAGCTGGAGAGACATGAATATTGGTCATTAAATAAGAGTCAAACTTGATTGATAATATATTCCATATAGCTCCAATTTTTTCTTCCTTTGTACAAGTCAACCTCTATTCCCAGAATATCCTATTCATCTCCTCCACCTGCATGTGCTGAAATTTCACCTATTCTATTGTCAGATCTGTGCTTATAACTCTCCTACTCAATTAACTCCACTGGCCCCCTACTGTCTCTAGGATAAAATATAAACTCCATCATTTTTCTTTTAGACAAAGTCTTAAACATCCTGGCCCCAACCTACCTTTCTAGCCTTATTATGACTCTCTCCGAGAATTCTTTAAAGCCTCTTAGGAGAGATATACCCTTATCAAAGGTCTGTTGACTATGGCTCACAGTGGCCAAACTGAAAGTCAAGAGATTTATGAGCATACTAAGGAATCTGCTCTTGCTGATAGCAAATTGAGCTTCCTGGGGTACGGATTTGGTTTTTATAACCTTTCAGGTCCCTGTAGAAAATGCAGCCAATCAGCAGTACTCTGTGGCAACTTAGGACAGAAAAGTAACACATTTCACAGGGAAAAGAGGGTTAAAGAAAGAAATCAGTCAAGGGAGAAAAGGGAAGTATTTAGAATGCAAGTAGTAGGATTTATTACCAGAATAAGAAAACATTCCTGATTCAAGGACAGAAGACAAGGGCAAGAGACTAAATTCTTTTTCAATTGTAAAAGAAAGCCTTTTAAGACAAAATTGTAGGGTCTCATCCAAAGACAGCAAGTAGATACTACAACAGTGAATGAGAATATCCACTTTACCATGTCCTTGCATAGGGATTGGGGACTTTATGATATTAGATTTCCAAGTGGTTGGAGACAGGCAGCTAAATGGTGAACTGGATAGGGCTCTGGCCCTGAAAGCAGAACACCTGAGTTCAGATTCAACCTTAGACACTAGCTGTGTGACCTGGGCAAGTCATTGAACCCTCTTTACCTCCATATCCTCATCTGTAAAATGACCTGGAGAAGGAAATAACAAATAACTCTAGTATCTTTGCCAAGAAAACCCCAAATGAGATCAAAAAGAATATAACACAAATGACCACCACCAACATAAAGTGGATAGAGAATTTCTACATTGTTAGTCCACCAAGATGTCACAAAATAATTGTGTTTTCTATTTTTGCCCCATAGTACCTTCTACACTCTATTTTCCACCCAAATTGGCTTTATTGTTGTTACACACACACACACACACACACACACACACACACACACACCTCTGTTTCCTAATCCTATGTTTTTTTGTTTTTTTGTTTTTTTTTTGCGGGGCAATGGAGCCAAGTGACTTGCCCAGGGTCACACAGCTGGCAAGTGTCAAGTGTCTGAGACCAGATTTGAACTCAGGTACTCCTGAATCCAGGGCTGGTGCTTTATCCACTGCGCCACCTAGCCGCCCCTAATCCTATGCTTTTAATTGATTATTCCTCAAACCTGGAATCCCTCTTTATCTCTGTGTCTTAGTATTTTTCTTTTTTTCTTCAAAGCTAAGCTCAAGCACCACTTCTTGAAGTAGACTTTTCCTGACCCCCCAGTCATTGGTGCTTTCCCGCATTACTACATATGTAACATAACTATATTATTCATGTATGTATAGATATATATGTATACATATATTTATGTATGTGTATATGTGCCTATTTTGTATATATCTACATATATACACATATTGTTCCCTTGAAGAATGTAAGCTTAAGGGTAGAGATTGATTTTTGTCTTCATATCTCCAGCTCCTAGGACAGTGCTTGGCAAATAATATATGATTAACAAATGTTTATTGATTGATTGATCTCTTGAGACCTATATCCTCCAAAGATCAAGGTCCAACTTCTCCCCAAAGGCTTCCTTGACTCTCCTTTCCCTCAATGTGAAGATGCCCTCCCCCCTTCCTTGGCCCTCTCAAATGACTGAACTTCTTTTCCGTACCTAGCATGTTCTATTTTGTATCATAGCTATTTTTTATAAGCCATATATAGACTTCTAGTATATTGCAAGCTTGGCAGCTAGGTAGCACAGTGGATAGAGTACTGGACCAGAAGTCAGAAAATCTGAGTATAAATGCAAAACCTCAGAAACTTATTAGCTGTGTGATCCTAAGCAAGTCACAACCTCTGCTTAGCTCAATTTCTTCATCTCAAAAATGGAAATAATAATAGCACCTACCTCCCAAGATTGATATGAGGATCAAAGGAAATAATATGTGTAAAGTGCTTAGTATAGTGTCTGGCAAATAGCAGGCTCTAAATAAATGCTGTCATCATCACCACCACCACCATCATCACTAGTAATGGCATAAACTATGTTTTCGTTGAACATTGTATCTCCCCTGACACAGGGTATGGCATAGAGTAGGTACTTAATGCATATTTATTGAATCCAGCAGCAATCAACACAAGACAGCATATAATTAGGTGCTAAATAGAGTGCTGCAGACACTAAGTGCTTTGAGATCTCAGAGGATAGGACTGCAGTACTCTGGAAATGTTCTATGGTAGGAGATCTCTCTGATCAGAGAAAAAAATGCAGCAAATGGTTTGTGACATGGGCAACTGTTCACCGGGAAACCAAATGAGTCAGTGAATTCACTCCACATCTACCAAACACCCCAAAATCATAACAACTGCCGGCTATGACTGACCTTGATGAGAATCGAACCAATAACCAATAACCAAGAGAGAGCCTCTCTTATTGCTGTCTTCTAACTCCCTGTTCATTCCACTTAGGCACCTTGGATCCTGGGTAAGGGCCATGGTCTCTGCTACACCTAGAGAATGTGTAAGAAGAATGTTACCCTCTCAGTATGTGATGTGGACAGCCATAAACAAATGCAGGCATGTACCTGCAGGTAAATAGAAAAGCACAGATGGCACAAGAAATCCGATCCATAGGTCTGGAGCCAGACCACATTACTCTCCGTTTCATATAATAGCCCTGTGCAGTAACTGTAGACCATCCTGCAGCACAGATGGAAGTGAGAGTTAGAGGGCTATTGAACATGTGAATTTTCCCAGTGTGTCACAATTACAGAAACATCTGTGCTAAATATCTTCAAGCTGATCCACTATGAAAATTGGCAATGTTCAATAACATTCAATGTCTTTCTTTTCCCTAGTGGTAGAGCAGCCTAATGACTGTGTTTGGGGCTTCATGATAAAGCATGTACCTATGCAGATGGCATGCTATTTAAAGGAATTCCCCTAACATTATATTGCCTGTGATATCCTCATATTCTTTCTCCTTTGTCTTTCCTTGGTTACAAATATAAACTCAAAGGAAAATTGAGCCACTTGCTATATAAACCAGTGAAATAATCTCCAGGGGTCAGGTGATGAGATATAACGGGGAAATGGAAGGGGGAGGATAGAACAAGGTCTAGAGGGTATTCATGCCCTTAAGTCAGAAATTCTTAACCTGAAGTTTGTGAATATTTTAAAAAATACTTTGATAACTGCATTTCAATATACTGGTTTCTTTTGTAAGCCTGGATATTTGGTTTTATGTATTTAAAAACATTAATATGAGAAGGATTCTATATGCTTCATCAGACTGCCCAAGGGATCTATCACATATACATAGATACATACACACACACACACACACACACACACACACGGTTAAGAATCCTTGCTTTAAAACTATAATGCTGGGGGCAGGTAGGTGGCACAGTGGATAAAGCAGCCCTGAAATCAGGAGGACCTGAGTTCAAATCAGGCCTCAGACACTTGACACTTACTAGCTGTGTGTAACCCTGGGCAAGTCATTTAACCCTCATTGCCCTGAAACAAAAACAAACAAAACAACAATAAAAAAACAAAAAAAAAAAAACTATGATGCTGAGTTTCTGAGGATATTGAGTAAAGATGGCCTCTAAGACATTATAATTGTCATCATTAAAATCAATACTTATCTATAAGATACTGTATAGATAGGTGACAGAGTAGATAGAGTGTCAGGAAGAATTAAGTTCAAATCCAACCCCAGACAATTACTAGATTTGTGACCCTGCAAAAATCACTCAACCTCTGACTACCTCAGTTTCCTCAACCATAAAAATGGAAATAATTATTGCACTTACTTCCCAGGAATTTTGTGAGGATCAAATGAGATAATATTTGCAAAGTACTTAGCACAATGCCTGGCATATAGAAAATGTTTAATGAATGTTTGTTACATTCCCTTTCCTTTCTAAGTGCTGGACATGCAGAGACAAGATTTAAATCAGTCCTCAAGGACTTCCTCCTTTTGTTTACCCACCACTTATCCTGATGCCTGGCATAGTAGGCATTTAATAAATGTTTATTGATTGTCTAAAAAAATAGTAAGCCCATTTCACTCCACTCCCAGGAAAGGGCATAGTGAGTTCCCTCCTGAATATAAAAAGGAAAAACATACTGCTGTCCTAGGGTTGTGTTTTTGTGTGTCATATATGTCTTTTAAACAAATCAGTTCCCTAGTCCTCACTTCCTCAAAGAGTTTCCTGTCTACCAGGAGAAGAATAAATATTTTCTTAATCACCTGCATGATTATAGATGTCTCAGGCACTTTCCTACAGCATGAGGGTCGTAGAAGTTCTATCAAAAACAATATCTGTCCTGAAGAAGTTAACAATCTAGGCGAGATCCATCACAACAAAGCAAGGACAAATAGTCATCCAGTGTTTTCTTTAGACTAACTTTCAATCCATGGTAATTCATTATTACTAAATGAGAAGCTGTGGCAAGGTTGAGACCTGCATTCATGTAGGATCTACCCATACTGATGAAATAGTAGATCCATTAATTTATCAGAGTAAGCAAATCACTTAATAAACAGACCAAATGCTATAGTGGAGACCTAGAGACATATTACAATCAAGTGAATTAGCAAACTAGGATCTATGTTTGGATTATCAGCCCTTCATAAAATCACTAATGTACTGAAAAAGGACAATTATATTCACTTCTATTTTGGCACAAGATCTATTGTCTGCATTTTTCACTTTTTTGTTTGTTTGAATTTTTAAAAAATGGAATAGCTATAATTTTTCTTCAGATATTATCCTATATTAACAATTAGGAAATAGCTATGTCTTTAATGCTCATGTAAATTTCTTATCTTCCCTGCTAAACTCACCCCACCCAATCTACTTCATTATATCCTTCACATACTTTTCTAGTCATTTCATACTCAAAGCTTTTAGTATACTCCTGCCTCCTATACTTTCTTCAGTTTCTGTTCCTTATATACTTCTTCCCCCTCCAGCTATCATTGGGTAATATTAATATATCCACAAGTACTTATTGCATATTTACTATGTGTGTACACTTTTTGAGATACATGGGGACACACAGAAGAACTATGTGACATAATTCTAGTCCACAAGGGACTTATAATCAATTAATCATATTGGCAATAAATGTTGAGGACTGTTCTCCCTTAACATGCATACAATGCTGACCATATTATAGTTTTAAGGGCTTCCATGTTATATGGGTGGGGAAAAGAGGAAAAATCACAATGATGCTCAAAGAAGAACCCTAGAAGGTTCTCTGATCATTTGGGATTAATATGAATTACTCCATCACAGCAGCTTTTTAGGAAGGCAAAATTCCTGTAATTTCTCTACTTCTTTTTTTCTAAGGGTAGGAAACTGTATTCCTGGATTGAAAGAAAAGAACAAGACTTTTAAGTACTCCATAATTATGTTACCTCACAATGACTTTGTGAAAAAGGTAGAACAAGTCTTTATTCTGGACATGGCATAGAAAATAGAAGACTGGCCTTGGAATCAGTAAGTCTTGGGTTCAGTTCCTGACGTCTATTATGATACTATCCCTGTTGACTAAGAAATAAGATATTAGTACAAAGGACACTGGGCTCTATGAATGTTCTTGTAGTACTTGTGATAAGTTAAATCCTACAGAATAATGATCTGCAACTAACCTTTGTGACATCAAATTCTGTTGTGACCAGGACGGTTACATCTTTTACAGGAAGCCTTCACCATCCACTCTTATTTCCAATGCTTTCCCTCTGTTAATTATTTCCTACAATCCTGTACATAGCTTGCTTTGTATAAATGTATTTGCATTTTGACCCTGCCAAACTCCTTTTGAGAGTAGGAGCTGTCTTTTTCCTCTATTTGTTTCCCCACTACTTGTCATGTTGCCTGGCACAAAGTAGACACATAACACATTTTTATTAATTGACCAAAAAAATAAAGTAAGTCACTTTCCCTCCACTACGAGGAAAGGAAATAGTGAGTTCCCTCCTGAATATAACATACTTCTTGCCTAGGGTTGTGTTTGTGTGTGTGTGTGCATGTACAAACAAGTGTATCTTTTAAACAAATCAATTCCCTAATCCTTCAGACTTCCACCAATCATCTCTGAATTCCTGCTGAGTTGCCAATCTCTTTGTGATAATGTAATGATGGAATAGAATACAGGATTCTTTGCTATGGTATCATTAGGACTGTACAAAGGGGACCTTCACCTCCTTATTTAGCAGCACAATACTGAGTACACAGCCCCAAACAAGATTGACCCTTTCTGCAGCTATATCAATATAACTTAATATTTAATTTTCTGTCCGATATGCCACCACCCCAAGTTGACTAATGGACCTGTTAACTTCTAGGATGAGTGTAGCTATGGTATATGTGCTTCCAAGATATGCATATTGTTAAGAATCATGCTCTCTCAGTCTAAAAGCCTGACCTTTGTTATGTGTAAACAAATGGCTTTTAAATGCAAAGAAGTGAAGAATCTTTCACTTATTTCCAAAAGAGTTCACTTATCCCCAGTGTACAGCCTTCTCCAGGTCCCTGTCTCAGAGTTTTGCTTTCTCCACTTGACTGTAACAACTGCCAACCTGTCAAAACTGGGAGCTTTGGCTTCCCCATAGCAACAGTTTTCTGGCCTGAGTGACAGGATTTCCATATTGTCAACTGGAAAATGTCCCAAATAACTCCAAAAAAGCACCTGGAGTTTTCTTTCACATCTAAACATCCAGAAGGATTCTTTTTCATTACTTCTCACATGTTAAAGGAAGGTTATTTATACACCACAGGGCTGATGGTGTGATGACAGTTGAGCTAAGCAGGGAGCCTTTGAGAAATTCTCCCAACTAAGCTTCCCTAGAAATGGGGTACTAATGTATTTCAAGGGCTTGTGATGTTATGCCTAAAATAACCACAGATTTCAAGATACCTTTTAAAAAGTCATTGTAGGGGTCATTAACGAAGGAAAGGAGGGAAGCAGGAGTTAGTGTGCCAAGCAAGACATCTATGGTTTCACGTGAAAGCTCAGGGAGGTGCTGGGGAGCAAATGAAAAGGGACTGAATGTCCTTATTGAAAGCAGATTTCTTTTTGTGAGTGTGTCTATGTTAAAGATACACATCTGTACTCTCTAATGGTGTCTCTACATTGCTAAAAATAGTACTCTGAAAACTGCCAAAATATTGCATTTTTGAATGAGCCTGAATTATAGATGCTGACCTGAATGGGAGTGATGAACATGATTCAAGCTGTGCATACTTTCAGTTAGTGCCAGAAAAATTCAATAAATACACAGAACCATAGGTGGGCTGTGGGGGAGGGAACAAAGAGAGATAGACAGTCACAAGTTCAAGATTCCATTTTTAAAGTCTCCAGGACTTGATGATTTTGATTTAGTTTCCTTTGTTTTCATGTTTTCAGCTTGGGGATTTCATAAATAATGATGCCATTATTAACTCATGGAATTCCCCTTCTTTTCAAAGTTCTTCCACCGTTGTATTTTGAAAAGAAAAATTAAGGGATGTATTTTCCCCACATAATGACCCAAATCAATTAAATTTCTTTGTTTTTGCAACAGTAACAAGGGCTGTCAAATAAGGATGGAGGGTGCAGGAGAGAAGGACAGGGGCTTTAAAAAAACACCAATCAACTGATTCTTTTGTCCTTGCACAGAAACAAAAAGGGTTGGAGAGAGTGAGGGAATAGCAAGTCAGCACTAATTGTGTACAGTGCAGCGGATTCCCTATACATTTTTTTTCTTACCTTTATCAAACAATCCCCTCCCCCCCGATATTATCTGAGCTCAAAATTCAAAACTGTTGACACCATGCTTCCTATTAGTGACCATTACTTTACCAAAGAACAGTTTCATCCAAGGATCAAGAGATTTTTTTTTTCCCTTTTTACAAGGGCTCAAGTGAAACAGAGAAGTAACATTATTGTAGTTGCTTGGTCCTCTTCCCTTTGATCAACCTTGGTTAAACCACAAGCTTGAAGTCCTAAAGCTAAAGAAATTCTCAACACAACACTGCATTTCAATCACTCTTGTACATCATCTCCCACTTCCTCCACCTTCTATCCTCCTCCTTCTCTCTATCCCTCCTTTATCCCCTTTCCTCCTCCTTCCTCTCCTCCTCCTCTTCCTCCCTCTGTGTGTGTTTGTGTTGTTCTGAGCTTCTCTCACACATAAGCATACTCTCATACGTATGCTTACACAGTCAGACAATAAAAACTGATTAAACACTTAGGCACTATGATAAGCAAGGAGAAAAAAAGGAAAAGAAAAAAAAACTTGCTCTCAAGGAGTTCAGAGAGTAATGGGGGAGAAAACAAAAGAACTATGTACAAGCAAGTTTATGTGCAGGATAAATTGGTGGAAATTTCAGGGGCAAGGCACCCACATGAAGGGAGATTGGGAAAGGCTTTTTGTCAAAGGTGGGATTTTTACCTGGGACTTGAAGGAAGCCAGAAAATTCAGGAGACAGAAATGAGGAGGGAGAGCATTGCAGGTATGGGGAGAATCAGTGAAATTACCAGGAAGAGGAGATAGAATGTTTTGTTCTCGGAATAGAAAGGTGACCAGTGTCACTGCATTTAAGAATAAATAGGGGTGGTAACAGTGATGTAAGGTGTAAGAAAATGAGAATGATGGGCATGGGATGGGGAAACAGTTCATAAAGGGCTGTGAATCTTTGAATGTGAAACAGAGGATTTTATATGTTGACTCTGAGACCTCACAAGAAGTCAGCATTGTAATTCCACACTTAAAGATTTTTTTTTCCACTCAGTGAAGTTGTTACATCCTGCTATCTGCCTCTGGGCATCCCTTCTCTAGGGACAGGGGATTGGGAGTAAGTACATCCAATAAAATTCATCTAGACAGCTTTAGGCTGGATCGTTACACATCTTCATCATCATTTACACATTCTCTGTGTGGGTTCAGTTAGCAACACAAGCCACAACCCATCACCAACACAGACACCGCAAACAGCATTACCCCCTCTCCTCTCCTCACTTGCCTTTCATCATGTGGACAGATTAACAGGAGAATCCCCAGGCTACAATGGTCCAAGGAATGAATGAAATAGAATGAACCCATGCTTTCAATTCAGGTAAACTCTTTATCCTTATTCATCCAACACTCTCTCTCTTTCTCTCTCTCTCTCCATACCACTTATATATGCTATATATTCATATACATAAATATACCCCACTGTTATACCTGACCCAGTGTCTCTGTTTGACTTTCTTAATATCAAGGTAGAAGGGTTCACTCAACTGTCCCCTATGTTAATAACGTTTCTTTCAACCCTAGTGCAACAGGGATATCTCAGAACTAATTACACCTAGCTCCTCTACCTTTTTCAACCTCCACATCCCTATTATCTCTACTACCAAAAGAAGTTTGAGGAAAAAAGATGAAACAAAAGAAAAAGAGAGGTATTAGAAAACTTTGAGCATAACAGTTTAATTCTAATTATTGTATATCTTGGGCTCTCAGTGATCTTTGAAAGTTTCCAGGAATAATAATGGGCAAAAACCTAAAAGGCAGCTAGGTAGCTCAAAAAGTAGAATGGTGGGCCTGGAGGCAGAAAGACCTGAGTTCAAATTGAGCCTCAGATATTTACTAGCTGTGTGACCCTGAGCAAGTCGCTTAATCTTTTTTGCCTCAGTTTCCTCATCTGTAAAATGAACTAGGAAAGGAAAGGCAAATCACTCTAGTATCTGTCAAGAAAACCCCCAAAATGGATCCTAAAGAGCTGGATATGACTGAAAATGACGAAATTACAAAAGCCTCAAACAGTTGCATGTTTCTGCTATTTTTTGTACTAATATACAAGAAAAACAGGAAGAGATGACATCACAGTAATTTGCTTGCTAGCATTACCAGCTTCTGCTATTCCTTATCCATTTCATTATGTAAGCATACAATCAGATTAACAAACATCACTTTGATTCTATTACTCCCCCCCTCCTCAACAATGTTTAGTGACTTCTCTTTGCCTAAAGAAAAAAAGTTGCCTTCAAGTCTACACTGGTCTCCTTTCTTGAATCCCTATCTACCTTATTGTATCATTGATTATACCCAGCCAAGCCTTAGCCTTGGATCACTTCCACCATTCAAAGAAGGAGAAAATTACACAACCATTGTGGCTAGATACACTAAAAATTTATGTTATGCTATTTTAACTGGGCTCTTCTTGCTGCTAGGCAATCTTAGTCTACCTCCCTTATAAACTCACTATATCACTCTCCACAGAGGTTCTTCCTTTTTCATCCTTTCTCAAAACTCCCCAACTGCCTCAGTTGAGAATTTTGCTTAATATTTTACAGGAAAAAAGAATTGAGACTATTTGTCATAAGCTTTCTCTTCTCCCCTCCTCTATATTTTCTATCATTCAGGTGTCTTCTATAATTACCTCTTCCTTTACTTCTGTCTCACATGATGAAGTGGCCTTAGTCATTACCAAAGTTCAGCCCCCCCCCACTTGTTCAAGCACTCTCATCCCATTCCATTTCCTCCAACAAATTATCTCCTCTGTCATCTATGCTGTTTCATTTGTTTTCTTTCTATTGCTTCATTCCCAACAGCCTAGAAACATGCACATGACTCTCCCTTCCCCCCAAAATCTCACTTAACCCTTCCATCCCAAGTAACTATTATTATATATCTCTTTTGCTCTTTGTAGCTAACCTCAAAAATGCCATCTACAATAGGTGCCTCTTCTAATATCTTATAATCTGGCTTTCAAAGTCATCATTCCACTGAAACGCCTCTCCCCAAAGTTACCAGTGGTCTTCTGATTGCCAAATCCAATGACCTTTTCTCAGCCCAATGTTTTCCCAAGCTCTTTGCTGACCTTCAATCTCACCGTTCAACTGCCTTTTTTTTTTTTTAAAGTAGTGAGGCAATTGGGATTAAGTGATTTGCCCAGGGTCACACAGCTAATGTTAAGTATCTGAGGCCAGATTTGAACTCAGGTACTCCTGACTCCAGGGCCAGTGCTCCATCCACTGTGCCACCTAGCTGCCCCTCAACTGCCTTTTAAACATTTTAAACTGAATGTCAGATACACATTTTAAACTCCATATATATAAAAATGAACCTATCTTTTCCCCTAAATCCTCCTCTCTCTCTTAACTTCCTTATCACTATAGAAGCAACACTATCCTCTTAGATTCTCAGGCTTGCAATCCAGTAGTCATCCTAGACTTCTCACTGTTTCTTATCCCACATATCTAACATGTTGCCAAGGCCTTTGTAATATCTCTCAAATATTCTCGCTTCTGTCCTCTGACACTGCCACTGCTCTAGGACAAGCCCTCATCAACTCATGCCTGAATGCACTGAAATAGTCTGCTGGTGGATCAGTTTGCCTCAAGTGTCTCTCTTTCCAATCAATTTTACATTCAGTCACCAAAATGATTTTCCTAAAGCATAAGTAATCATGTCACTCCCTACTCCATAAATTCCAGTGGCTCCCGATTGCTTCCAGGATCAAGTATAAAGTGTTCTTTTTGGCCTTTGATGCTATTCATAACCTAGCCCCTCCTACATTTCCAGTCTTCTTACCTCTTATTCCCCATCATATATTCTACATTAACCACTTGATTGTTTCCTGGAAAAGACCCTCCATCTCTTGAATCCAGGCATTTTCTCTTGACATTCCCTATATGTTAGATCACC
Source organism: Dromiciops gliroides (assembly GCF_019393635.1). Taxonomy (NCBI): domain Eukaryota; kingdom Metazoa; phylum Chordata; class Mammalia; order Microbiotheria; family Microbiotheriidae; genus Dromiciops; species Dromiciops gliroides. The sequence goes on along the minus strand of NC_057861.1, from coordinate 244,883,673 downwards.
TACTGATTTCCCTGGCTTCCTTTTAAGGCCCAACTATAATCCCATTTTTAATTTTTTTTTTTTTACTGAAAACTTTTCTCAACCCCTCTTAACTCCATTACCTTCCCTCTGTTAATTATTTCCTATGAATCCTATATATAGTTTGCTTTGTACATATTTGTTTACAAGTTTTCTCTCCCATTAGATTGTGAGCTCCTTGAAGGTCTTTTGACTCTTTTTGTATCCCCAATACTTCACAAAATGTCTGGAACATAGTAGACACTAAATAAATGCTTTGCTGCTAATCTTTCCTAGCTTTGTGACTTCAGGCAATCTACTTAATCTTTCCTGTCAAATTTCTCATCTGAAGGAAAAATAAAAGGTGGTTGGTTTAGAGGTGTCAAACATGTGGCTACATATATATGATATAGTGGCATTGTTCCTATTTAAATTTAAGACCACTGACTTAAATGATTTCTAGATAGATCCTTTTAAGCTCTAAATACTATTGTGTTATACTGTGCCAAATTTAACACCCTTTAAACTACATAAACTTCTTATTTTAATCAGATTGATCTACCCATTGTCTCTCAAATGGGTCTGATAGATTCCTTTTACAATACCTTCACTCATTCCACTTTTCCTTGGGAATGCTGTGACTTGTTACGGGTTTTCAGAATCCAAACCTTCTTTCCTAATTTAGCTCATTACAAATGAAGCATCCCCTAACCAATCTCACCCAACAGAGCTCTCTCTTCTCTCCTCTGAACACCTAGATCACTTACAATCTGGACTATTCACTTCAGTTATCATATTATGCTGTGCAGTGTGTGTGTGTGTGTGTGTGTGTGTGTGTGTATGAATGTGTGTATGTGCTGTTTTCCAGGAAGGAATTCTGGCCTCTGTATTTCTTAATCTACTATACTGCCTAGCATAGTGTATCATGCAGACTTAGATGCTCAGTAAATACTTGTGGATTGTACAAGCTACATAAAAATTTTCATCTCTGAATAACAATTACTCTGCTTTATCTATGAATGGGAGTAATTCACAAAGGAAGGGAAACATAACTACCCAAAGAAGTTTGTTGCAGGTTTTTTTTTTTTTCCCTATCACTGTACACTTTGGGCAAGAAGTTAACTTGTTTCCCATATTCAAGATGTGACCATGCAGATTACCCAAGAGTAGTGAAGATTTCTGTGTCTTCTCTGGAGAGATTTGTAAAGATATGTGACATTGAAGAAATGGAAGAGCCTCGTCTCTGTCAGTACTCTGTGATTGTGACATTAACTTTACTGATACTCACAGAAGATAATCCATTTTCACTGGCTTTCCTCCATACCTGGAATTATCTCCCTCATCTCCACCTTCTGTCTTCCCTTGGCTTCCTTGTAGTCCCAGAACATTAGGGAACTTATTAAAATTTAATTGGCTTTCTTTCTCATATTCTTTGTTATACTTTTTTCCCTTTTTTCTTTTACCTGGGACCAATTAAGTCCCAGTTAAAATCCTGTTTCCTACAAGAAACCTATTCTGATCCTTCTAAAATTACCTCTGATTTATCTTAGATGTATCAGAATTCTGTGTAGTTGTTTAGATATTGTCTGTCTGTAAGACTGTGAGCTCCTTGAGAGCAAGAACCATCTTTTGCCTTTCTTTGTATCCTCAGTTTTTAGCATAGTGCTGCTACATACTAGGTGCTTAATAAATGTTTATTGACTAATTGACTACTGAGTAGAGAAAATGAAGGGGAAAAATCACATTTGGGGGGAAAATTAGCTCAGATGCCTTGAGGTAATTGGGATTAAGAGGTTGGTTAAATATTTCATAAAATTATAGAATTTTAGAATTACATTAAGCCTTATAGACTATCTAGTTCAATGTACACACTTCTACAGATGACAGAAATAAATTGCCCAATATTATGCAGCTAATTAGTCAGAACTAGACCTCAGATCTCCTGGCTCTTGATCCAATTAAATTTTAACTAGAATGAGTGTTCAACTTAAAATTATTTCAATCCCTCTCTGATACAGAAATTTTGTCTATAATATTAGTCCTTAAAGATTTGAATATGTATAGAGATAAGGCCTTGGATTTAAAAGGGTTTACCTTAACTATCTGCAGAGGAGAAAAAAATGGATGAAGAATACCCATTGTCCAGATTGTGATAGACAACTGGAATAATAACCCATTGATACTTCTTACTTTTTATACCACTGTGCCTTCACAAGAATTTATCTCTCTACATAGAACCATGTGTTATTAGAAAGAAAATCAACTGAGCAAAATAAATTAATAAAAAGCATATATCTTAACAGCAAATGCAATAGTCCACATCTGCTATGTACCAGAAAGAAGCAAAATTGTTTCCTCAGTGAGTTTTTTGGCACCAACATTAAAGTTGTGTATAATCTTAATTCTGAGCATTTTTGGCATTCTATTAATTTATATTATTTCAGCTTTCTTTACTTGGTATCACTTCATACCAGTCTTCCCATTTTACTCTTCATTCTCTATAGTCATCATTCCATACAGCAAAAGAATTTTCCATTCCACCAATATACCAATATCTCTTCTTCCATTCCCAGTAACATGGTTTTCACTTTGCTTCCAGTGTTTTGCTACTATAAAGATTATTGCTATGACTATTGAGGGAGGTGTTCTTTAATTTCTTCATTGAAGTCCTTAGTGTATATCTCAAGTAGTTTGGTTACTTTGTCAAGTGGCATAAACAGTTTTGACTCCAGGGCTGGTTCTCTATCCACTGCACCACCTTGCTGCCCCTCAGCTGATTCTTTTCTAATAAAATTATTTTATATAATAAAAATTGTCTGTCTTATAGGTTGTGATCTCCTTTATATCATATTATATTGAACCACCCCTTCTAATTTGATCTGCACTTTTCCTATTCAAATTTATCCCCAACATTTTCCTGGGCATACTCTCCAATCTTTGATGTATACACTATGTATTCAAATTTCATGGCCAAGTTTTTCTAGCTCTTACTGATTTTTTCTTTCTGATTTCCCAAACTCTTATTGTCTAAACAAAGAATCTTGATATTTTAATATAGTCTCAGTTGTATTTTTTCAATTATTTTACATTTAAAAATTTTGACTCCATCAAAATTTTGAAGTGCTTCAGCACAAGGACTGATGTAAATTCTTGTTTGTATCTCCCACAATTCTCAGAATATCAATATGAATTTAGTTACGACTTTTCAGCCAGATTGAGCAGATCTAGATTAACATAAGGACAGTCTGGCAACCTCTCACTGAGGAAAAACACTTGAAGTTTTCTTACAATATGACTAGATATTCTCTGGTGTGCGTTTCCATCCTTGCTTACTCATGGAGGGAATTTGAATCTTTATTGCTGATAAATGAAAAGGTCCCTAATGCTAGTGTGTACCCTCTATAGATTATCTCCAATTTGTCAGATGATAGAAAGATAGGTTGAGTTTATATGCAGTGGTATACATGTAGTCTCGCTCATAAGAGTGTGAGCTTCTTGAGAGTAGGGAATATTTGTTGTTTTTGTTTCAGTGTTGTTTTTGCCTTTTTATGTATCCCCAGCATTTAGAGCACATATGTCCTACCACATAGTAAGTACTTAATAAATGCTTGTTGACTGACTGGCTCAACTTAATATAAAGTTATAGCATTACCTGAAATGTAAACTGTTTCTTCAACTTCCCAAACAAGTTAATGGTTATATAGACTCTGCTTGAATTCAATTTTAAACATTGCTTTTCATATAAGAATTGTGCAAAAGAGTAGGTACTGGGTATATGAAGATGAAAATGGTATAGTTCTTCCCCCAACAAGCTCAAAATCTTCATATATAACACATGGTTTCACTCTCTGCCTCTGTCACTGTCTCTCTGTCTCTGTCTCTCTCTCTGTCTCTCTCTCTCTCTCTCTCTCTCTCTCTCTCTGTCTCTGTAGCTCTCTCTCTCTCTTTCTCTCTTTGGGGTTTCAAAAACTTTGGTATGTAATTATACCATTTTTTCTCGTGGTTCTCCCTCTATATTTTATAAAAATTGGAAATACACCCCCCCATTTTTTACTCCAAAAATGTACTTTTGTTGGTAGGAGGAGGGGTGTTGGTAGTGGTACAAATGAGGAAAATCCCTCCACCAAAAGATACAGTAAAGTATTTTCCATTTTATAATACAAGAGAGTAACCTAGACCACTGAGAATTTAAATGAAAAGTCTGGGTTTGTAAAAATCAATAGTTATTAGAGAAGAAACTTGAATCCAGTTTACTTTGTCTCCAAGTTTGGCTCTTTTTATCCATTTTCCTAAGCTGTCTCTTATTTGCCATATGGTAATTCGAAAAGGTGAATAAACAAATTAATTGAATTTTTAAAATGCTGTAAGATAATAGGTGTTTAAATGATTCAAATAAACATTTTATCAAAGTAGAAAAAGAAGGAACATAAAAATCTTTAAAAGATAAACAAGAAACAGGTTGTGTGTGTGTGTGTGTGTGTTCTTTTTGCCCGGCCTTGATAAAATCAGTCTTAAATACCTGTCTACTCAAAGTCATTAAAGATTGCAGGGCACATTTAAAATTATAAGGACTATTATCTACCTTGAGTAATTATTTGATTTTCACCTAAATCTCCTTGGAATGTCAGTTGGACATTTCATTCCTTTTGAAAACCACTTTAGGTATTATCCTTAGATAGCTATTAATTAGTTCATTCCCTTTCCAAGGTGATGTTTTTCAATGCTGAATAAAATTAATGACCTTGATAAAAAATTCTTTAACCCTTATGATAAGAAAAGCCACATAAAGTTAGAGGGAAAGTTAATTTTTAGATTAAACAAAAAAACTTCCTTCGGTAGGTTTGATGGGTCTTTGACCTCATTCATATGAGTTCCATCATGCAGATCACAGTTCATGTTAATCCTTTCCAATTTTCTCTGTGTCTTACTAAAATCCCTCCCTACAAGTTCCAATGTGCTCCTTAATTCTTATAAAAAAAAATTTTCTATAGGTCTTCTATAGAAGACTTGAAATCTTGTGACCATTCATAGGTAAAGTTGGAAGGAAGATAATGAATAGATGTGAAAAATGAGTTGATTACCCTTTTTATCATGACTTATTCTCATGATTAAAGACGATGAAATATCATACATGGTATGATATTTTGTACATAAATATTTGTCTGTTCATATTAAAATTAGAAATGGCACTCAAGAAAATAAAGTTGGGAAGAGAAACTGGACCTGTAGAATCCAAAGGATATTTACGTTGTATATAATACTTTGAATGCCACACATTTATTTTCAAGATTTTTTCAAGAGGGAAAATTCTAAAAGTTCATGAATAAAATTACTTAGACTTCATCATTTAAATGATTATAGAATCAATATTGTTACTCCTCCAATACGTGAAAGTAGAAATCCATCTTCTCTCCTTAAATCCTATCTCTACTGTCCCAGTACTCCATAGAGGATGTCCTTAATATGCTAGAGACCTCCCTCTAGATAATTTATATTTCCTTGGTACTGGTGTGGTATTCAGGATGTCCCTCTATTATCCATCACTCCATCCACTTGACTGGTACATCTCATTTTTCAATTAAAAATTACCTTAATAATATAATTCACCACATTACTTGGGGAAATGTCATCAAAAGAAATATTCTTCAGTCTACTGACATCTTCCAAACTCTCCATTGCCTCTTAGGACAATCATAAATTTGATTCTTTGAAATTCATGGTGCAGAATTTGTCAATAAATATATAGTATAATCAAGAAGAGTATTTCTATTTTACATGACCTATAGCACTGGGAAATAAGATTTTCCAGAGCACTGTATAATTTAACAAATGTTCACTTTCTTTTATTCAGTTCTGAGCTCACCTTAATTGGAATCTTTAGTGTCTTCCCTAGGTATATGAACTCATCAGCTAACTTTATAGTATGGCCATAGAAATACATGTCTTAGTTTGAGCATTAGACATTTACCATACCCTTAGCTTTCTTTTTTTCTAGATGGATTACTCTGTCAATTTCTTTCTTTTTTTTTTTTTCCAGGGACATGAGGGTTAAGTGATTTGCCCAGGGTCACACAACTAGTGTCAAGCATCTGACGCCATATTTGAACTCAGGTTCTCCTGAATCCAAGGCCGGTGCTTTATCCACTGTGCCACCTAGCTGCCGCAAGTGACAATTTTTGGGGGGGGTCAGGGCAATGAGGGTTAAGTGACTTGCCCAGCATCACATAGCTAGTAAGTGTCAAGCTTCTGATTCTGAGGCTGTATTTGGACTCAGGTACTCCTGAATCCAGGGCTAGTGCTTTCTCCCAACTGCACCACCTAGCTGCCCCCCAGTGTCTTTTAAAGTATCATGAATCTCAAAGAGGAGATCTTGTAATATTCTGGATTTTGTTTTATTTGACTCCAAAATAAGAATACAAGGAGGGATTCCCCATTTATGTAGAAACTCTTTGAAATTTGAAACATTCTCATTATATTGCTACATAATATCGATGGGCATTTTTTATGTGTTTATATTTCTCTTTTGTATTCCTTACATTCAATTAAAATCAAATTGTCTTAGAGTTTTGTCTATGTTTGTATTTACAAAGGAACCCTGTATGATCTGTCTCTCTATCTCCATATATGTGTGTGTATGTGTATACACATATGTATATGTATATGTGTGTGTGTGTATGAGAAATTCTTTGTTTGAAGATAAATTTTATGGATATGCTTTTCTCTGTGGAATCAAATAATATCTTTTTTTAATAGAAAAAAATTAACAAAAAGGATGGAAGATTTTATTCAATAAACTCTTCACTGGAATTTGTAAGTATAAAAAGATGGGCTTCTATGGTATATAGTTTATAAAAGTCTAACAGTTTTGTTCTCATATTGACACTGAAGTTATTCCCAATGTGTATACAAATATGTTATGTCAAACTCAAATAGAAACAAATCCTTATGAGTTAAATATTGAATTAGAAAACAAATTAACATTATATGTGTTGTATTGCATTTTTATTTATTTTGTTAAATATATCCCAATTACATTTTAATCTGGTTTAAGCAGCATTCAGAAGTTTTGCAAGCTACAAATTTGACATATTTTATACGTATTAAGGGTTGTAGGTTCTCAAAAATCCTAAAGTGGAAAAAGTTTGACAAAAATAAATAAAAATGCAACACTATTTAAAAATATATGAATTCTATGCAATCCAAAATGACTGATGTTAAAAACAAGATATGCAGGGATAATGTAGCTATTATGGTTTTCTCAGAAAAAAAGAAATGAAAGTAATATTATTTTATTCATGCTTTATATTGTTATATTCCATATTGCTATAAAGCCTAGATTAAAATTTTCTTTAAGTATTAGAAACTGAAATTAAATTATATTGATAGAATCTATAAATTTCTACCAGAAAGAAACTTCAACTTTAAAACACCAAGAAACATAGTGTTTAAATCTCAGACATTTAATATTAACTATTTTGAAGAAGCAGATGGTATTAAATTACTGATTTGTGCCCCAAAACCCATTTGCCAACATAAAGAGACTAAATACAGCATGGATGATAACACAGAGTAGAAAGGCAACAGAAGTAGGAAGAATTTAGGAATGCATTTAACCATATTTGGCTTCAATAGGACCATTTTCTTTACTATCTTGCCACTGTTGGGGAGACTGAAAATGAAGTTCTGGGGAAGATCTTAGTATGGAAAGTTTAATTTGAGTCCTAGTCTATAGGAAGTAAAAATGATTCATTGTTGAGGCATATTCCTATGGAGCTAATAGGAGTAAAGTAGACCTCCAACTAGATTTCACTGGGGACAAATCATTACCTAAGAGAACCTCTTATTTGAACAAAGGCTGAGCTTCCCAGGACAGCATTCTACCATGGGGAGAAGGAAGTCAGTCCCTTAGATACATCCAGAATATATGATGGGAAATCCCAGAAAAGTAGTAGAATATACTGACCTTATCATAGACAAATGATTAATATGGGAATAGAGTAACACCAGGACCTGTGACATGAGATGTAGAGTAATTTTTGTCACAGCATAATTATTTTTCCATAAATTAAAATAACTTATAGTGATAATCATCAGAATTGGGTTCTTCAAACAATAAGGCAAAAAGAAGTGGATAAGGTAGAAATAGGAAACAATTGAAATTGTATTAATAAATTAAATTTATAGAGAAGGGAGCAAAATTCTCTCATCTAGAGATTTGACCTTGTACAAGAGAAGTTGTGAAAATAGACAAAGAACCTATAAGCATAAAACCTATGAATTAAAGATTGGAATTTAAAGTGGACTAAAAGGAAGAATAATAGACACCTGAGAGGAAAAGTAATACTCAGAAAAGGATACCACAAATCAGAGATACTCAAATAGATAGTGAATTGTGTTGCGGGTAGGGAGGATCTTGAACCACACTATTTATCTGGGTTATGAATAATTTAAAATAAAGTAAAAGACTGAAGAAAAGTAAAATTACACTCAAATAATTTAGAATTGCAGAGCAGTAGATGGGAAGTAGGAAATTAGTGAAAGTTAATGTAATCATAGGGACAAAGATTTGAATTAAAGAGGATAGAAATGGGACAATGGAAGAATCCATACAGATGAATTAAATGGAAGAAAACACTATCAAAATTAAAATGTAAATGTCAAGGAATTAAATTTCCTATTAAAATCAAAGCATACAGCAGGGGAAGTAAAAACCTTTTGTTAAATATGAGGAATACATTAAAAAAAAAAAAGAAAGCTATATACTATGTGATTCCAAAAAAGGCCAGTGTCACATGAAATCATGATTTCAGGTGACATAAGAATAAAAAGTCACATATATATATATATATATATATATATATATATATATATATATACACACACACATACATATGTATATATACACACATACATATGTATATATATATATATGTATATATATGCATACATTCTTATATATGTATATTTGTATATTTGTATGTATACAAACACACATACATACACACAAAATTCCTTTACTAAGCAGTTGGATCTTTTTCATGATTTCCTTGAATTACTCTCATTTATTTTCTCAATTTTTCCTGTATGTCTTTTATTTGATTTTTTAAAAACACTTTTTAAACTATGGTAGGAATTCTTCTTCATCCAGAGACCAATTCATATTTGTCTTTTAGGCTCTGCATGCAGCTGTTTTGATTTTGTTGAATCCTTCTGCTTGCTGTTCTTGTTGTTGTTTTCTCCTTCTGAAAGTGTCTTATGACCTTCTTTGTCACCATTGTAATTTTCTATGGAGAGGTTATTTTTTTTTTATTTGCTTATTTCTTCCAGCCTTTTTCTTGAATTTAGATTTTATGTCAAAGTTAGGCACTGCTCCTGAGACAGAAATGGTACTATCCCAAGTTTCAGATTTTTTTATGCTGCTTTTTTTTGTTTGTTTCTTTTTGTTTTTGTTTTTGTGAGGCAATTGGGGTTAAGTGACTTGCCCAGGGTCACACAGCCAATAAGTGTTAAGTGTCTGAGGCTAGATTTGAACTCAGGTCCTCCTGACTCCAGGGCTGGTGCTCTATCCACTGCGCCATCTAGCTGTCCCCTATGCTGCTATTTTTAAAGCTAGTTCTGTGGATCTGTAAGTTTTTAGTTTTTCCAAGGTGGTATGATATAAGGAGAGGTGTGGTCTCTGCTCTTTAGATCCCTGTCTGGTCTGTGATCAATGAAAAACACTCTTTTTGAGCCAGAAACCCAGGATCCCTGCTCTCTTGTGGCTGTAGGCACTAGTCTGGTTGTGCTACTTCTTGCCCTAGGACTCTGACACAGAATTGAGTATAAGTAATGTAACAATCTTCCACCCAGTGCCAGGAAAGAGTTCTGTATAATCTCCTTTTGACCAGTTGTCCAAACCACTTACCAATGATGGACTGAGAGTTCTGGAAGGTATCACTGTTATTGAGCACAACCCTAAGGCCTGCTTCTGGTTTGCCAGGGTAGCCTATGCTGGACTCCACTCAACTCTCACCACAGTGCGAATAACTTTCCTGTAAATCTTTTAAGTCTTCTAGGGATAGAAAACTATTTCACCCTGTCCTTCTGTCATTTCTGAAGATCCAGAATATGTCTTGAGGTAAAATTTTAAATTTGTTTAGAAGGGAAATTGGAAGAGTTTAGCACAGTCCATCTTGGTTCTGACTAAGCATTCACCTTAAAAAGGAAAGAAGAAAAAATAGAAACTCCAAACATATACAATTTGGGGGCAGAAATAAAGGACAAATGATAAAATTGATAAGACTGGAAAAGATAAAATGAAGACTGCAATTTTTTTTCTAAAGACTAACATTGATAGATAATTAACTATCTTGGAAAAATACAAAGGAAAATGCAATTATCACATTAAAAGTTTTTTCCCCCCAATGAACACAGAAGAAATTAAATAAATGGCCAAATATTTCTATGCAAAATTAAATGCTAAAAAATTGAGGAATTAAAGAAAATAAATCATTACCTATAAATATATATACATATGTATATATGTATATATATATATATATATATTCAGATTAACAAATTAAAAGTTTTAAAATAATCTAATATTAGAATGACTCAAAGAAATATGTTAACTACAAAAAATTAATAACCCTGCCAGATTTTTATAAATTAATTCTATTAATTTTTAAAATAACTGTACCAAATTATTATTTTCAATAATTGTGCATAGAGGAATTTTATATAACTGACTTCATGAAACAAATATTGTGCAGATACCCAAGGCAGGGAAGGATAAAGCTGATAAAGTTAAGAATATACCAAACTCACTAATAAAATACTGATGTAAAAATATTAGTTAAACCTTAGCAAAGAAACTACAGTACTATGTGTAGGAAACATATGAGCATGTTAGCTTTATACCAGGTATGCAATGATGGTTAACAATAAGGAAAATATTTAGATAACCCATTGTAAAAATAAAATTTTTAAATGATTATATCAACAGATACAGAAAAGGTCTTCAACAAAACACATCATTCTTTCATACAAAAACACTTACAAAATATAGGAACAATTTCTATTTAAAGTATGATGAAAAGTATAAAACAAAGATTAATAATTGATATTTCAGCTAGTGGCAGGAAGTCACCTGAGGAAAGATAGATTCATGCAGAACCACCATACTAGCTTGTATATAAGTTTGGAAAAATGGATCTAGAGACTCTCTGGTACATAGAAATAAAGGGAGGTTTAAGTATTTGGAATAACATTCATTGTTCATGGTAGAGTCATATAAATAAAAAGAATTTAAAACTTAAGGGTTTATTATTATATCAATCAAACTACCCAGGGTTGCTTTATTGAACTAGAAAATAATAGCAAATATTTGTAAAAACAAAAGGTCTAGAATCTTTTGGAAAATATGAAGGGAGAAAGGGAAAGAAAGAAACAAAACACATTTATTTTTAATAATTCCTGTGATTTAGCTCATGTTGAAGAAATTCCCTCTACTAATACAAGTCGACAACTACTCTATAATTTATGGTCTAGAGAGTTACCCAGGAACTCTGATATTAAATGACTTGCTCAATGTTATGTAAGCAGTATATGCCATAGTCAAGACTTAATCCCACATCTACCTGTCTCTAATACTGACTCTTTATTCACTACACCTTGATAATTCTTTTGAACTTTGTTTTAAAGAAATAATCATTAAAAGTGTTTGGTCGGGGCGGCTAGGTGGCGCAGTGGATAAAGCACCAGCCCTGGAGTCAGGAGTACTTGAGTTCAAATCCGGCCTCAGACACTTAATACTTACTAGCTGTGTGACCCTGGGCAAGTCACTTAACCCCAATTGCCTCACTAAAAAAAATATATATATATATATACCTAAAAGTGTTTGGTCATAATAAAGGAAAATAGGAAAGCATACCAGTGGAAGAGATAAGATAAACATGGTCCCTAAAACTAAAGACAGTAGCTTCTAAGTCATTGTTGAGTCATGTCTGATTCTTTGTGACCCCATATTGGAGTGGTTTGCCATTTCCTTCTCCAGATCATTTTATAGATGAATAATTGAGGGTTAAGTGACTTGACAAGGGTCACATAGCTAGTGTGTGTCTGTGAGGCTGGATTTGAACTGAGGAAGATGAGCATTCTTCATTACTAGCCCAGTGCTCTATCCACTGCACCCTTAATCACCAGAGCCCATACATAGATTCACTAAAAACCAAATACCTAAATTATTGGTCAGAGAACTCAAACTTCAACAAGAACTAATGGAAAAACTGTAAAGTAATTTGAAAGTAATTAGTTTAGGTCAGCAACTCCCTTACACTCAATACACTTCAAATCTGTACATTACCTGAAAATGTCACATTAGAAAACCAAATAGAATAGAAATTAATAGGTACTTTCACAACTGTTATTATTGGGACATTTTTAAACTAAACAATGCAAAGATATGATCCTAAAATTTAAAGTCAACAATTTAATTTGGATAATTTTTTAAATTTAATTTGTGCAAGCAAAATCAGTGAAGTTCAAACTAGACGAGCTTTTAGGTGGGACAAAATATTTGTATCAAATATCTCTGCTAAAAGTTTCATATTCCAGGGGGCGGCTAGGTGGCGCAGTGGATAAAGCACTGGCCCTGGATTCAGGAGTACCTGAGTTCAAATCTGACCTCAGACACTTGACACTTACTAGCTGTGTGACCCTGGGCAAGTCACTTAACCTCCATTGCCCCACCAAAAAAAAAAAAGTTTCATATTCCAGATATTTGCAGAATTAAAACGAGTGTATAAGAACAAGAGCCATTCCTCAAATAAGTTGTCAAAGAATATGGATAAATGGTTTTCAAATAATAAATGCAAATCATCAAAATATGAAAAATGTCCCAAAGTATGAACAAAGACATGAAAATCCAAGGAAACAGATTTAATTTCACATTTTTATATGAAGATTCTTCAGGTGTCATGGCTCCATTAGATCTTATACTGAGATTTCTACAGATTTGATTTGGGATCTATTTTCCCATTTTTGCATTGTAATGCTGGTCAAAATGTTTCAACACATGCCACAACAAGTTAAAAATTGATTATTTATTCAAACTGGTATGGTCTTTGACTTCCATCTCTCTCCACTTAGAAATTAAATGAAATATTTAAGGGCTCTGACAATTTCTGGGCCTATTTGTGTCCTTAATCATGGTGACTTCTTTACATTGGTTCTATTTTTAATAATAATAATAATAATAATAATAATAATAAATGTAAATACTCTGGCTTTTAAAATATGTTTCCTATTTTTCCACATTGACAATTAATTCATATAGGTTATGTTTAAACTACTTTAATTACTTGCAATACCTTCTCACCATAAGTCTATTGAATATCAATTTTTTCATTTTTTTACCCTAAATAGTAGATGGAAAGTACAGAAAACTTGTTCTGATATCATCCCCCAAACAGTTATCAATTGTTTCCCAGTTGATATAATAGCTCTGTATTTTTGGAATGTCTCATTATATCTGGCATCTTTGATTCTTTTAGAAAAGAAAGTATTCATTATTTATAGGTGTTAGGTTTCCAGAGTAATCTACAAAAGTTTGGCGCATTTGATTCTCTAATTTGTGCCATGTTTGTTTGTTTGTTTTAACATACTCTTCACCATTTTCCCCTTTGTATACCTTCCCATTGAGAGTCACAGTTTATTAAAGTAAATGTTTTCTTGATTAGGAAGGTTTTATGATGTTCATCTTAGAATTTCCCACTTTTGCAACCTCTACCAAAAAAAAAATTGGCATATAAATTGAAATTGTCTTCATAGTTGTCTTTTGGCTTATGTTCATCATCAATCAACAAGCCTTCATTAAGTATCTCTAATGTACCAAGTATTGTACTAAGAACTGCTGATACAAAGAAAAGGTAAAAATAGGTCCTCAACTCAAAAAGCTTACAATCTTATTGAGACAATATGCAAACATATATTATACACACATACATATATGTGTATGCATGCATACATATATGTATATGTATTTGTGTGTTTAGAGAGAGAGGTGGAGAGAGAGACAAAGACAGAGACAGAAAGAGACAGAGAGGAAAGGAGAGTTAGAGTATATACGGTCACTTCTCAACTTCCTCAAGGGTAGCCTTCCTAAAAATTGGCACAAAAGTAAAAAATGCAAATTTTGATACATTGAACCTATAGGACACTAGGTTCCTACAACCACCAAAAATTATAATCTTTCATGACAGATTGCAAAAATACACTTTTCTAAATATAATTCTGCATAACAAAATACTAATTCTCATAATATACATTTTTCCTAACATAGTCACTGTGAAATAACCCATATAATGCCAAAAATGAAATTGATGACATGGAAAACATTTTTTCTCATTACTAATTACCTGGAATTCTGTGACCGTTTGTGCTATCTCAAATTGTTAAAAAGTTGATTTCATATCACCTACTTTTTATAACATACAAAATCTATAGTATCATAAATACTGTACAGCAAATAAAATTTTTAAAATAACCTTTTTTAAACCTGCATTTTACTTTCCAGTCATTTCAGATGGTAGTATTCAGATGTTGTACTATATGCTGTTAAGGGCTAAAATTCTAGCTAAACTGTCTAAAATATCTAATGAGCAGTTGACAATAAATTATAAGCTTTAGCAAGAGTTAGGCTTTCAAGCATTTATTAAGGAGAATAAGAATTTGATAAAGAGAGAGAGAAAGGCCTACATTCATCTATCTATTAAAGGGATAGTGCATTTCTAGCTCCCTTCTCCACCAGCATCCTCAGGAAAAGAGAAAGAGACAGAGCGCCCAGCTCCCCCTTCCTCCTCCCACCAGCAAACATCACTTCTTGATGCCAAAGAAAAGACTCATGGTCTTGCCCTCAAAGACCTTCCTTTCATGGTGGAGCTTTTATACAGTAAGTCTCCAGCAGGCGGCATCATTCCAATCGTTACAATGTTACACTACTATAAAACTCTCTACCTTTGCCACCCTCTAAAAAAAAAAAAAGAAAAGGAAAGGTTGCTAGCACTACTGGTGAAGTCTGATATTACCTCTGACACTCTATCCTTCATGGCTGCTTGATGGCATTAAATATCATGAAAGATACTCAACCATGAAATAATCCATCAGCAATATCTGCTTCAGGTTTTGTTTGAGATACTTAAGGGTCTTGGAGTATGGGAGCACAGCAGAGGCAAATTGACATTTAATCTCAAGGCTTCAATGGAAGATGGGATCAACAAACAATGAAAATATGCAACAAATGCACAGGAGCTCTTTAACAAAATAAGAATAACAAAAAATAAAATATGCAATGAATGCACCAGGAGCACTTTACCCTACAAAGACAGCATAAACAAGACTGGTGAAGCATCCAGTAAGACACAAGCCACTCCATAAACTTGTGTACATCATGGCTCTCATTTTTTTTTTTTTTACTGATCATAGTAAATTGTGCACAGCTGCCAACATGAAAGTGAACATTCAGTTACTAATAAAAGTACATGAATGCATGAAGTAAAAAACTGAAGATAATCTCAGAGGGGGAAAAAACTAGCATTAAGGGAAATTAGTAAATTCTTCTTCTAGAGGGTGATATTTTAACTTCGACTTTAAGGAAGTCAGGAGGTAGAAAATTCTGAGCATGGAAGACAACCAGTAAAAATGAACAACTGAAAGATGAAGCATCTTGTGTAAGGAAAAGAAAGGAGTCATTGGATTGCAGTTTATTTGTTAAGGACTAAAGTATAAAACATTAGAAAATGAGGAGAGGGCTGAGTTATGAAAGGCTTTGAATGTCAAAGGACTTTTACATTTGATTCTGGAGGTGATAGGGAGCAACTGGAGTTTATTGAAATGGAGATTGATATGATCATACTCTCCCTATCTTAAAAATATTCCTAAAAAGAGTAACATTTGAGATGTAAAGCAAATGGGCTCCTTCATTTTTCTTTTTATGTTGTGTGTGTGTTGCCATAAATGATGACCACTTCTATCTGTGTCCATTTAATATGGTCGATAGTAACCAAAAAGCCTCAAACCCATCAGTGAGCTAGAGGGATATCTCACCTAAGCATATGAAGAATTCTTCAAGTGGAATGAGTAGATGAGAACAATTTATTCAAATACCCCTGAAGACAGTGGAAGCAGGCATTGTAGAGTGCTTAGAGACCAAGATCATCTACTGCATCCCAGGGCATCACCAGTCATCTCAATTTTTGTCTTGCCATTAAACTTTGATGACTCTGGTAGAGAGATAGAGGTTGATGACTTTGAACAACTTTGCCTCACTTAAATCCAATTTACAGGTGAGTCAAGACATCACGCTGTGATGTCACTAGCCTTCTTTGAAATGAAAGACAAGCAAGAAAGAGCAGAACAGGGAATAGAGTACTTGACCTAGAATCAGAAGAGCCGAGTTCAATTCTTGCCTCAGATACTAGCATAACCCTTGGCAAGTCATTTAACTTTTGTTTCCTCAACTGTATTGTGGAGATATTGTTTTGAGTATCTGTTCTTTTAAGTATCAAATGAAATTATATGTAATAAAGGCTTAGCACTGTGTTTGGAACATGGTAGGTGATTAATAATTGCTTCCTTCCTTCCTTCTTTTTATCTATTCTTCCTTTTTAAATAGACATGGGCAAGTCAATTAATCATAGCCACAGCTTCCTTAACTAAAAAAGGTGACTGATATCACTAATACTTCCCTTACCATATCTTGTGAGAATTAATTAAAAAATAATATATGTAAAGTCTCACTCTAATCTTAAAACATTATTTAAATAACAGTAGGAGTCAAACAACCTATGTTGGACTTCTATCTTACCATTTCAAGACCATAGTCAAGTCATTTAACTCCTCTAAGCCTGTTTCCTTAAATTTAAGAGGAAAAAAAAATTAACATGAAGTTTATATCACTTCCACTAATTAAAGAAGCCATTGAAAAGGAAGCACTTTGAAAACTGAACTGTTATTTAAATATGAACTACTGAATAGTAAAAATTAAATATGCAATAATATAAATTGTATTGAATTTAGAGAATGACACATTTTTAAAAACCTTAATTCATTCTCTAGAAAAATTACCTATAAGTTACAAAGACCTCCAAGTCCACACACAGAGCAAAAACAGGCTTGGAAAAGCCTAGTTCATTTCTTCTAGGGGTGATACCCATTTTCTCCCTTGAACTGTGTAAATTTGCCAAGGTTATCCTTCTATAGATTTATGTAAACCCAATACTGTGACCTATAGGTTGGAGAACTGGGGTCAGCAGGCTACTTTTATGCTGGCTCTCCTGGCATATAAATTGTCTAAGAACTGACTTTCATGCCAAGGATATCAGTAACCATTAGTAAAACAGTTTGTACTTCAGGGAATTTGTAAGAAAGGGCACTTAATTAATTAAAGATTGGGGACTATCTGATCCAGACCTCTTGAACAAGTATATTTTGGCAATGATTTGAATTTGTTGCCATGCAGTGCCATGCCAGAAGTGATCTGGACACATTCTATTAAGTAAAGAGAGTGGCAAATGATCCTTTCAACTCTCTTAGCCTTGGATGCATTACCATCAGTCTCTTTCTTTAGAGTGGTACATTTATCTGTGAATGTTAATGTAGAAGAGCATCTAAATGTTTTGCAATTTGATAGATAGCACAGATTTCTTCTTTTAGAATTTATTCCTGATAGGGTCCTCAACTAGGAGCTTAGAAATATTAGCCATATTTCTAACTCTACCTCTAAATTATTATTTGAATTAATACGTTCAAGTGCTGCCTAAATAAATATCCCTCTATTTTTCCCTCAGTGTCCAACTCACTGACCCCTTGGATGTTTAACAAACATTATAATGCTCACAAATACATAATTATTATTAACTTCCTAAGGGAAGGGACCAAAGATTAGTTTCCTACTTCATGCAATACTAATAGTTTGGGGGCTTTTATTTGTTTGCTTGCTTGTCTTTTGGTAGAGAAGTAGACAAGAGTACTAGACTTAGAGTCAGGTTCAAATCCCTGCATCAGACACTTAATAGCTGTGTGACCTAAAGAAAGTCACATAATTGCTTTCAACCTTGGCCTCCTTATCTGTAAAATGGGCATGATTATAGCATCTATTTCAAAATATTACTGTGAGAATCAAATGAAATAATATATATCTAAAGTGTGTTTCAAACCTGAAAGCGTTAAATGAATGATGGCTATCATCATTATCATATCCTTGACAGCTTGGAATGAGCTATAAATCTAGGAATCACTTACAGAGATGATAAATGAATCCATGAAAAGTGATAAACTCATCAAACAAATTAGGATAGAGAAGAAAGAGGATGCAGGAAAATCCTTGGCAGATAGCAACATTTGAGAGCCATGGAAAAATGATGGTCTGGCAAACAATAGGTAGAGAACCAAGAGAAAATACCTACCCTCTCTTCTTCATGTTATAAATTCCTATCACTTTTGGATTAAATCATTCAATTGTACTCACTGAATTTATTAAAATTATAGTCTAACCTTAACTGTCCTTCCATGCTACATAGTAATCCTTTGACTATCCACAATGGGTGGGTCAACTCTTCTTTTTTAAAGTCCCCAACTTAACCATTCTTTTTTTTTCTTCCTGTAAGACATACATACCTCCTGTTTTCCATCTTTTTCCTTCCTTTTTCTGTTTTCTTCATGACTTTACTCCATGGATTACCTATCCATTATAATGTCCATCCTTATTTGATCTTAATAAATGATCTTTGCATTTTTTCTTTTGGTAATATGTCCCTGTCCTTAATAAACTAATCTTAGTATTTAATCTCTTCCTCAATTTTGAAGCGCTAGTACTATCATTTTAATAATCCTTTCCACATTTTAAGCAAGAATTCGAGGAAAGCCTACCAATTCTATTGTAAAATATCAAACTTTTTCCTCTTCATAGCATTCAAAACATTTGCCAACCTCCCATTCAATATCACCTTTCAAATTTTCCATATTTCCTTAAACATCACCAATAGTGGTTCAGCAATTCTATTTGTAGGTTCTTTCTTTCTCCCAGGGTGTAATTCACTGGAACCAGATAAATTGAAGATACTGAGTGTTTTTACAATCTCCTTGGTATTTGAATTTCCAATGACAATTAACCATCACCATTTTTGTTCTCACCCTCCAAATCAAAGGATTGTTCTCCATGACAACCACAGAGAAATATAATAATATCTAAGTAGTTCAAACCTTTTCCCCCTCAATCTCTTATTATTGTCCCCATCAAGGTCAATCATCTTATCTCTACCATTTGCCCAGCTACAGCTAAAAATACTTTTTTATTATTGTTAAAAATGTATTGACTTTATAAGACTCAGATCTTAGGGAATTTTCAACTTCCTGGTACTATTCACATAGGATCTTTTGTTGTTGCTCAGTTGTTTTTCAATTGTGTCAAAGTTTTTGTGAGACTATTTGGGATTTTCTTCACAAAGATATTGAAGTGGTTTGCTATCTCCTTCTCCAGATCATTTTACAGATGAGGAAACTGAGGCAAATTGGGGTAAGTAACTTGCCCAGGGTGATACAACTAGTATCTGAGGTCTAATTTGAACTCAGGTCTTCCTGACTCTAGGCTGGGTATTCTATTCACTGTGCCACCAAACTGACCTAATCTTGTATTTGCTCTACTACACTACATACTTCTCTGTTCTCTCTTCACTCCCATCTACTGTGTGTGCCCTCTTAAAAACAGAATTTTTCTTTCCATTTAACCATATGGGTCTTTTTAGACATCATCTCTATAGTTTTCCTCATTCTAAGCAATCCCAGTAGAAACATATGAATTTTCCATTCCTCTTGAACCAACTTCATCTTTAGAATTTCAGGCTGCGGGAGCCTACCTAACTTATTTTTGAACTCTGGAACACTGATCATGAGTATACTTTAGTTTGCAAGTGGCAATCCCCTCCTTATCTATAACAGAATATAACATACAACAGTTCCTCTCTCCCAATCTTCCTGTCATCTTTATTTCACCAGTTTATTCTTTTTGCTGGTCAGAATCAATTTTAAAATAGCAGAAAACTTTGTTGCTTGTTCCACTTTCAAAAAGATGGAACTATCAGTAAAACTATATGAGACAAACAGGCTCCTACTGATACAAAGACTAGACAGTTTTGTCAAGCTCTGAAAAGGATGAATCGCTGAATGTACAATCACACACTCATACACACACACACACACAAACACACACACACTATCACACACACAGAATAGAGCATCAGGCTTCTGTAATGGAGGAAAAAGACATTTAGATGTATGAAGAGACTACAGGTTACGAACATTGCCTGCAGGTATATAAGGATTGATGTACCAGTTCAGGACAAAAACCCACATGTTGGGGATACAGATATAATAAGCAAAATAAACCATGGTGATCTCACCACAGTACTGGTTACTTTCACTGAAGGTTTCATAGGAATATGGCTTCCACCTCTGGTTAACACAGCTGGTGTACAGAATTCCATGAACTAGAGATTACTAATTGGGCATTATTTCTACTGTGGACTACACAGTTTGCTGGGTGAACATGACAAGTCCTCGTGTTCTTCAGAAGTTTATGTCATACATAAAACATGATTGTGTTTGCCCAGTCCAGAGGCATCAAACATGGTGCTTAGGGGCTGCATCACCCACCCCTCTCCAACCTCCCAATAATCGCAAATATGTTCAGAATTAGATTAAAATGTAATTGGGAAATATGTAACAAAATAAATAATATATAGTTGCCCCATAGATAATATTAATGTGGCTTACTATGTCAATATGAGACCTTTAGGAAACCTTATATATGGTTTAATGGCATTGTTCCTATTCAATTTTGACACCACTGGTCTAGGGTATTCCATGCTCAGGTCACTAGGCTATACAAAAATAGGTACCAGGTCAGATTTGGCCCATGGGCTGTTGTTTGTTAATGACTACACCAAAACATCCTGGACAGTGGTGCATTTTTAAAGTGTTATGGAAACCTGAAAATAGAAAATGCATTTTTCCCCATATAAAAGTGCTTTAAACACTTTACCCTATTTGCCTCAGATCAAAAACAAGGAAGCATGTAATTCTGAGAAGATTTAAAGTAGCCAATTCGGGGGGGGGGGGTGACATAGTAGTTGGGTGGATTTTGGAATGTTGTGACTTTTTGTGGAACAGTAGGAACATAAAATTATACAATCAATGTGTTCTGATATTTTTATTATGAATAATTTTTAAAGAACTAAGGAAGTGGAAATTTATCACAAGATGGCGGAGAGGAAGGAGCAAGCTGCCTGAGCTCTCCTACTGTTCCCTCAAAAAGAATATTAAATCAAGCCTCTGGATGGATTCTGAAACTACAGAACCTGCAAAGGGACAGAGAGACACAGTCCTCCAACCAGAGATAATTTAGAAGACTTCAGGAAAAGGTCGGTCTGACTCAGGCAAAAGAGAGGCCCAGAACAGGGCAGCAACCCAGAGCTGAGGGGGTCGGGGCAAGTCAGCAGGAACTGCGGGCCACAGCCGAAAAACTGAGGCCCCTGGAACCTGGTTCAAAAATCTGGTGGCCAAGAAGGACAGTGGAAAAACCTACCTGCACCGGCCAAGATGGCCACGAATGGGTCAGGTGGGAACAGACACCGGGATCGGGCACCTGGCTGGCCAAGTGCACTCAGACAGGAAGTGCAGGGCGGGGGATCTCCACACACCATAAAGGCCTCAGAGTAAAAACCTGGTCACACAGCACCTATACCCCTGCACAAGAAGCCCAAAACAGGGACCCTGGTGCCCCCAGAGCAGACCTCAACTTAAAAAATAAATAAATAAGCTGCAATAATGAGTAAGAAGCAAAAAAGAGCCCTCTCCATTGAGAGCTTCTGTATCAATAGGGAAGAAGCCAACACCAACTCAGATGAGGACAATAGCCTCAAATTGCCTACATCTGAAGCCTCACGAGGGAAGGTGAATTGGTCTCAAGAACAAAAAGCCTTCCTGGAAGAGCTCAAAAAGGATTTTAAAAATCAATTGCGAGAGGTAGAAGAAAAAATGGGGAGAGAAATGAAAGCAAAACAAGAAAACTGTGAAAAAAGAATCAGCAGCTTGGAAAAGGAAGCACATAATTTCACTGAAGAAAACAATGCCTTAAAAAATTAATTTGGCCAAATGGAAAAAAAAAAAGGTGCATAATTTCATTGAAGAAAATACTGCCTTAAAAAATTCACTTGGCCAAATGGAAAAAAAAAGGTGCATAATCTCACTGAAGAAAACAATGCCTTAAAATTTAAAATTGGACAGTTGGAAGATAAGGAATCCATGAGACACCGGGAATCAGTCAAGCAGAATCAAAAGAATGAAAAAATAGAAGAAAATGTGAAATACCTCATTGGAAAGACAACTGATCTGGAAAACAGATCCAGGAGAGACAATTTGAGAATCATTGGACTGCCTGAAAGCCATGACCAGAAAAAGAATCTAGACACCATATTCCAGGAAATTATTAAGGAGAACTGCCCAGATATCATAGAATCAGAGGATAAAATCATCATTGGAAGAATCGACCGATCACCTCCTGAAAGAGACCTCAAAAGGAAAACTCCAATGAATATTGTAGCCAAATTCCAGAATTATCAGGTGGAGAAAATACTCCAAGCAGTCAGAAAGAAGCAATTTAAATATCATGGAGTCACAGTCAGGATTGCTCAGGACCTGGCAGCTTCAACATTAAAGGACCGCAAGGCTTGGAATATAATATTCCAGAAGGCAAAGGAGCTTGGATTGCAGCCAAGAATCTATTACCCAGCAAAAATGTGCATTTTCTTTCAGGGGAAAAGATGGACATTTAATGACATTGGGGACTTTCAATCTTTCCTGGAGAAAAGACCAGAACTGAATAGAAAATTTGATCTCAACATACAAGACTCAAGAGAAGTTCAAAAAGGTAAACAGAGGGGGAAAAAAAAAGGTTACCCTATTAGGTTAAATGTTTATATCCCTACACAGGAAGATAATATTCATAACTCTTAAGAACTGTAAATGTATTTGGGCAGAGAGAAGGACTTTACACAGAGGGTATAAATATAAATTGTTTTTGATGTGATGATACAAAAAAGAATTAAGCGGTTAAAAAGGAAGTCTATGGGGAAGAGAGGAAAGGGGAGGTGGAAGGGGATGAATTATATCATATGAAGAGGTGGAAAAAAACCTATTACAATAGAGGGAAAGAAAGGAGGGGTGAACATTGTTTCAACCCTATTCTCATTAGATTTTATTCAAAGAGGGAATAACATATAGGTTTATTGGGATAAAGAAACTTAACTCATTCTTTGGGGAAGCAAAAGGGGAAGGGAAAGGGGGGACTGACAGAAGGGAGGATAAAAGCAAGGGAAAAAAGGGTAAAGAAAAGAGAGGGGGGTGATAAAAAGGGAGGGCAGATTGGGGGAGGCAGGGGTAAGAAGTGAAATGTCTGTGAGGAGGAATTGGGTGAAAGAAAGGGGGAAAGGTAAAAAGGTGGTAAATAGAATGGAGGGGAATATACAGTCAGTAATAAGAACTGTGAATGTGAATGGGATGAACTGTGCTAAAAAACAGAAGCAAATTGCAGAGTGGATTCAAAACCAAAATCCTACAATAAGCTGTTTACAAGAAACACATTTGAAGCAGAGAGATACACACAGAGTAAAGGTAAAAGGCTTGAGCAGAATATATTATGCTTCAGCTAAAGTAAAAAAAAAAGCAGGGGTAGCAATCCTTATCTCAGACAAAGTGCAGGCAAAAATAGATCTCATTAAAAGAGATAAGGAAGGAAATTACATCTTGCTTAAAGGTACTATAGATAATGAAGTAATATCAATATTGAATATGTATGCACCAAGTAGTATAGCATCCAAGTTCTTAGAGGATAAGTTAAATGAGTTACAAGAGGAATTAGACAGTAATACTATACTAGTGGGGGATCTGAATCTCCCCCTCTCAGAATTAGATAAATCTAGCCAAAAAATAAATAAGAAAGAAGTGAAAGAGCTGAATAGATTACTAGAAAAGTTAGACATGAT
This sequence comes from Dromiciops gliroides, assembly GCF_019393635.1. NCBI lineage: Eukaryota > Metazoa > Chordata > Mammalia > Microbiotheria > Microbiotheriidae > Dromiciops > Dromiciops gliroides. Next base: position 244,859,599 of record NC_057861.1, on the reverse strand, counting down.
AGATGTCTGGAGAAAATTGAATGGGGATAGAAAGGAATACACCTTTTTCTCAGCAGTACATGGCACATTTTCAAAAATTGACCATGTATTAGGGCACAAAAACATCATAGCCAAATGTAGAAAGGCAGAAATAGTAAATGCATCCTTCTCAGATCATGATGCAATAAAAATTACATGTAAGAAAGAGCCAGGGAAAAGTAGAATGAAAATCAATTGGAAAATAAATAATTTCATTCTAAAGAATGAATGAGCCAAACAAGAAATCATAGAAACAATCAATAACTATATCCAAGATAATGACAATAATGAGACAACATACCAAAATCTATGGGATGCAGCCAAAGCAGTGCTTAGGGGAAAATTTATAGCTCTAAATGCTTACATGAATAAGAAAGAGAAAGAGGACATTAATGAATTGTGCATGCAACTTAAAAAGCTAGAAAAAGAACAAATTAGAAATCCCCAATTAGATACTAAATTAGAGATCCTGAAAATCAAAGGAGAAATTAATAAGAATGAAAGCAAAAAATATATAGAATTAATCAATAAAACTAAGAGCTGGTTTTATGAAAAAACCAATAAAATAGATAAAATAATTAATTTGATTAATTTGATTTAAAAAAAGAAGAAAACCAAATTACCAGTATCAAAAATGAAAAACGGGATGTTACCACCAACGAACTGGAAATTAAATCAATAATTAGGAATTATTTTGCCCAACTGTATGCCAATAAATTTGACAATCTAAATGAAATGGATGAATATTTACAAAAACACAAACTGCCCAGGTTAACTGAAGAGGAAATAAAATCCTTAAATAAACCCATATTAGAAAAAGAAATTGAACAAGCCATTAATGAACTCCCTAAGAAAAAATCCCCAGGGCCAGATGGGTTTACGGGTGAATTTTACCAAACATTTAAAGAACAATTAATTCCAATATTATACAAATTATTTGGAAAAATAGGTAAAGAAGGAGTTCTACCAAATTCGTTTGATGACACAAATATGGTGGTGATACCAAAACCAGGCAAAGCAAAAACAGAGAAAGAAAATTATAGACCAATTTCCCTAATGAATATTTATGGTAAAATCTTAAATAAGATATTAGCAAGGAGATTACAGCAAGTGATCACCAGGATAGTACACTATGACTAGGTTGGATTTACACCAGGAATGCAGGGCTGGTTCAACATTAGGAAAACTATTAACATAATCAACCACATCAGTAAGAAAACCAACCCAAATCATATGATTATCTCAATAGATGCAGAGAAAGCTTTTGACAAAATACAACACCTATTCCTAATAAATACACTGGAGAGTTTAGGAATAGGGGGAGATTTCCTCAAAATAATAAACAGTATCTACCTAAAGCCATCAGCAAGTATTATATGCAATGGAGATAATTTAGAGACCTTCCCAATAAGATCAGGGGTGAAACAGGGATGTCCATTATCACCCCTATTATTTAATATTGTACTAGAAATGTTAGCTTTAGCAATCAGAGAAGAGAAAGGAATTAAAGGAATTAGAATAGACAAGGAGGAAACAAAACTATCACTCTTTGCAGATAATATGATGGTATACTTAAGGAATCCTCAAGAATCAAGTCAAAAATTACTTGAAACAATTAACAACTTTAGCAAAGTAGCAGAAATTGTAAAGCTTGTATAAACAAAAGTTGAGAACTACCTTTACATGTAAAGGAAAAAAAAATACCCTATATGTTAAAAAAAAAAAAAAAGAACTAAGGAAGTGTCTTGGTGACATTTTTTCTAGCACTCACCAGCTTTAAATTTTAAAAAAAATTATTTTTCCTCAGAGGTGCAATTATTCCCCCCTAGTCACTCATGATAAAAAAAAATGTATATCGTCTTTTACTCTTCTTGTTTTTTCATCCCCCAGCTGGTCACCAATTCATGCCATTTTAAAACTTTTCTAAGTATTTTTTTTTTGGTGAGGCAATTGGGGTTAAGTGACTTGCCCAGGGTCACACAGCTAGTAAGTGTCAAGGGTCTGAGGCCGAATTTGAACTCAGGTCCTCCTGAATCCAGGGCCACTGCTCTATCCACTGTGCCACCTAGCTGCTTCCATGTCATTCTGTTTCTTAATAAATACTTAGCGGGGCAGCTAGGTGGCCCAGTGGATAAAGCACCAGTCCTGAATTCAGGAGGACCTGAGTTCAAATCCAGCCTCAGACCCTTGACACTTACTAGCTGTGTGACTCTGGGCAAGTCACTAAACCCTCCTTGCCCTGGAGAAAAAGAAAAGAAAAGAAAACAGAAATAGTATGGCACAATAAATAAAATGCCAACTTTGGATTCTGGGAGACCTAAATTGGGCTTCTACCTTTGACTCATATTCACTATGTAATCTTAGGCAATTTAACAATCTCTTGGTTGTTTGTTGTCCTTCGTGCTTGAAAAGGAGCAAAATAAAATCACTATAGACAGCCAGGTGTCTCAATAAATAGGCCCGGACCTAGAATAAAGTTGTTGTTCAGTTGTGTCCAATTCTTTGTGACTCTGTATGGGCTTTTCTTGGAAAAGATAGAGAAGTGGTCTGCCATTTCCTTCTCCAGTGGAGTAAGGCAACCAGAGGCTAAGTGGTTTGCCCAGAGCTCCACACCAAGTGAGTGACTGAGGACAAATTTGAACTCAGTACTTCCTGATTCCAGTCCCAGAGCTCTATCCACTTAGCCATCTAGATGTCTCAGAATTAAGAAGACCCAAGTTGAAATATTACATTGGAAACTTATTAGCTGTGTGATCTCAGATAAGTGACTTAACTTCACTTCAGGTTCCTCAACTGTAAAATAGTGATAGTAATAGCATCTAACTCTCATGGTTGTAGGACTCAAATGAGAAATTTTAAGAAGCTTAGCATAATACCAGACACATGGTAGGCTATTAATAAGTGCTTGTTTCCTTCCCTTCCTTTAATTAAAAAGAAAAAAAAAAGGAAATGACTCCCCTTTCCCTATTAAAATATTTAAATTAGTATTTGAAATGCATCCATAATTTGATGCCATTGACATTCAATCTTTTCTCCTATGATATACTAATAAAAGCCTCTACTCCAAAGACTTTATTCTCAGTCTCAACCTAAACCTATATTACTGTGAACTAGAAAGAATCCCGAACTTGGATTCAGGGAAGATCCAAGAGTTATATCACTTACTACCTGCATGACCTTGGAAAAAGCATTTGACTTCTTCATCAATAACATGAGGCACTACACAAAAAGACCTCTAAGATCTTTTCCAACCCTAATCTTACTACACTATGAAATCTGCCAAGAATGTTCTCGCCTTTCCATTTTGTAAATTTTATCTATCCTCAAATTTCATCCTCAAAATACCTTCCAAAAAAAATCCCTTCTGCTCTGTAGGACTTTCTCCAGTGGTTTTAACTTCATTTATCAGCCCTTTTCTGGTATTCTATAGCAATTGTGACCTATCCCACACATTTAACACTTAATTACATACATACTGGAAATGTTTCTTAATTCATATGAATGGTTTGCCAAATACATAGTAAGTTGGGGGAGCACAGATTCCATATCTTAAACTTTTTGACCTTCCCTTAGATCCCAATACCATGTCCTTATTTGGGTAACTGAAAATATAAGGTAAGAAATTAAATTCTGCTTGATGACTTTGTTCTCTGGCATATTTATGAACTCCGTACAATATGACCGTAAATGAGAACAACTTTCAGAAAGAAACTGTCTAGTCCTTTTACTGGAAATGATTATTCCAGTGTCAGAGCAGATACAGTAACAATTGAAGGCAACATTTTCACAAGACAGACATTACCAAACTTTGTTTTCAAAGTGTACTACAGACCAGAGATGGCAAGGCAATTGCTTGTATTGCTGCCTGATGTGGAAAGGAGATTCCTCTGTGCACATTTTGCTCCTGCTTGAACCAATGACATTTTTGCCTGTGGACAAGAGTAAACTTGTAGTAGAATCATATTAATGACTGTCCAGTGAGTCATGTGGAAATGATGGGGCTTTAAAGTGAGTATTTGCAAGTGATATGAGGAATTAATGCCTGGATTTTATAATCATGTTTGACACTATGACCAATTATCCACTCTTTTTGAATTATTGCATGCTTCAACCACTGCTATATGTTCATAATTTCTGAATGTTTTCTTTTAACGTTGTATTCCAACGTTTAGTATTGATATTTTATGATCTGAAAAATCCAACCATTCCTATCTATTCTTACAGTACACTTCAGTAGACAAAAGTGCTTTTTTTGTCTTTAATTAGAATTTGCTCCAGTTGTTCACAACTATTCATATTTAGGGAAATTAAAGATTTCTGAATAATACTGTTATTTTTGTTATGTGGACTTGACTGAAATAGTACTTTAAAACATGTTTATGTATCATCATTTTACCATTTATTCAATTCATATCTCTACAAAAGAAACTGAAAAATGAAATGGCTCACAAGTGATGTATCTAACTTTGAATCATTCCAAGAACCATGAGACCAGACTACTGAATCCAAGTTCAAATGCCCATTTACTAGGATAACATATCTAGTGTGGGTTCCTAGAATTCTACTGACTCAAATAGTAATTTTGCTCTAGCCCTAACCTCTCTTCTGAGCTCCAGTCCTACATTACCAATTGCAAAGTAAACGGTAGGTATCACAAAATTACCAGGACCAGAATAGAATTCATTATCTATACCCACCCAAACGCACACTTCTTCTGAATGTCCATACTGCCATCAAGTTACCACCATACTTTCAGACTTCAAGGTTCACAAACATAATGCCTTCATACTTGACTCCTTATGCTCTTCACTCTATCTTGTCAGATCTTCTACAGATATCACCTCCCAGTTATACAGCCACTATAGTTTAGGTCCTTATTACCTCTTTTCCGGACTACTACAATAACATTCTGATTGGGCTCCCTGCTTCAAGTGTCTCCCCATTCCAATTTACCTTGGGTATAGCTATAAAGTTATCTTCCTAAATTGTAGATCTAACCGTGTCATTCCTCAACTCCATAAATCCAGGAAACCCATAGAAATCCTAGTATCTAATATGAATTCATATGGTTATATACAACGCTCTTTGCAATCTCTTTCCCATCTTCTTGAGCACTTATACTTTGTATATGGGGTGTTCAGGGAGGACTAGCACTTCTGGTATGAAGATTTATTTAGCCCTTTTCAGGGCTGCTCATCCACCTGCCACTCTACTTTCACCTGTGGCTCCAAGAAACTGTAGCACATAAAGCAGACACACTCCAGTAAAATCATCTTGGCATATACTAAACCAGGTTGAGGATAATTGACAGGTCTCAAATCTGTTGGTAAATTAGGGGGATGTCAACCCCAAGCATTTAAAGACTTCCCATAGCAGAATAGGCAGATGACAAAATTTATTTGAATATGACTCAAGCAGGCACTGTGGAGCACTTAGAGCTTGGTCAGAAGTTGAAGATGCCAATGTCATCCATTGCATCCTGGGCCATCACCAATCATCTTGACTTTTGTCTTGACATTAGACTTAAATGACTCTGGAAGAGTGAGGCTGATGATTTTGTGCAACTCTGCCTCACATAAATCCAATACATGCATAAGCCAAGCCATCATCCTGTAATGTCATTGGTTCTCTTAAAAAATGAAAAAGGGGGCAGCTAGTGGCGCAGTGGATAGAGCACTGGCCCTGGATTCAGGAGGACCTGAGTTCAAAGCCGGCCTCAGACACTTAACACTTACTAGCTGTAAACAATTTTCTGCATACTCTATAGTACAATCTATGATGGTGGTAAAACTAAATAACCTTACCTGCCCCCCAGACAAGGGGGAAACTAGCTAGGATTTACATATAATTAGAAGCTTCAACAACTGTTTAGGCATTAAACATTTATTAAAGTATATTAGAGGGGGCGGCTAGGTGGTGCAGTGGATAAAGCACCGGCCCTGGATTTAGGAGTACCTGAGTTCAAATCCAGCCTCAGACACTTAACACTTACTAGCTGTGTGACCCTGGGCAAGTCACTTAACCCCAATTGCCTCACTAAAAAAAAAAAAAAAACCACAAATAAAGTATATTAGAAGTTAGTAAAGAGAGAGCACGTCTCAGAAAGAATAAAAAATCCTTGCTTAGATCGATGCTAGAGAGAGAGAGAGACTGACATGGGCTAATTTGGGGGGGGGGGGCCTAATCTGACTGGTGTACTTAATCTGGGACTGTTGACTGTTTGGTTATCTGACTGCCATTAATTTAACATGGGCCGATTATAAAGTTCCACCATACTGCTCCACTCCCAAAACTGGTAAGGAAAAGATTAAGAAGTCTCTTCCATTTTAACAGCAGAGGGTTTATTTATGAGATACAATTTAAAATTAAGAATACAAGGACGGGGCAGCTAGGTGGCTCAGAGGATAAAGCACCATCCCTGGATTCAGGAGTACCTGAGTTCAAATCGGGCCTCAGACACTTGACACTTACTAGCTGTGTGACCCTGGTCAAGTCACTTAACCGCCTTTGCCCTGCAAAAAAAAAAAAATATATATATATATGGAAATAAAATGTACAACCTGACTGCGTTCTGGCATATCTCTTTCCACTTGCTGTGCCTGGAACTTTTTTAGCCTCCTCCTGTATACCAACGGATCTTCTTCTAGTGTTCCCCTCACTGAAAAGACCCCCTGCTCTATATCAGCCTCCGTCCCTTCTTGCTCTTAGCTTTTTCTCCTTCCCCTGTCTCTTAGTGTTCCAGCCTTTCTGGTCTCTTAATCTTTGCTTTCTCCAACCTGTACCCTGTGCTGACCGCTTCTGTGCTCTCCGCCCCTCTTGTTCTGTCTGTCTGCTCTGTCAATCTGCCTCCTGTCACTACTCTCTTACCTCTCTCCAACTTCTTGTCAGCCAGTGCCCCCACTTTTCCATCTAACTCCCTGGTATCTATATCTTCCTTCTAACCCCTCAAATCCTGGGCTCCCTGTGCCCCCCCCCCCCACCAAGCTAATCCACCAGCTGCACTAGGGCTGTGGCTGGGGGGGGGGGACGCTTGAGCTTCCCATGTGTACCACACCCAGGGCTCCAGGGGCCCGTGCCCACTGCTGTGCACCCAGGGACCTCTACACGGGCTACACCAGAGGCCGCCCTGGACAAGGCAGGGATCTCTTGCATAGATCAGCTCAGGGCAGAGGAGCTGGGGCTTTTTCCCCAGCTGTCTGACCTGGCGTCTTGTACAGCCCACAGGGCTTTTTTGGCTCAGCTGACACAGAGGGGGAGGGGCACCAGCCCCTCCCACACAGAAAAGAAAAACCTGAGGGCCTAAGGCTTTCTAATCTCAGCCCAATGGGAGGGTCCCCAAATCAAAATAAATTTCCACACAGCTCACATTTCCAAAAAGAAAGTCTTACTCCATGACCGGAAACTCTCTGTGGAACAGGAAGAGGGGCAGTCCCCACACACAGCTCCAAGTTAATTGGGTGGTAGCATTCAAGTCCATTGATTGGTATGACTTAAAGGTGGTCCATGAACAGAGTCAACTTCTGGGATGACAATTTGACCTTAGAAACCTCAAAAAGGTCACCTCATGCTTTCTCAGTAGAGGGCCTTGGAGAATAATATTCTCACAAGTCTTAGTTACCTATTTGAATTTTTCTTGAAAATGACCCTCCTTATTCCATCTCTTTCTGTGAACCATCCATCTCCTAGCCAACGTGACTATCCAGAATATTCTCCATCCATGCCTCTACCATTTAGCATCACTTATTTTGTCCAAGACTTAGCTTAAGTGTCATCTTCTGCAGAAGGGTAGTACCTTTAACCTAAGGTTACTTTCTATTTACTGTGTATGTATCCTTTATGTAACTACTTATGAGCATGAATAAATGAATGAAAGTATGAATTTTTTTAAATGAAAGAACTTTCAATGCTCAAAACACTTTGATAAATGTACATGAAACTGGTGACCAGGGAAGGGAGTTATGTTTTGGGAAGTCACAAAGAAAGTGGGTGGAATAATGGGACAGTCATGTAACCTGCCCTTTGCAGAGTCAATGGTTGTATTGATTTAATTATACTTGCCAGAGAAAGAGCTAGAAAGTAGTAGTTGTGTTGGTTTTTTTTTGGGGGGGGGGTGGTTAAGAGAAATGAGAGAAAGAGAATTTGCCTAAAGATAGGGTGGGAAATGGCCTGAGGGAAGATAAGGAAGCCTTAAGTGACTTAGTTCCTCCCAAGCCTGGTCTCTGAAAGCCATCTTGGGAGTGTGGAGCAGCTATAGCAGAGGCAGGGTAAACTAACTACTCTGCCAGATATAAGCCTTTACAATGCAAATTCCTTGAAAACAGTGGCTGTTTCTCCCATTTTCTTTTTCTTTAGTGCTTAGCACAGTGCCTGGCACATATTAAGTCCTTAATAAATACTAGTTGATGATTGAGTGATTGATAGGCATATAGGAAGGCAGTTTTCTTTTCATTCTAAGAACTGTTTGTTCATATTATGTTCTTTTGAAAACTTGTGTACCTACTTCTAAGGTATGGTTATGGTAATATGTGTTATATTTCAAATACTTCCATTTAATGAGAATGGAAATTGGTCTATTTGGCTTTGATTTGATTACCTAACTTAAAAAAATTCAATGTTGTTGTTGTTGTTGTTCTTCTTCTTGTTCTTCTCCTTCTTTTCCTCCTTCTTCTCCTTCTCCTTCTTCTCCTTCTCCTCCTCCTCCTCCTCCTCCTCCTCCTCCTCTTCCTCCTCCTTCCTCTTCCTCCTCCTCCTCCTCCTCCTTCTCCTTCTTCTTCTTCCTTCTCCTCCTCCTCCAGACATGTATGTGCTTTGTGACCCTGGATAAAATCACATAAGCTCTGTGGTAAAAAATGGAAGTTTTAGCTGAATCATTTGAGAGTTGAGAGCACGCTACTGAAGCGGGTTTTGAAGGACCACCCTTTAGGGGAGGAGACCGTGACGAACAGCGGGATGCCTACTGCTGCCCGGAGAGCTAGACATGCACGCCTTGTCTGAGGGCACCAACTTCCGGAACGCCAGTTTAAAAACTGAGGGAGGAACAGAAGTTGGCTCTCTCTGTTTTTTTAAACTTAGCTGTGGCGGTGCGCACATGTGCTGGTTCTTGGCCTGGTGGGCAGTTTGGGATTTGATGAGTTTTATAAAGGAAAGTAGACTAAGTTTAGATCTAAGATTATTCATTTGTATTTCTACTTTCCTATTTCCCTAATTGGTATCACCTTTTGTTGTCTAATTAATTCCCAAGCAATAAAAATTAATCCTTCACTGATTAAAGCTCAGAGGCTTCTTTTTCTCAGTGGTCAGGGAGATATATGAGGGAAAAGTTAAAAGGTGAAGTTTAATGCTCATATATCCAATTTTAAATCTCACAGCTCTCTCTTACTCAGTCCCATTATCTGTAAAATGGGCACAGTAATATGGTCAGTATTGATGTGAGGATAAAAACAAAAAACAAAAACAAAAAACAAAATGTTAGTAAAGCTCCTTGCAAACCTTGAACTGCAGTATAAATGCTAGTGATGATGATGATGATGGTATTGGTGCTGGTGGTGGTGGTTTAGTTTATGTCTTCATACAGTTAGTGCATAATTGTTTCTTATTGTCCAAGGATTTATTTTTAACTATTGGGAATTATCGCAGTAATCACAGTTGTTCCACACTATTTTCCAAGCTTAAGAAGTATCTCTCATACAAAAATATTTTTCAACTTCCTGATAGAAAGAAATTAAATCTATGGTCTGGATTTCAAATCACTGCAGTTTAGGGGATTTGCATTTTTCTTATTAAAGTAAAAATCTTTCTCAATCCTTAAAACTAGCATATAAAAACACACAGGCATTATTGAATCAATGTGCTATAGCTAATGCATGGAAGAGATATCTTCCTGTCAAGTTGAGACTTGATTACTGAGTAAGTGCTGTTAGAAGGGCCATATGTTCTATTCACAAGATGGCTTAGCCCTCCCCAGGCATCCCTTGAGTGTGCCATGGGTTGGCAGTTTTTCCAACTCAAATGATAAATTGATTGAAATCAAAGGATATTGTCTGCAGCTCCTGCCCTATGTTGTCTAGGTGGCTAAATAATTTGTGAATAACTTGATTAAACTCTAATATTTATATTGGAAATAAATTACACAAGAGTAAAGTGTCCACTTTCCTTAGGTTTATTACCTACTTGCTGACTTGGAATCAGTGATTAAATGTATAGAATAGCTGTAGGTTACACTAACAGCCTGAACTCATTTGCAGGGAAGCTGACATCACCACAGAAGTACTTGTAGACTGTTCAAGGAAAGGACCACAACACAGCTTTCTATGACTTACCAGACCCATCCTCTTGCAATATATTCTGATATGATAGTGAAGTTATGTTCTTAAAATAAATGTCTCAGAGTTTTACCTATAGACTGGAAGGGGAGTTTCTAAAATATACTGCCAAGTGACTTGAGATGAGTTCTCATATAAGCAGTGACATAGCATTGAGAGGAAGAGGGCAGAGGGCATTTTCAATCCACATAAATAATGGATAACTTGAGAAAAAAATGTGTGTCAAGTTTCACAGGGCATATCACAAAAACTTCTGAAAATTTCAACAATGTTACACAAACAAATCTGTGGTAAAGCCATAGCTTTCCTCTTAAATGTTTTCAAAACAGAAATTTATTTTTCCTAATAGTATTCAAGAGTTTTGAATAATGACTTTCAGGTAATACTACCATTTTATACAGAGAAGAAACTGAGGTAAAAGACTAAAGTAACCTCCATAAGAGAATCTCTGAACCACTTTTGGATTTAGAAAGATTCCTGGACTGTGTTCAAGAAAAGTTGAGATCCCTTAAACCTTTGTAGGACCCTGTAAGTGAAATGAAAAATTCTTAAGAGCCATGGGATTCTTCCTTTTCTCCCCAATACTCTGTTATTATGTTTTTAATTTTAAAATTTTGGGGAGAAGAAAGAAAAAGATACTCATTAAACAGATGACTAGATTCTACAATTTTAGATAGTTCATCATATGCATGCAACATATTATGAAGTTTGTGTTTATCTATTTAAGGAAATACTTTAATTTCTTGACTACTAACAAAGAATATTGAAGTACCTATCATCTAGTGGCACTTAATAAGTGTTTACTTACTTGCTTGCTTGATTGGAGTAGTCCTATAACATGCAAAATGGGATAGCAGTTGGTTCTAATAACCATTTATCTTATAAAATTCACTGAAATAAAGTAGATACGAGAGATTTATCTGAGAATCACAGCACAGAAGGGTAGAAGTGGAAAGTGGAGTACAAAGTCAGGAAGGAATGGTAGAAACAATTCTTGTCTGTTTATTACTAATATTTAGGTCTGGGTTCATCACACAGCTTTAGTATTAACTGTATTACCCTACCTGGGTCCTTAACTTTTCTGGATTTCCTCATTTGTAAAATGAGTAATGTCTGCAGAGCCCTTGTCAGAGTTATTCTGAGGATAAAATGCAAGTAACAAAATCCCTCAGTCTGAGATTTCTGAGTCATAAAGTAGGATTAATAACAACGTCTAACACACAGGGTTGTTGTTGAGATCAAAGAGATAATGTATGTAAAGTATTTTGGAGACTTCAAAGTATTATACAAATGCTAGTTATTAAAATGAAAGAATATATGGCAAATAATTTGGTTTTTTTTGGGGGGCTGGGGCAATGGGAGTTAAATGACTTGCCCAGTGTCACACAGATAGTATCAAGTGTCTGAGGCCAGATTTGAACTCAGGTCCTCCTGGATTCAGGGCTGGTGCTTTATCAACTGCACCACCTAGATGCCCCTGGCAAAGACTTTTGAAAATGATAAAGGCACAAATAAATCCATGGTATTAATGAGGATTATATAATATTAGTTGTTAATAATTATAGCTATCATTATGCCCAAAGGGCTATAAAGCTGTGCATACCCTTTGATCCAGCAAAACCACTGTTGGGTCTTTTTCCCAAGGAGATCATAGAAAAGGGAAAAGGACTCACATGTTCAAAAATATTTATAGCTGCTCTTTTTGTGGTGGCAAGGAATTGGGAATTGAGGGATTGCCTATGAGTTGGGGAATGGCTGAACAAGTTGTGGTATACAAACATAATGGAATTCTATTGTGCCATGAGAAACGATGAGCAGGAGAAGTTCAGAGAAACCTGGAAGGACTTGCATGAACTGATGATAAGTGAGATGAGCAGAACCAGAAGAACATTATACACAGTATCATTAACACTGTGTGTTGATCAACTGTGATGGACTGGATTCTTCTCACCAATACAATGGTACAAGAGAGTTCTAGGGGACTCATGATGGAAAAGGCTCTCCAAATCCAGAAAAAAAAAACAAACTATGGAATATGGATGCTGATTGAACCATACTATTTCTTCTATTTTTGATGCTGTCATTTTTCTATTTTGAGGTTTTTCCTTATTTCTCTGATTCTTCTCTTGTAGCATGACTGAAGCAGAAATATGTTTTATGTTGTTATGTATGAGTATGTGTGTATATATATGTATATATATATGTGTGTGTGTGTATGTATATATATATACACACACATACATATATATACATATACACACAGACACACAGACACACACACATATATATATAACCTATATCGGGTTGCCTGCTGTCTGGGGGATGGAGGGAGGGAGTGGAGGGAGGGAAAAAAATTTTGAAATTGGAAATGTATAGAATTAATTGTTATTTGAGGTTTTTATGCCTCAGCAAACACTGGCCTGGGGCTCCTCAAACCACATACTGCTCCACCCACTGGTTGTAGCCATTGCCATGGCTCTGGCACTTCACATCATCACCACTCGCTGACGCCCACGTGGGCCTGGCAAAATTATAATGATTCGAAGCCTAGTGAGGGCAGTCATGTGACTGTCAGAGTGGCCATCCCATTGGCTGGGGCTGTATGGGGTTTTCTGGGATTGGGGGAGGGGAATTAGGCATTCTAGCTGGAAGCTGGAAGGCAACAGGTATTCCGCTGCATATTCTCAGCTGATTCCTTGGTGGTGGTATTTTTTCAGGTTGTATAATTTCCCTTTCCACATTTTATTTCCTTTCCCTTGATCCTACTGATCCTGTTTGGTTTTTTTGTTTATTTGTTTGTTTTTAAGTTCATTCTTGTTAAAATAAATCCTGTTCTGTTTTGAGGGAGGCTGCTGGTCTCCTTCCTTGCCCAATATTGCGGCGAGCCACTTAGCTAACACTTCCCAATTAAAAATTGGTTCCCACAGAAATCTTATGTGACAAATGCTGAAAGCTGTCTCTACATGTAACTGTTAAATAATAAAATAGTTTTATTAAAAAAATAATTATGGCTATCTTTTTTTAGCCCGTACATATAATTTCATCTATGAAGGAGAGTGCTAATGAGAAATGTCCTCTACCAAGACATACTGGCATCTTTTCTGCAAGCCTTAAAGATTCTGAAGATTACATGGCAAAATAATACACCAGACAATGTTCTCTTCAGCTCAGTGGCAAAGCATTCAAATTCTCCTGCAAAGAACACAACTCCAATGGCCTGGCCAAGCACTGAGATTACAAAAAGAGACAAAAGACAGTCCCTGTCCTCACAAAGCTAACAATCAAATAGTGGAGAAAACAAGCAAACAAACATGTGCAAACAGGCTGTATACAGGAGAAAAGGGAAATAATTAACAAAGAGAAGGTACTACAATAAGTGAAGTTGGGAAAGGATTCCTGTAGAAAATGTTTTTAGTTGGGGCTTAAAGGAAGCCAGCAGGCAGAGACAACGAGGGAGAACATTCTAGGCATGAGAGATCACCAGAGAAAATACCCAGAACTGAAATGTTAAAGGTTTTGTTTCTGGAAGACTCAAGACACCAATATCCCTAGATCAAAGAGTACCTGGTGTGGAATAAGATATGAGGATAAAACAAAAGAATATTTAAGATATAAGAGGACGAAAAAAATTTTTAAAAGGAATACTTAAGCTATAAGAGGATGGGAAGGGTAAGAAGGGAACAAGTTTTTAGGGCTTTGAATGCCAAACTGAGAACTTGGTGTTGAATCCTGGAGGCAATATGGAACCCCTAGAGTTTATTGAGTACTGAAGTGACATGGTCAGACCTGCATTTTAGAAAAATTGTTTAGTGACTGAATAGAGGATGAATTAGAATAGGGGAGACCATTGAGCAGGCAGACCCACCAGCAGGCTATTACATAATCCAGGAATGAGGTGATGGCAGCCTACACCAGAATTATGGAAGTGTCATGAAAGAAGGGTGCACATTGGTGAAACGTTGTTTTGACAAAAAAGACAGGCCCTGGCAACAGATTGTATATGGAGAGTAAGAGTGAGTGAGGAGTCAAGTTGTAAGCCTGAAAGACTGGAAGTATGGTGTTAGCCTCTACAGTAATAGAAAAGGAAGGGGTATCCAAGGTGTTAAGGAAAGACTATTACCATTGATATAAGGGCTGCTGAGCCCTTTTTTCATGGTTACTTTCTGAATTTGGTGCATACCTCACACCCAACTCTTACCTGTGGATCCAAGAAAATGTAGCATATTCAGTGGTCACAGCCTGGTAAAATTATTTTAGCAGACAAGCCAAACCAGGTTGAGGGTAAGTGGCAGGATTTAAACCCATTGGTGAGTTAGGGGAATGTCTATCCTAATCATGTAAAGACATCTCCAGCAGAATAGTGGATGTGACTAATGTGCTCAAACTGGCCATAATGGCAGTGGAAACAGGCTCTGTGGAGAGCTTAGATTGTTAGGCATCAAAGACACCAATGTCATCCACTGCATCCCACGCCAGTCATCATGACTTTTGTCTTATCGCTGGACTTGGATGACTCTGGAAGAGAGAGTCAGTCTAACAACTTTGCACAACTCTTCCCCACTTAAATCACATTCCATAAGTCAAAAGACATCACCCATACCATTTTATAATTTTTATCTATCTTGAAGTCCTGTGGCAACAGGCAAGTGACAGAGCAGCAGGTGTGGCTACACTGTGAACTGTGGTCAAAATCCTATACACAGGTTATCCAGGGCATAGTATTGTTGTCTTACTTTAAAGCAGCAGTGGAAATCAGCAGCCACCTCTGAGTCTGAGCACCCGATTTAAAGAACACACTGTCCATCTCCTGGAATGAAGAAGAGGCTAGAAAATGTATTCCCCAAAATTATCTCCCTCACCTAACCCAATTTCAATTTGCTTACTGATGCAAGTGGGGATGTTAGTCTCTGGCCAAAACACAAATTCTTTTTGTGAAGATGATTCCACTCACCATTGGTACATGGAATGTGTACATGCTTCTGTACAAATAGGAATCTAGTAGTCCTGAAAGATGAACAACTCTTGCTGCAGGAGAACTCAGTAGGCATGGCATCTAAATAGAAGCCCTTTCCATTTTTCCTCTACCTCTCTTACTTTATTTTCAAATTTATTTTTGAGCACTTTTATGACCTGAAATCAATTCAATTCATATTTTTTCTTAGAAGCTTTGGGTTTAGGAGCTTTGACTTTGTTATCTCCTTCTTAGGGTGTATTTTGATCTTCCTTGTCACCATAAAAACTTTCTATGGTCAGAATTTGTTTCTGTTTCTTCATTTTCCCAGCCTATTTCTTGATTTTTAACTCTTTTGTAAAGTGGGACACTGCTTCCAGAGTAGAAGGCACACTGTCCCAAGCTTCTGGGGGTTTGTGTAGCTGTTTTCCGAGATACTTCTAGGAAGTTTTAAGTTTTTAGTTCTTCCAAGGTGGTATGATTTAAACAGATGTATGTTTACTACTCTCCTGGCTTGATCTCTGGTCTGCATGCAACCACAGACCTGCTTTTCTGCCCTAGTACTATGAACAGAATCCTGCTCCACTGTTGCCACAAGCTCTGGTATGCTTGTGCTCCTCCGCAACATGGGACTGCCACCCAAGACTGTGACTTAGATCTGATTATGGGCAAGGCAACAGAATCTTGCCTCAGTGCTAGCAAATCCCCCTGCAGTCCCCTTCTAGCCAGTTGTTCAACCCCCTTACTGACTGTGGGCTAAAAGTTCTAGAATCAGTTACTGATGATGATGATTCAGAGCCCCTGAAGGCTTTCTGCTGGTTTGCTGCAGTTGAGTCTGCTCTGACATAGCCTGCACTGGACTGCTCACGACTCTCATTCCAGTACAACAGAACTTTACTAATAATATTCTAAGTTGTCTTTGGCTGAAAAATTATGTTAACCTGTCCTTTTCCGGGTTCTGCTCCTCCAGGATTTATCTTATGGCATTATTTGGAGAGAGCTCAGGCAAGTCACTGCCTTCCCTCTGCTATCTTGGCTCCACCCCACAAATAGCAGCCCTGAGTGAAACAAGGCTGGAAAATGAAGACCAAAGCCAGAGCTAGATACACATTTTTCTGGAGGGGTCACTGTGATGAGGAGTGCTGTGAAGCTGGTGTAGGTTTCACAATCAAAACAAATCTAGTCAATAAACTTTTATGCCTTCCATCAACAATGAACAAAAGGCTCACAAAAATGAAATAGCCACTTGCAAGAAAGCATGATGCCCCTATAACTACTGTATAGGCTCCCATCATAATGAACCCTGAATATGTCAAAGAGAAATTTTATGAAGACCTAGAGACCCTCATCATTAATGTGCTAAAAGTAGATAAGCTTATTATTGTGTGTGTGTGTGTGTGTTTATGTGTGTGTGAGGCAATTGGGGTTAAGTTACTTGCACAGGGTCACACAGCTAATAATTGTTACGTGTCTGAGTCCAGATTTGAACTCAAGTTCTCCTGACTCCAGGGCTGGTGCTCTATCCACTGCACCACCTAACTGCCTCTGAGGATAAGCATAAAATCATGGCTGACTTTAATGCTAGAGTAGGCACAGTTGCCCAGACATTGCAAGGAGTCCTTGAGAGGAATGGAATCAGAAACAGAAACTACAATGGTTATTTACTACTGAAAATGTGTGTTTCTCATGACCTTTACATTAAAAACATTTTCTTTTATTTTTCTAAATGCAATAAAACCTTGTAGGCACACCCTTGCAGCAAACATTGACATGTAATTGACTCTACTATTGTAAGAAGAAGAGACAAACAGGATGTGAGAGTGATGAAGGCAATGTGTGACAGAATGCTGGACCAATCATAGACTTATCATCTCCAAGCTAAACATTTCCATTCAAAATAAGTAATGGACCCAATGCAAGACAAATACCAGAAGACTTAATGACAACAGATTAGAAAGCTTCTTCATGAATAAACAGTTTAATTCTAACATGGAGGGAAATTTAATCCATTGCACAGTTGACAACAGTAGAGCACAAAAAGAATGGGCAGATTTCAGAGATTTGCTGTACAGCAATGCATTTACTCACCTGGGCCAGAACACTAACAAACATCGGGATTGGTTTTGATGAAAATGATGTGGAAATTCAGAAGTTATGAAATGAAAAATGAGAACCCCACAGGGCTCACCAGCAGGATAGTTCATCCATCACTAAGAAGACAGCATTTAACTTCATCAAAAGTAATGTGCAAGCTTAATGTGAAGATTAAGATGCAGGATTCTTGCCTCAGTAAGAAGCAAATGAAATTCAATTTTTATGATGCCTTGAAGAATATTTTTGGGACAAAGACCTATGGAAGATCTCAACTACTCAGCACTGATGGAGCTATATTAATTAGTGATAAGGACATGATCCTGGAGAGATGAGATAACACTTCCATAGTGTTCTAATAGAGCATCATCAATCAATTATGAAGCCATTGACCATATACCCCAGGTTGAAATCAATCTCTCTCTAGCCTAACTTCTATCTGAAGAAGAGTTACTGAATTCCATTAGTTCCCCTTGTGTGGCAAAGCACCTGCTACCATATATATATATATATATATATATATATATATATATATATATATATATATATATTATATACTATACCAGGAGAGATTTACAAGGCAGGGGGTCCATTGTTTATGCTAAAAGTAACTGAAATCTTCCAGATTATATGGCAAGAAGAGGTTATACACTAGGATATTGAGGGTCTGTTCATTGTCCATCTCTATATAAAAAGAAATCGATTTTCCAGTGAAAATCACACAGGTTCTCTTTCTTAGGCATTGCCAGCAAGAATCTTGCCAGAATCATCCTTAATAGACTGGTCCTTTCCCTTAAAGATGGTTATCTACCTGTGAACCAGTGTTTCTTCAGAAAGAGCCAGGGAAAAGTCAATATTGTGTTTGTGGCCAAAAATTCAAGGAGAAATATCAGAAGCAAAACAGAGTTCTGAACACAATGTTTATTGATCCGACCAAGGCCTTTGATACTGTAAATTGAGAGGGTATATGGAATAACATGCCAAAATTTGGGTGCCCATAGAGGTTCATTAGTTTTGTACACCAATTTCATGATGCATGCTTCCACAGGTTCTGGATAACAGATGATGCTCTTGTGCTTTCCTCGTCACCAATGGAATAAAGCAGAGCTGTGTGCTTGCTCCCATGCTTTTTAGGATGATGTTTTCAGAAATGTTGTTAGATGCTTTCAATAAGAATAAAAGCTGCATCAAGGTCAACTACCAAATTGATGATAAATTATTTAAGTTGATAAGGCTACAAGCCAAGACTAAAGTGGAGGAAGAGTTGGTACTCAACATCTTGATGCAGCCTGTGAAGCTACAATGCAACAGCATATAGATAGATTTTCTGCCAGTTGTGCTAATTTTGGCCTAACAAATAACACATACACACACAAACACACGCAGGTTCTCTTAGTGGAAATATTGGTTATAGTAGGCACAGAAATTTTGGATGCTGTATATTTTCTAGGGATGATGATAAGTTTGATGCACACATTGTCAAACCTAGCCCAATGCTTGGGAGGCTCCAAGTTAAAGAGTAGGAGAGAATAAGTATTAGGCTGCCTACCAAACTGAAAGGTCTATAGAGCCATTGTGCTGACCTCATTATTATATGCCTATGAAACCTGGAAAGTCGACCAGTGCTATGCCAGGAAATTGAACCATTTGAATTATCTTAGGAAAATTCTGAAGATTACCTGGCAAGATCAGCAACTGGACACTGAGGGCCGTTTCTGAGCTGAACTGCCAAGCATTCAAACTCTATTAGAGAGAGAATAACTCTAATGGGCTGGCCCTATTGTTTGAATGCCAAATGGTAAACATATGTTTGACTAAAAGACAGTTTTACAGAGAACTCATATAAAGCAAGCATTCACATGGAAGTCAGAAGAAGTGCTACAAGGATATTCTTAAGGTCTCTCTGAAGAATTTTGATATCAATTGAAGACATTAGAAAAACTGGCACAGGACCATCCAACATGGTGTGCACTGTGCTATATGAACAAAGCTGCATTGTAGTAGCTCAAAAGTAACAAGAGATGTGCAAATTTACAGACATGCCCTTTCCAAATGTTCATATGTGTTATTTGTTTCTGAACTGTGGTAGAATATTCTGAGCTTATATCAGTTTGATCAGCCACAGTTGGAAACACTATACCTTGACTTCAATACTGTTATGTCATTTTGGTCCTTTTTGAGTATAAAGTATGTAAGGAATTAATTGTGATTTGGGGTTTTCTATAACCCTATCTTTGCTTTATTATGGTCAGACTGACAAACTTGTAAGCTTGGGTGTGTATTTTGAGAGATAATTGAACAAACAAGAGGAACTCTGATTACAGGGAACATTTATTGAAACTATGTAACTAGTCTTTCTCTAATAGCTTTCCCACACCCACATGGGTCTGGCTAGATTATAATGGGGAAAGCCCATGTGACTGTGCTGAGCCAATCAAAGACTCAGCATGGCTAAAAACCACCCCCTCCCCTTCCTGTGGGAAAGGCTGTTGGAGATAAAGTTGAAGTTCAGTTAGAGGGGTTAGAAAAGAAGTTAAAAGGCAGTTAGTTAGAGAGGGTTCTGAGGGAAACAGGGAAGGAAGGCAGACATTTTTAGAGGAGCTGGTGGTGTTTGACCTTCACACACAAAAAAACAAAAACAGAAAAGACTGCACAGCTGATACTTCTTAAAGCTACATATTTCAGGTGTAGTGAGTTTGTTTCGTTTTTGAGGCAACTGGGCTGGAGGCAGGTTCAGGTGCCTGGGGCCTTTTTACCCTAGAGATTTATACATTGTTTCTAGTTCTATTCATCTTACTTGTGTGATTCAGATATAGTGTTTTAAACTTGTTCCTATTAATAAACCTGTTTTGTTTTTGAAAGAGGCTTTTTTTCTTACCCAATATTAAGGCGAGCCACCCAATTAACTCTTCTCATACTAAATTTGGCCATTACAAGTACAACAACCAACTAGCTAAGGAAGAAGATGGGTAGAGGTTGGTTGTTGTTTTGTTTTTTGTTTTTGTTTTTTGGGGGTTTTTTGCAAGGGGAGGGAGGGAGAAATAATGAGTTCATTTTTGGACATGTTAAGTTTAAGATGTCTAGTTGAGATACAAATCAAGATGTCGGAAAATCCATTGAATTTACAAGATTGGAAATCAGCAGAAACATTAAGACAGGTAGATTTTAGAATTTTCAGCATAGAGATATTGATTAAATCCATGAGATCTGATGAGATTACCAAGTATAGAGGTAGAAGAGAAGAAGGCCCAGAATAGAATCCTGTGGAGCACCTAGGTTTAGAAGGAGTGATCTAGATCAAGACTCAGCAAAGGAGACTTAGGTGAAGTCAGATAAATATGAGCAGAACTGGAGAGAATGGTTTCTTGAAAACCTAAAGAGAAGAGATTATCTAGGAAGAGTAGGTGATTGATAGTGTCAAAGGCTGCAGAGAGCTTCAAGAAAATGAGCATTGAGAAATGGCCATTGGATTTGACAATTAGAAGATCAGTGGTAACTTTGAGGAGAGAGAGAGAGAGAGAGAGAGAGAGAGAGAGAGAGAGAGAGAGAGAGAGAGAGAGAGGAGTTTTGATGGAATTACGAGGTCAGAAGCCAGATTGCAAGGGATTAAAATGGAGTTAGAGGAGAGAAAGTGCATGCATCTATTGCAGATGGCCTTTTCTGTGTTGATCTTGTTGTTTTTAAGAATAAGGGAAGTCCAAAAGTATTTGGAGTTGTTAGGGATAGTAGCTATGGATTTAAAAAAAAGAAAGAAAATGGAGGCAATGTGATCAAATACTTCAAGAAGAACTGTTAGTGTGATATAGGTCAGGGCTTCTTAAACTTTTTCCATTGATGAGCCCTTTTTATTAGAGAAGTATATAAAATAGGTATACATGATCTTTTATTGTTGCCAAAATTTTCATGACCCCCATATTCAGTTTTGCAACACCATATGATGTCATCACTCACAGTTTAAAAACTTGGATTAAGGTCATCTGTTCTTCCAAAACCATTACAAAGGAGCAAAGAGGATGATATCATTTTAAGATAATTTAAAGTGTAAAATTAAGGAGAAGAAGAAATCCATGATGGATATCTTTAATATTTACAGTGAAATATGAAGTAAAGGACTCTACCAAGTAGAGGGGGAGAAAGGGAGAGCAGAAGTATAAGTAAGTAGTTTAGGGTGAGAAGATCTGGAATGAGTGAGTAAAGAAATAATCAGGAGAGAATTAATATATTGATTTGCAGTAGTTGGGGTTCTATAAGATAAACCATTTGTAGTATACCCTAAGAAGGTCAAAGGCAACAATCTCCACATATATCATGTGAGGAGATCCCTCCACCTTGCAGGCCAGTCATCTGATTGGTCTTTTCCATGTCCACTCCTTCATTCTTCTCTTGGCTTCAATCCTGACACTCAAGACTTCATTCTTCACTATCTCCTCTTCTCCTCTTATGTGTTCTTCCCCACCCCCTCCCTCGAATGTAAGCCTCATGAAGGTAGACCTATTCTTTTTTCTTCTATTTGTATTGCCAATACTTATAATATTACCTAGCATATAGTAAGTACTTAATAATATTTGTTGACTGATAGGAAAGAAATAGAAACCAAATGGTTCCCCTTTTCATTGTGGAGTGGTTAAATATATTTTAGTATATGAATGTAATGAAATTAAATACTTCAGCATAAAAATGTGCAGAGAAACATGGTAAGACTTGTATGAAATGAGTAGTGAAATCAACAGGACCAGGAAACAATATATAGTATGACAATAAGAATGTAAATGAAAAGCACAATAAAGTAAAACTGGAAAATATGTAATCTCATTTTGACCCCAGAGATGAGATGAGGAATTAAAGGATGCCTTACTCCTTTTTAGGAGAGGTGAAAAACTATGGGTGTGGAATATCATATGTCCTCTTAGACCAGTGATTTTGTTTAATATTTGTTCCCTTTGTGACGAGGGGATGCTAACTCTGGCTAAGAGGGGTAATGAGAGAGAAGCAAGGATTTGTATCTAGAAATTACTATTATATAAAAGTATAAGGCATCAATAAAACAATTAAATCAAAGAAATGACTAACATAAGCTCCCCATTTTAAACATAAAGAAAATAGGATTTGGGAGACTCAGACACCATATGAGACTAGTCCAAGGTCTAGAGTGGGGCAGATCTTAGACTCAAGGTTATTGATACTACACCAGGATGCTTTCCCACATGAAATTTCTCTATTATTCACAGAAAAAATAATTGTTGAAGAACTATTAGATCATGGTATCTGGCTAGAGAAAATGCATGATTTGACTTGAAAAAGGCAGGATCAAACAGAGAATTTTGTATAGCTTTTGCATTATTGTTTACGTGAAAATTTAAATACTAGTCACTCAAAATTGCAATTTAAAATGTTTCAGCACCTTAAGTTCTTTCTGAATAGTAATGAAACATAACTTCTAGGAAGATCCATGATCATTTTAGTCTGGACACTTGGAAATAGTGTGAGAAATTTATAGAAAAAAATTATTTTATGTATATTTAGTTACAAAAGATACATGAATATGTTAATATAGGAAATAGCTGGTATCGAAATTTCCTCCACAAATCCAGATTGTAATTCCCCAATACATAAGGGGACAAAATTGTATATAGCTTCTTATATTTTAAATAGCATACATATATTTGCATGTATATATGCATATATATGTATATATTTTATATAGATTACAAGATTTGCTGAGGATCACACAGATACTAAGTGTCAGAGGTGGGATTCTATAAAGGTCTTCCTCACTTCAAGTCAATACTTTTGTTGAACCTAGCACCAGATCTAGAGTCAGAAAGACATGAATTCAAATTCTGAATTAGACACTTACTAGTTGTATGACCCTGGTCAAGTCACTTAACTGCAATCTGCCTCACTATTCTCAGTTGTAAAACAGGAATAATTAATAGCACCTATATCCTATGATATTTGTGAAGACCAAATGAAATAAAAAATATAAAATATTTAGCACTGTGCCTAGTACCTAGTAGGTGTTATATAAATGTTACTTATTGTTGTTGTTGTTAATATACAAGACCACCTCTCAAATTAATTAAATCATTTTAAAGAGAAATTACCTCAAACAATAATGCTAAATATCAAGATTGATAGAACAGAAGCAAAATATTAGTCAAAATCATATTTATAGTCTGAATGTTCTATTAATGAGACAAAAAGGAAATTCAATGAGTTGGATCTGCATTTTAAAACACTAGAAAATGAACAAAGAAGTAATTAAAAAAGAAAGTGGAAGGGAAAAGATTAAGTAGAGGGAATAAATTTTCAAAATTAAAAAGAAAATAATGACAATGAATACAATTGAGCATTTTAAAAAACTGATGATATTGATAAGAAAATAGCTAATTTAATCAAATAAGAAAACAAATTTTCACAGGTAAAAATGACAAATGGAATCAAAGGCACGAGTAGAGGGTTTGTCAATATCAAGATGATAACTACTGGGGCAGCTAGTGGTGCAGTGGATAAAGCAGTGGCCCTGGAGTCAGGAGAACCTGAGTTCACATCCAACCTCAGACACTTGACACTTGCTAGATGTGTGACCCTGGGCAAGTCACTTAACCCCAATTGTCTCACAAAAAAGAGAAAAGATAAAGATAATAATTACTTCTTCCTCCGAGATTACTACAAAAGAAAATTTTAAAAATTATCAACTGTATCCTTAAACATGTAGTTTTCTTTACAATTGAGACTTTTAAAACTTGAGTGAATAGCTATATATAAACAATATTGGCTAAAACTAAATAGATAACTATCATAAACTCCTTTAAGGAGGAATCATTCATGAAGACCACTAATGTACTATCAATTTCTTTCAATGAGTAGGGATTTGAAGTTTTGGGTTTTTGTGGGGTTTTTTGCAAAATTTTAAAGTAGTATTAACACTGATAACTAGTATAGGATATGACAACCAGTAAGTACATGCTTAATAAATGTTTGTTGATTGATAATTGCCAGGTAAAATATCTAGATGAATGCTTTCAGTTCATATCAGGAAATATGAAAAAAGTCACATAAATTGAGAAACATATATTGTGATTTGTATCAATGGAAAGAATATCTGCATCAGGTGAAATCAGTCATTAGAGGAGTTTCAAAACAAAGAAAAGTAGTATGCTAACTATTTTTTTTCCATATAGCAAATATGGCCATGTTCCCCAAATCTGGCAAAGATAAGGAAACATGAAAATGACAGTCCAATGCACTAATTAATATTCACTGAATTAATTTTAAAGCTTTTCATAGAATATTTATGTAAGATCTAAATACATTGAAAAATAGGAAAAAAAATAATACTATAATAAGAACAATGAGATGCACATAGGAAATACTACAAACCAGACATAAGAGGCAGGTTTCATTACTTCTCTTCAACAAAATTTTCAAAATGCTATCTGGAGCTAATGTTTGAAAAACAAATGAAAGAAATGGCAATGGAAAATGACAATGAAATAATGAAGAGAAAACATCTCTGAAGATGACTATCTTATAGACATAAAAATCTAAGAGATTTAATTAAAAAATGTTTTAAAAGTAACTTCAATTGGGTGGCTCAAACAACCACAAAAATAATTTTCTTTTCTATGTAACAGTAGCAGAACAACGAGAAAAGAATTAAACAAAACCTATTCATTATATCTATAAAATGATCACTTAATAGCCTACCAAGAGTTACACAAAAGCTGTAATGAAGATCAATTTCAAATGGGACTACCATTAAGGACAACCTGAAGAACTTGAAGAATATACTCCAAAATGATTCAGTTGAGATAATATACTCAAATTTCAATATTTCTGAAAGTAACTAATCTATAGACTTTATTCAATATCAATAAAAATTGCACAATGGGTTATGCTATAGAACTAAATAGTTATAATTTTGGGAAACATAACTATCAAGCGAGACTAAAGGAAAAAGGTTTTAGAAAAAAGAGATTTTAAAGGCCTCATCTCTAAAATATATAGGGAATTAAATCAAATTTATAAGAATCCAAGTCATTCCCCAATTGAGAAATGGTCAAAGGATATGAACAGGCAGTTTTCTGATGAAGAAACCAAAGCTATCTATTCCCATATGAAAAAATGCTCTAAATCTCTAATGATTAGAGAGATGCAAATTAAAACAACTCTGAGGTACCACCTGACACCTATCAGATTGGCTAAAATGACAAAAAAGGAAGATAATAAATGTTGGAGAGGCTGTGGGAAAATTGGAACACTAATGCATTGTTGGTGGAGCTGTGAGCTGATCCAACCATTCTGGAGAGCAATTTGGAATTATGCCCAAAGGGCGATAAAGCTGTGCATACCCTTTGACCCAGCAATCCCACTTTTAGGTCTTTTGCCCAAAGAAATCATGGAAGGGGGAAAGGGACCCACATGTACAAAAATATTTATAGCTGCTCTTTACGTGGTAGCAAGGAATTGGAAGTTGAGGGGGTGCCCATCAATTGGGGAATGGCTGGACAAGTTGTGGTATATGAATACAATGGAATACTATTGTGCTGTAAGAAATGATGAGCAGGAAGAGTTCAGAGAAACCTGGAGGGTCTTACGTGAGCTGATGATGAGTGAGATGAGCAGAACTAGAAGAACATCGTACACAGTATCATCAACATTGAGTGTTGACCTACTGTGACAGACTATATTCTTCTCACCAATGCAATGGTACAGAAGAGTTCCAGGGAACTCATGATAGAAGAGGATCTCCAAATCCAAGAAAAAAAAAAAAAGAAAGAAAGAACTGTGGAGTATAGATGCTGATTGAACCATATTATTTCTTTTGTTTTGGGTGCTGTTGTTTTTTTTTTTTCTATTTTGAGGTTTTGCATCACTGCTCTGATTCTTTCTCTTGTAACAGGATTAATGCAGAAATAGGATTAATGTTATTATGTGTGTATATATATATATATGTGTGTGTGTGTATATATATATATATATCTATATGTATATGTATAGAGATATATAGATATAACCTATATCAGATTACCTGCTGTCTAGGGGAGGGGGGGAGGGAGGGGAGGGAGGGAGAAAAATCTGAAATTGTAAAGCATGTATAAACAAAAGTTGAGAACTATCTTTACATGTAACGGAAAAAATAAAATACCTCATACATTAAAAAAAAAAAAAGATATAGCCCAGAGAAATATCCAATGATATTTGGATCCAATGAGGATAAAGGCCATATCTATGTGATTCAAATAAATTTTAAAAACTATAAAAAAAAAAGAAAAGAAAAAAGAGATTTACCCAGAAAGATTAGTGTTGTACCAATGTAAATTAAGGTCATTTGTACATGTGCATTTGTATTTTACTTTAATAGATTTTTTTTTAAGTCTTTACTCTTTCTCCCTATTCCAGATGAAGGTAATTTAGTGATCTATCTTCCCCCCATTCTCTGGTCTTTACTTCCTTTTTTATTATTTCATTTGTTGTTGTGGCTTCATGAAATGGTAATTTATCTCCACCTACCCCCTCCATATAAACATACTCACACATATATGTTTCAAGTGTCCTAATTGTATTATTCCCCATTCTTGAGGATTCTTCCCTCAAATTCATAGACTTTATGTTCTCAGTGTGCCTTATATAAGCCAGGACCTCAAAACTGCAATAATCTTATTACCACCTTATAACATATAATCGTTGAATTATAATTTACTTATTATTTATTTCTATAGTCTTGTTTATCTAAATAATTTTCTTCAGGTTGTTTGCTTTTCTTTTCCAATTTCTTTCTCACTAAGCTTGGAATTATATAGTTTAGCAAAGGAAATTTTCTGAAGTCATTTCAGAATTATCTTTTCTTGAGGCTAAACTTTGCAGGATAGGCAATTTCAGGGTGAAAGGTGATACTCCCCCCCTCCTTTTTGTATTTTGCATTTCAGTCTCTCCCTTCTTTTCATATCTTCCCTGATCAGTCTTTTGTTATTTGAATTGATGCTACATGATAATGCTGCTTTTCCTCCCAGTTATATATTTGTTTGATAGTTTTTTTTTTATATTTCTCTTTTTGTTTTGTTTTGTTTTGTTTTGTTTTTTTTAGTGAGGCAATTGGGGTTAAGTGACTTGCCCAGGGTCACACAGCTAGTAAGTGTTAAGTGTCTGAGGCCGGATTTGAACTCAGGTACTCCTGACTCCAGGGCCGGTGCTCTATCCACTGCGCTACCTAGCCGCCCCAGCCCATACACTTTTAAAATACTTTTCTTTATTTTTTAGATTATCAACTTTTTAAAAGATTTTGGTATTCCATGCTTCACAGAATATTATATCACTGGAGAAAAGGAAGGTAAAAAATTAGGAACATATATTTCATGTGAATTTCCTTCTTTATTAAGAAATGGTAAATTATCGATTCAAATGTTACATTTTCTGTAAGCTGCAATTGTTATATCCTATAGCTATGCTTCACTGTTTTTAAAAGAAAAGGATGATGGTGGGAAATTATTAAACCAAAAGTAAATGTATCAATAAAACTTGTAAAAATAAATCAAAACATGGATATTTGATTTGGGGGGAGTATAGAATCACTGTACTATAATTTCTCAAATAATATGTGGCTCACTCATTTCCTCCTATTTCATTCAGCCCATTCTCTATCTGCAACTTTGTTCCAAGATAGATATAGTGATGGCAAGTTCTATGGAGTATCCAAGTGTTAATTTATAGTTTGAAAAAAAATACATTTTTTTATCCACTTCCCCTTCCAACCACCATTGAATTGTCAGGATATTTTAAGTCAATAGGGATCTTATTTAAAAGATTTTGCCATACTTTGAGTGCCATCATTATCACCAAGAAATAATATCCAGAATTTTTTTTATTATCAAACAAGAATCTCTCACAGATGCTTTTAGAGGGTTAGCAAATAGGTATTTTGTTTGCTGCACTTTCAAAGAACCTTTAACACATTCCCAGGACACACCTTGTTGAAAGAATATCTTTACATCGGTATATGTCCATACTTGACCAAAGTTAATTAATAGTAGACACAGTGAAATTCTATGGACTCTATATTTCTATTGATTTTGTTACTGGAAGGATGTAGTCTGCTATAGAATATAATTTTTAAAGTATTACATACCCTTCTTATAATGTGATCAGATACCTTTGATATGTATAGAATATTTGCATAAAGGCTTTGCAGAAATGGAAAACAGACAAATGAATTAAGGATATTTGGTGTTTTCATAATCAGTATTTTTGCAAGTAATGCCTTTTTATTTTTTTCAAACATTTGATGTCCTTCCCCCACACTTTTAGTTATATTTTTTGCTATTTTAGTAAGTTCTCAAGCAGCCCATGCCAGAGTCACAGTAGGAAACAATGTCAGTAGGGCACCTGAAGAACACAAGCCACAGTAGTCTTTCTGTAGTACTACTGCTTATACAACAGACATCTGGTTGGGGTGTATCAAGATGCCAGAAATAGAGGAAGATCATTCCTAGTTTGGGACTTTGAAAATGGAGACAAAGAAAATGTGAGGTAAAACTTTAGTCTTACCAAGAGGAGAATAAATCAAGAGCCAGAGGATCCTGGAGAGGACAGAAGCTATTCTCAGTTATCATATCCAGAATGGCAGAACTATTTCATCCAGGAGTCAAAAAATGTGCTAAATCTATTCCAAGTACTAAGCCCTACTCCAAAATCTGAGGTTAGAGATTGAGTAATCAGAAGAAAATGCCAATACAATAAAAATATACTATTGGTTGAGAGACTTCCAAAAATTAAACCCAGAAGAAAAAAAAGTAACAACACAACACATTCAAGCAGTTTTCAGGAAAAAAAAAATAACACTGTGGCCACAATTGTTGAAAGATTGGCTAGCCAAAATGAAGCAAGTAATTTAAAAATGAATTTAAAATAACTTTGGAAGGGGACATCCTTAAAAAAATAGGCAGCCAAATAAAACTTACAGTAAATACAGTTTTAATTCATTATTTCCCAGTACAATGTATTGTTCACGTTGTCCAAAATTTTTATTTTTCTTATTTACCTCTCCCTAGTTTGGAAATCATATTTGCTTCAGAAAGATTTTAGTAGAATACCTTCTTTCCCAACTTTTCAAACAATGTATCTTATATTACACTTAATTGTTCATTAAAAACTGGATATAGTTATAAATCCATCTTGCAGTTAACTTATTTTTTGTTCAATTTCTTTTTCTAAGATGGGATTTTAAAAATTTGTATTCATTTTACTAATATGAACAATTAATTTTCTAAGCAAAAATTTATTTCAATTGCTGTTTTTTTAATTTATCATTGGTTGAAATTGTTTCTTGTAATTTCTTTTATTTCCTCTTTATCTCATATTAATTCATGCCTTTCATTTTTGAGTATGTCAATTTGCTTTTTCTCTTATTTATTATTAGATCACTAAAAGTTAGCCAATTTTATAACATTTAAAAAAATAAACCCAGCTGATAGATTTTTAATCAATTAAATTTGTGTTTTCTTTTTTAATGTTTATAATTTTTGATTAACTCTTATTTGTTTTTATTATTTTTTTTTCGATTTAGTTTTGTTCTTCTATTACCCATCTCTGCTTTTTAAGTTGTATATCCAATTCATTGATCTATTATTTCTCCATTTTGTTGGAGAAAAGTTTTAAGTGATATATATTTTCACCTAATACCTACTTTGGCTACATTCCAAAATTCTGGTGGGCTCTCTCAGTGTTATTTTCTTTGATGAAATTATCTAATTTTTCTGTGATTTGTTCTTAACATACTTGTTATCTGAGATCACATTATTTATTGGAGAGCAATTTGGGACTATGTCCAAAAGGCTTTAAAACTGCCCTTGGGGCAGCTAGGTGGCACAATGGATAGAGGACCAGCCCTAGATTCAGAAGTACCTGAGTTTAAATCCGACTTCAGACTCTTGACACTTACTAGCTGTGTGACCCTGGTCAAGTCACTTAACCCCAATTGCCTTGCAGAAAAAAAAACAAAACTGCATACCCTTTGACCCAGCAATATAACTATTAGGTCTATATCCCAAAGAAATCATAAAAAGGTAAAAGTATCCACATGTACAACAATATTTATAACTGTTCTTTTTGTGGTGGGAAAGAATCGAAAATTGAGGGGATGCCCATCAATTGGGGAATGGTTGAACAAATTAGATATATGAATGTAATGGCATATTATTGTGTTGTAAGAAATGTTGAGAAGGAAGATTCTAGAAAAAAATCTCAAAAGACTTACATGACCTGATGATGAGTAAAATAAGAACCATTGTCCAAAGTAATAGCAATATTGTGTGATGATCAACTATGATAGACTTAGATCTTCTCAACAATACAATGATCCAAGCCAGTTCCAAAAGACTCATGATGGAAAATGCTCTCCATGTCCAGAAAAAGGAACTATGGAATCTGAATGCAGATCAAAGCATACTATTTGCACTTTTCTTGTTGTTGTTGTTGTTTGTGTGTTACTTCTTGTGGTTTTTCCCTTTTGTTCTGATTCTTTTTCTTACAACATGAATAATATGGAAATCTGTTTAACATAATTGTAACATATAACCTCTATCAGCTTGCTAGCTGGCTTTGGGAGGGGGAGAGAAAAGAGAGAGGGGAAAATTTGGATCTCAAAGTCTTACAAAAATGAATGTTGAAAATTATCTTTACATGTAATTGGGAAAAAAAGCATAAAAGAAAATGCTACTATTTAATTAATTAATTGTAATCATCACATTATTTCATTTCTATCTAAGCTTAAATAATTTCTTCAAATGTTCTATATTAAAATTTCCCTTTATGTTTTAGTCAGTAAAGATATTTAAAACCTGTGCTTTTCTTCATCTGTTATAAAGTTCTGCATGTGTGTGTGTATATGTGTGTGTGTGTGTCCAAGCAAAGGGTGAATTTTGAAAAAGCATTGCACAGCCCTAAAATAAGTGGTATACACTGTAGTTACCTCTTCCATATGATAAGGGTCAGGGATAAAGTGCCCCCCCACCTGGAAAATCCATGTAAATTTTTTGGGGAGTGGGGAAATGAGGGTTAAGTTACTTGCCAGGGTCACACAATTAGTAAGTGTCAAGTGTCTGAGGCTGGATTTGAACTCAGGTCCTCCTGAATCCAGGGCTGGTGCTTTATACACTGAGCCACCTAGCTGCCCCCCATGTAAAATTTTTGGCCCTCTCTTCATAACAGAGAAAAAGTCTGAATTATTGTAATATTAAAAGATAAAATATGTTTATATTATATTATAATATACATATATTTGATGCATTTTTGAGTTTCTAAACTTTTTCTGTTTCATCTTTATGTGTCTTCTGTGGCTTCCTCAAAAGTCCCAAAAATCCCCATTTAATTTCTTAAGCCTATCAGTGATCTATAAGTGGAAAGGATAACAGTACTTTTTTTTTCCTATTCAAGAGTCACCAGAGTTCTAACATGTCTAAGCTTTTTTCTATTATTTTATTTATGTCCTCGACTTCATTCTGCTTTTTTCCTTCCTTCTTTTATTTTATCTTTCTTTCTTTCATAAGTTTCTTTTAAGACATCATTCCTCAAAATAATTCTGCAACTCTTACACGCCCAACTGTGCAATAGCAAAGGAAGAGGAGGAGATGAAGGAGGAGGAGGAAGAGAAAGAGGAAATGATTGCAAAGGAGAGAAGGAAGATAGAAGAAAGGAGCAGAGAGGAGAGTAGAACAGAGTCAAAGGGAAAAGAGAGGGTATTGGAGATAATGAGGGAAAGAGAAGAGGAAAGGAATAAAAGAGGAAGAGAAGAGGAAAGTAGTATAGAAAAGTAGAGAAAAGGGGGAAAATGTAATATTAGGCCTCTACTACTTGTCTTAGCTCTAGACCAGAACAAACCTAGGAGGGAAAGAGACCCAAAGATTTCCTGGGCTTCACTTAGAAGAGACAAGGCCCTGAGTGAAAAGAAAAGGCAAGCTCTCATCAATCAGCAAGGAACAAAAGGCCAAGAAGCCAATTCCAGAACAAATTTTCTGAAACCCTAAATATTACTTTGAATCAAATATATTCATATGCAATGTATCATATTGGCTTTTAGAGTTTATAGACTATAGAATCTATAGAGCAAATTTTTGTTTTGCTGTTTAGTTGTTCTATTTCTTTTGTTTGTTTACATTGGAAATTCTGTCATCATGGAATCTGGAACACTGGGAGTATGGACATGTTAAGTAAACTTAATGCCACCTCCCTCAGGCCCACCCAAATGAATTCATAAATTTCCTACTTCATTCAATAGTGCAAAACAGCCCTTCAATCATGTGGCCATTTGGGGAATGTTCCAGAACTGACAAATACAGGTTATACTGTTCATCTCTCCAGTCAAAGAGCCAGAAGCTATCAATTGCCAAAGATGATGATATCAAATGTGAGAGCCAGCTATCAGGTATGTATTATAAAAACATCAGTGACCTGGGGATAACCCATAACAATCTCCCAAATGTTGAATTGAAAATAGCCATCATCATGCCCATCACATGATCAAGTATATGATGTTCAGAGTATATTTCCTAATACTCTCAGAAGATACCACTCAGGGAGATGATGGGAATCAATGTGGGGACTAATAAAAATCTCAGCAGCACAATTATTGTAACACTTTCATGATATTTGGACTCTTCTAATAGCCTAAAATTCCAATGGAGATCTTAGCCCCTGCCAGTCACACCACAAAGGGCTTTTACTACCTTTGGTAGGCCTGTAAAAGAAACAACAATCTCTGCAAGAGAAAAGTCAATGACTTACAGAGTACACTTCTGTAGTCATGGCAACAAGGAGGCTTGCCAAGGCTTTGCATTCACAGAACAGGCAATTAGGAGAGTTCATACTTCAAATTTTAAACTGTAGTATTTCATAAATACTCCACAATGCTAAATTCTCCACAAATTAATTTCTTCTATTTCTGAAAATATTTTTCCCTTTGGTACAAAAAAAAATATTGAATACTTTCGTTTTTGTCACAGTGGGCCACCTATCACAGAGTAGAACATAATTGCAATACATTTACATGAAATGTTGATAATATATATACTTCTTACTCTCACATTGTAAATGAAATGTCAGAGCCTCACCTTGATCCCCCCTTCTCTCAAAGAGAATTAGTGTTAACAATGTACCATTTGACTCAATGTATGAATCAGTGCCACACAAGTTCTTGTTGTAATTGGCACCACTCTAAATTCTGTTGAAGTGATATGAAAATTAATATTTAGAGGGTAGAACAGCAAAAAAAAATAACTCTTTTGGAGCAGCTACATCAAGTTTGCTTTTGTGTTTGATTTCTAAATGTTAATGTCACCCTCTGAATCTTAAAGCTCTGTCTTCCTATGAGACGATTCTTTTGTGCCCTTTTCAACTTTCCACTCTAACTGTGCCTTTTTCACTCCAAATTATAGCTATGCCCCTGAATTGGCAGAGCGGGAATTTTTAACCTGAAATAGTCTTACTTACTCTCTTTCTGCTCCAACCATACACCTCCCCCATCCTGCCTCCAATTGCACAGTGTATTATTCATCTTCAGAAGAGTAAGAAGAGGAGTTAGAAAAACATCTTCTGGGTGCAAGTTAAAACCAGTAAGAGATGAGTAAAGAAGCTAAAACACTGTCTATTTATCTGTAAATAAATAAGTTCCAAAGAGCACAAAACTGATCAGAAGTTCTTGCCTTGAGGCTTTATCCCACACCTACATATGTAAACTGAATTGTTTCTACCCAATAATTCAATAGTTTAGAGAAAATATGTACCAGATTTAGTAGGAAAATCATTACATAGCTAGTACTCAGAGTAAATGGAGAAGGAAGATGATGATTGATGGTACTGGTGATGATGATAATGATATGTTAGGATTAAGAAGTGCACTTATAGGGGTAGCTGGGTGGTGCAGTGGATAGAACACCAGCCCTGGAGTCAGGAGGACCTGAGTTCAAATGTGGCCTCAGACACTTAACACTCACTAGCTGTGTAATCCTGGGCAAGTCACTTAACCCCAATTGCCTCACCAAAAAGAAGAAGAAGAGCAGTTATGAACTGAAGCAAAGTTTATTGGAAGGATATACAAGAGCACATATGACACAGCATCCCATATTACTAGCAGATGCAGCAATAGGAAAAAATAGGAAATTGTCAGCCCAAACTGACAAGAATTACTATGGACCTCAGATTTCTGAGCCACATCAGTAAAATAACTAGTGAATACATGGCAGGTAGGATCCATACTCTAGAGGTTATGTCACTCAATTATCCTTGAGACAGAGTCCTTTATACCCTGAGGGTGGGCTAGATGGAAAAATAAAACAGTGCCATGGAGTGAGCCCTATAATGAGAAGTTCTGAGGTCAAATATCACCTTTTATAATTACTACCTGTATGACTTTGGACAACTCACTTTACTTCTGTAGTCTGTAGTTTCCTTACCTATAGTATCAGAGAGTTGGACTATAGAGCTATAATTCAATGAATCACTCATTCTAAAGAAATTTCTCTTTTGTAATATTACTTTAAGGAGAGGCAAATACATACCAGAAATTTATGACAAGAGGGACGTGAAATCTAACTTCTAGGAAAGGACAGTAGGAGACAAAGGAAGCCAAACCCTAGCAAACAATAGCTTAAAGAGAATAGCAGAAACTCAAAAAATATTTAAGTGACTCACATCTGGGTCATTAATGAAGTTAGCCAAATAATACAACAGTTGTCTTCTATACCCAAGTTCATACCTTATTCATAGAAGATACTTAATAAATATTTGCTGGCTCAAATTTCATGCTTGTACATTGTACCCTTCCTAAATTACATTAATAATGATTTCTAGTGGAATTCTAAGTTATTGGGTTTTTTTTTTATAGAAAAGCAGTATATAGGATGACATAGTTGCTTTTGGCCCCATGATGAGTCAAAAGACTTTGTTGGATAATTGTGGAATTTCTCTTCCTTACTTTTATAAAAAACTCATTGGAGTTAATATAATGAGACTGATGTTTAGTATCACCTTTTCTTGTCAAAAGACAAGGTCAACGCATAGATTATTCAAGCACATAATATTTCATCTACAAATGGGAAAATAGGGAGGATGGAAATGACATTACTGCATTCAGATACAAGTAACAACCAACATTATAAAATGATGACAATTTTAAATTTATTTAAAGTGTGAGGCCATGAAAATAATATTTGGAATATTAACAAAATTCCCAGGAAGTTTTGCCCATAGTTAAATGGTTCAATGTAAAACTTAATTAAATTCAGACCTTACATAGTGTAGAGTTTGACTAAATTAATTGGTTTTGAAATGCATAGAGACAAGTTACCAGGGAATGCTTCTTTGGTCATCACAGAGTGATTAAGTGCAGTAATGACAAATATTATAAAATGTATTGGTCAGAAAAAAATTTATCTTTCAATGCTTCAAATTGCCTTCTATTCTTTTGAAACACTGAATTATTCACTGGTAATGGGAAACAGGAAAATACATTTTTTTCTTTTTCCTTATCTACATTTTACCCTCATTGTGACCTTCCAACCTTCCACCTCAATCTATTTTCCTGATT
Organism: Dromiciops gliroides; assembly: GCF_019393635.1. NCBI lineage: Eukaryota > Metazoa > Chordata > Mammalia > Microbiotheria > Microbiotheriidae > Dromiciops > Dromiciops gliroides. Next base: position 244,823,637 of record NC_057861.1, on the reverse strand, counting down.
TAGTTAACCTAGTCTATACTTATTTTCTTCTCTGCCTAGTCTTACTTCCTTTTCCAATACCCTCTGCTACCCCACTAGAACAAGTCACCTCCTGAACCTGCTTTTTTTCTAGCCTACTAAATCTCAGCCTAAGAAATCCCTACTATTTTTTCTTCCTCCACAAAGTGCTGAGTTTGTATTCTTTAGGTGCATTACTAATTCATACTAACCAAAGACTCCCCTTCTCATCCCCCCACCATGCACACGAATGTCATTCCAAATTCTTTTAACCTCAAGACCCCCAACAAAATCCCTTCTATTATCACTCTAACAAGATAAACTCACCTCCTAATTTACTAAAATGATTGTTATCTGATAATGATAATTTTAATTTAACATTTTCATGTACCTAATCTTTTCTCTTTTCATATACTTATCTTTTGCTCCTTCCCTGTAATCTTAGAGGAAGAGGCATCCCAACTAGCAGTTAATGATAACCCTTCTATTTATAAATTCAATTCTCTTCCCTCTTCTCTGGATGGCTTTGGTGCTGTTTATGCTACTATTGTTTGCTTGTTTGTTTTTTAACAAAGAAACCTATTTATCCAGGTTGATAACAAAAAATAAATTAGAGAAAGTATACATATGAGAATCTGTACCAGACAATATAGACTTTTTAGCATTAGTGGGGTTTTTTGTTCTTTTACTCTGAATTTAATAAATAAAACAAGCATTTCCATAACAAAATGGAATAGAAAAATAGGATTGCAACTGAAACTGTAGATCCATTATGTACAACTTGATTATTTCTTTCAAATGCACAAAAAAATTACCACATAACTTTCTTTTTCCATCTTTACCCCTCCCTTCTGCCCCCTAGAGAGAGCTAGACAATATAGATTAAAGCAGCTCTCCTTTTGGGAGAGATGCAGCACAATCAGAAAAAGAAAGAATGTCCTATTCCTTCCTGGCCACATGAATATATTTTTTTTTATTTTTTTTAAAAATAAAAGTATTTTATTATTTTCCAGCTATGTGTATAGGTAGTTTTCAGCACTTGTTTTTATAAGATTTCCACTTTCAAATTTTTCTCCCTCCCTCCCCACCCTGCCCCCATCCCCCAGACAGCAGGCAATCTGATATAGGTTTTATAAATATTTATATATATATATATATATATATATGTTTATATGCATATACAGATATATATAATACACATATACTATAACAACATTAAACATATTTCTGCATCAATCATGCCATAAGAGAAGAATCAGAGCAATAAGGAAAAACTCCCCCCAAAAAAACAACAACACCAAAAACAAAAGAAATAGTATGGTTCAATCAGCATCCATATTCCACGGTTCTTTTTTCTCTGGATTTGGAGAGCCTTTTCCATCATGAGTCCCCCGGAACTCTCTTGTACCATTGTATTGGTGAGAAGAATCCAGTCTATCACAGTTGATCAACATATAATGTTGATGATACTGTGTATAATGTTCTTCTGGTTCTGCTCATCACTCATCATCAGTTCATGCAAGTCCTTACAGGTTTCTCTGAACTCCCCCTGCTCATCATTTCTTACAGCACAATAAAAATCAGAAAAACATCAATTACATCAAATGTAATTACATCAAATGTAATTCAATAGAATGTATATTCATATACCACAACTTGTTCAGCCATTCCTCAACTGATGGGCAACCCCATAATTTCCAATTTCTTGCCACCACAAAAAGAGGAGCTAGAAATATTTTGAACATGTGGGTTCATTTCCCTTTTCTATGATCTCTTTGGGAAAAAGACTTAAAAGTGGTATTGCTGGGTCAAAAGTTATGCAGAGCTTTATAGCCCTTTGGACATAATTCCAAATTGCTCTCCAGAATGATTGGATCAGTTCACAGCTCCACCAACAATGTTCCAATTTTTCCACAGCTTCTCCAACATTTATTATTTCCCTTTTTTTTTGTCATTTTAGCCAATCTGATAGGTGTCAGGTGGTACCTCAGAGTTGTTTTAATTTGCACCTCTCTAATCAAGTGATCTAGAGGATTTGTTCATATGAGAATACATAGCTTTGATTTCTTCATCAGAAAACTGCCTGTTCATATCCTTTGACCATTTCTCAATTGGGGAATGACTTGGATTCTTATATATTTGATTTAGTTTCCTATATATTTTAGAAATGAGGCCTTTATCAGCAGTACTGGGTATAAAAATTATTTCCCAGCTTTCTGCCTCCCTTCTAATTTTGGACGTATTGCTTCTATTTGTACAAAACCCTTTTTTAATTTAATGTAATCAAAATCATCCATTTTGCATTTCATAATATTCTTTATTTCTTGTTTGGTCATAAGCTGTTCTCCTTTCCAAAGATCTGAAAGCTAGACTATTCCTTTCTCTCCTAATTTACCTATGGTATCACCTCTTATGTCTAAATCATGTACCCATTTTGACCTTATTTCGGTATAAGGTGTAAGATGATGGTCTATGCCTAGTTTCTGCCATACTCTCTTCTGGTTTTCCCACTAGTTTTTGTCAAATACTGCATTCATATCCCAGAAGAGTCTTTGGGTTATCAAACAGTACATTACTAAAGTCATTTACTACTGTGTCTCCTGGGCCTAACTTATTCCATTGATCCTCCACTCTATTTCTTACCAGTACCAGATAGTTTTAATGACTGCTGCTTTATAGTAAAGTTCCAGATTTGGTACAGCTAACCCACCTTCCTGTGCATTTTTTTCATTAGTTCCCTTAATATTCTTGAATTTTGTTTTTCCAGAAGAATTTTGTTATTATTTTTTCTAGCTCTATAAAATAATTTTAGGTAGTCTGATTGGTATGGCACTGAATAAGTAAATTAATTTAGGTAGCATTGTCATTTTTACTATATTACCTCTGCCTATCCATGAGCAATTGATATCTTTCCAATTATTTAGATCTGATTTGATTTGTGTGAAAAGTGTTTTGTAATTGTGTTCATAGAGTTCCTGGGTTTGTCTTGGCAAGTAGACTCCCAAGTATTTTATATTATCTACTGTTACTTTAAATGGAATTTCTCTTTCTATCTCTTGCTGCTGGACATTGTTGGTCATGTATAGAAAAGCTGATGATTTATGTGGATATATTTTATATCCTGATACTTTGCTAAAGTTGTTAATCATTTCAAGTAATTTTTGAGTTGATTCTCTAGGATTCTCTAAGTATACCATCATATCATCTGCAAAGAGTGATAGTTTTGTTTCCTCCTTGCCTATTCTGATTCCTTTAATTCCTTTTTCTTCTCTGATTGCTAATGCTAACATTTCTAGTACAATATTAAAAAATAGAGGTGATAATGGAAATCCTTGTTTCACCCCTGATCTTACTGGGAAGGCCTCTATCTTATCTCCATTACATATAATGCTTGCTTATAGTTTTAGATAGATACTGCTTATTATTTTATGGAAAACTCCACTGATTCCTAAGTTCTCTAGTGTTTTTATTAAGAATGGGTGCTGTATTTTGTCAAACGCTTTCTCTGCATCTATTGAGATAATCATATAATTTCAGTTAATTTTCTTATTGATGTGGTTGATTATGTTGATAGTTTTCCTAGTGTTGAACCAGCCCTGCATTCCTGGTATAAATCCCACCTGGTCATAGTGTATTATCCTGGTTATCACTTGCTGTAAGCTCCTTGATAATATCTTATTTAAGATTTTAGTATCAATATTCATTAGGGGAATTGGTCTATAATTTTCTTTCTCTGTTTTGGTTCTGCCTGGTTTAGGTATCAACACCATATTTGTGTCATAAAAGGAATTTGTTAGAACTCCTTCACCTATTTTTCCAAATAATTTGGAAACCAAAACCAAAAGAGACAGAACCCCTCCACCAGTGACTGCTTCCTATTTCATGTCCTCCTCCCAGAAATGGGAAGCTCCTCAAGTTGATTGGGTAGTAGCCTTGATAGACAGTACCCACAAGCAAACATCACTTCCTGACACAAAGGACCTTGACTGCGTGTCTTACACTCAGAGGCCTTCTCCTCATGGCGGAGCTTTTTGACAGTTAAGTCTCCAGCAGGTGGCATCATTCCAATCATTACACCCTCTGTTGTAAAAGGTTTTTTTCACCTCTTCATATGATGTAATTCACCCCATTCCACCTCCCCTTTCCTCTTCTCCCCATAGACTCCCTTTCTAACCCCTTAATTTTCATTATATCATCACATCAAAGACAATTTATATTTATACATTCTGGGTATGATCCTTCTGTCTGCCCAAATACATATACAGTTCTCAAGTATTATCTTCCCGTGTAGGGATATAAACAGTTTAACCTAATTAAGTAACTTTTTTCACCCTGTTTAGCTTTTTTAGACTTCACTTGAGTCTTGTATGTTAAGATTGAATTTTCTATTCAGTTCTGGTCTTTTCATCAGGAAACCTTGAAAGTCACCAATGTAATTGAATGTCCATCTTTTCCCCTGAAAGAGAATACTTGATTTTGCTGCGTAATAGACTCTTGGCTGCAATCCAAGCTCTTTTGCTTTCAGGAATATCATATTCTAAGATGTGCAATCCTTTAATGTTGAAGCTGCCAGGTCCTGAGCAATCCTGACCATGGCTCCATGATATTTAAATTGCTTCTTTCTGGCTTTTTGGAGTATTTTCTCCTTCACCTGATAATTCTGTAATTTGGCTACAGTATTCCTTGGAGTTTTCCTTTTGGGGTCTCTTTCAGGAGGTGATTGGTGGATTCTTTCAATGATAATTTTATCCTTTGAGTCTATAATATCAGAATAGTTCTCCTTAATAATTTCCTGAAATATATCTAGACTCTTTTTCTGATCATGGCCTTCAAGCATTTTCTTCTGTTTTTTTCATTTTTTTGATTCTGTTTGACTGATTCTTGGTCTGTCATGGAGACATTATCTTCCAAATGTCCAATTTTAATTTTAAGGCATTGTTTTCTTCAGTGAGATTATGCACCTTTTTTTTTTCCCATTTGGCCAGATGACTTTTTTAAGGAATTGTTTTCTTCAGTATATCTTTGTGCTTCCTTTTCCAAGCTGCTGATTCTTTTTTCATAATTTTTTTTGCTTTCATTTCTCTCCCCATTTTTTCTTCTACCTCTTTCAATTGACTTTGGAAATCTTTTTTGAGCTCTCTTCCCATTTTTTCTTCTACCTCTCTCAATTGATTTTTTTTTTCTTTTTAGTGAGGCAATTGGGGTTAAGTGACTTGCCCAGGGTCACACAGCTATTAAATGTTAAGTGTCTGATGCCGGATTTGAACTCAGGTACTCCTGACTCCAGGGCTGGTGCTATATCCACTGCGCCACCTAGCTGCCCCTCTCAATTGAATTTTAAAATCTTTTTTCAACTCTTCCAAGAAGGCTTTTTGTTCTCGAGACCAATTTATCTTCCCTCTCGAGGCTTTGCATGTAGGCAATTTGAGAGTATTGTCCTCATCTGAGTTTGTGTTTGGCTCTTCCCTGTCCACACAGAAGCTCTCAATGGTCAGAGCACTTTTTTGTTTCTTACTCATACTGTAGCTTATTCATTTATTTTTTTGAGTTGAGGTCTGCTCTGGGGGCACCAGGGTCCCTGTTTCAAGCTTCTTCTGCTGGGGTATAGTGGCTGTGTCACTGGCTTTCTACTCTGAGGCATCTATGGCTTATGGATTTTTCCCCACCCTGGACTTCCTGTCACAGCATGCTGTGATCAGTAGGCCTGGCCGTGCCTGACCTGTGCATGGCCCTCCAGCTGGAAACCTTCCCTCTTGGCTGGTACAGGTGGGTTTCACCACTGTCCTGCTGTGCCACCAGATTTTCGAGGCAGGATCCAGGGCCCTCAGTTGCTCAGCTGTGGCCCACAGCTTCCTGCTGTCTTGCCCAACCCTCTTGGAGCTGTGCTGCCATGATGCGCTGAGCCTCCCTTTTGCCTGAGTAAGACAGACCTTCCCTGAAGTCTTCTAAATTATCTCTTGTTGAAAGACTGTGTCTCTCTGTCTCTTTGCAGGTTCTGTAGTTTCAGAATCTGTCTAGAGGCTTGATTTAATGTTCTTTTTGAGGGAACAGAAGGAGAGCTTAAGCAATTTGCTGGCTACCTTCCGCCATCTTGGCTCTGCTTTTGGCCCCATGCATCTTAAAATTATCCCTTTCTACTGGTTTATGTCTTCTAGCCCACAAAGTAACTTAAGTACTTACCTACCCACCAAAACTCTTCCACCTCCTCATACCATCTCTTTCCCTCCCTCCCTCCTCCTACCCTACCTTGCTCCCTCTCCTACCTCACAGAATAGTTGTTATGATCAAATGAAATAATATTAGCAAAGTGTTTAGTGCCTGGTAAATAGTAGGTAATTAACAAATGCTTTTATTCTTTCTTTCCTTCCTTGCCTCTTTTGTCCCTCAACTTCACTGCCAAATTTTCAAAACAATACTTATATTAACAACTTCTACTTTCTAAAATATACTTACTCCATTTACTCATCAAACATATATTAAGTACTATTTCCACAACACAATGATCAGCATGAATATAGAGACAATATATTTAGATAAGACATGATTCCTGATGCCATAGCTTACATTAGTCTAGTAGAGAAATGTGACACATTAAAATAGTCATGCTATGTAGTGTTTGTGGGAAAACAAAATGCCATATGGGGTTTTAGTGGGGTTGTCAGTACTAATTCAGGGGAAAGAGAAAAAATTTCATTGAAGAGGTTGTATCTACATTGGGCACTGGAGGCAGAGTGTAGAATAAGGCAGAGCATGGAAGACATATCATTCTAGGAATAAGAAATAGGCTAAACAAAGGTACAGAATGTAGAAGGCATGTAGTAATTTAATGAAAAGTATAAGGGGCAGCTAGATGGCGCAGTGGATAGAGCACTGGCCCTGGAGTCAGGAGTACCTGAGTTCAAATCCGGCCTCAGACACTTAACACTTACTAGCTGTGTGACCCTGGGCAAGTCACTTAACCCCAATTGCCTCACTAAAAAAACAAAAACAAAAACGTATAAAGGACATGTTTGGCTGTAATGTGGAGATCTTGTGAGGCTAATAATAAAAAATAATTCTGGAAAAGTAGGATAACACTAAAGTGTGGAGAGACATGAATGCTAGGCAAAGGAATCTTTCTATACAATAAGAAGTCTTTAAGTATTTTCGAGTGAAGGAATGACAATAGCATATCTTTGATAAGTAAAAAAAAATATTATGGCAACAGAATTAAAAATAAATTAGAAGAGAAGTTGGTTGGAGACCACAAGTTTATCCTATTTCTTTATTATAAAAATGGACTATCCCATCCCCTCCCAATCCTTCCTCAACCCCCATCATGGTTGTCTCCAAAACATCTTCCTTTTTTCCAAATACAACTCAGTTACCACTTGCTCTGTAACGTCTTCCTTTATGCCCCAGGTTGAAATGTTTCATCCCTCCCCAAATTTCTGAAAACAATTCCCCTGATCCTTTCTTTTTGGGCTCATTTCACTCTCCCACATATCATACAGAAGTGGAATTCACTTGGCCAATCTGAGAAGAACTATGTTTTTCTGTTCTTTCCATCCATAATTCCCCATTCTTGGGGATTTTCTTGCAATTGAGCTAGGAAAGGACTTGTTTACTATTTACTTTTAGTTTATATGGGATAAAAGAGACAATAAAGGTCATGAGCAATTATGACTTGAAGTGAGGTACAGATGAATGGTAAATGAATGGTAAAGAGGCATAGCGTAAGAACAGAGAATGTTAGAGAATCATGAAGTAATAGGCACCTAATCCAGTTGTAATTATATGAACCAATACCAGAATAGAGTGGAGACAGCAGAGGCATGAACCCTGACCTTCCAAAAGTGCCATAAAGTATAAAAGACTTTTGGGAAAGTATTAGAGTAAAAGGGCTCTGGGACTCTCTTGAGTCTCCCTGGGCTCTCTCTGTGTTCTTTTTATCATGTTAATGATAATAAATTTTAAAATAAATAATAAATAATAAAAATATGTTAATAATATCTGTCATGTGCTTGAAACCTTGCTTTTCTTGGTGCTTCTGGGGGAGTTGTTGTCCACCCTTTGGGAAAATGTCAAATTTTAATGATCCAAGTTTCAACCTTGGGCAAGACATGTCATATAGAGAAATTAGCAAGTGTTATTTAAGTGGGTTAAAGCAGACAAATTAGAGGAAATGAGAGAGGTTTCCAAAGGGACTAAAGCCCTATTTACCAGTACAAAGATTCTTATACAAAACATAATACATATATGTTTCCCTTCTGTTTTTCCCTGTTAAATTGAAAGTTGAATGAGAGCAGGAACTGTTATCTCTATTTTTAATCTCTCAGTGACTAGAACAGTATTTTGCACATATTTCAATGAATCCATGATCATACCAGAAAGAATATTCTCTCTACTAGCATAAACTGAGAAGGATTTATTTTGTTCATTTCTTTCCTCTATTTCCATAAATCCTCCATAGGGGATCCATCCACTGCTTCACACACACTTGATATTTAATGAATATTTGTTTAATTGAAGCTCAAAGATAATAAAGTCTTGTTACTCTGATAAAAGTTACATTAGGGTTTTAAAACATTATTTTCTAATGAGTATAAGACGTAAAACTGAAAGAGACCTTAGAAAACATGTATTCAAAAACTCTCACTTTTCAATTAGAGTAACTAAATCTTTTTTTTTCAAATGGGGCACAGGTTCAAGATCCTATAGATGCAGTACTCCCTCATTGCTCATACCTCCCTTATCCCAGCTTATACCGACTGGTTCTGTCCATATTTTGGCAATTGGTTTCTGTTTCCTTTGAGATACTAGAAGTAATCCTGAGGGATTGGGGAAGTGGTATATCATACTATCACTCATAAGCCCCTAACAGTTTGTGGCTCATTGATTATCATTTGATATCAATTAGCCAGTCAGGTTTAATTAGTTTTTAGAAATATTTACTAAAGTTATATAATGAAAACTGTATAAAACATCCACACCCAAAAAAGATCTGAAAACTCTTACAAATACATGCAGAGTCCACAGGAATGGGCTCAATAATAAAAAGTTTCTTTTATGATAAAGCAATAAACATAGTTCCTTATTATTCAAAGTCCTTTTCTCCCTTCATACAGTCCTTAGCAAATTCTCTCAGGCACAGCTTTCTAACTGTATTTTTTATAAAGTACTGAGGCAATCTTTTCTCATTTGTCCAGTTGGCCTCCAATGTGGACAATACTATCAGCCATTATTGTTCCAGGGATATGGTTAAGGATATTAATGGGAAGTACAGACCTCCTGAACTTTCAAAGTTTACAAGGGAATTCTCTATTCAAGGGTGAAAGGAAGGATATAGACTATTTCATCATGTCCTGCCTCATGTAATTCTTTCTTGTGGGCTTGACTGACACTCTTCTGTCACTAGGCAGGCCTGCTATACAATTCTAGATTCCAGTGTAACTTGATGTTTTTATCTAGGAGCTCATATGGGCCTATGGCTAATTCTTGTCAACTCTTTCTAATATACTTCCTCGTAATATTATCTCATTTCATCTGAAGCTCAAAGCATTTCACAGCTTTCAAATTAATGAGATATTTTTCCATATCCAAGTTTATGCCTTTTCTTAGATAATTAATTAAAAAAAGATGTCTAGAAACTATTTGCACGAATTTCATACCTTTGATTGATTCAATTTTGTAGTCTGGATCTTCTATATTCAATTGGAGAGGATTTGAATAGAAGAAAGACTTGAACCTAGGTATTCTGATTCTAAATTTAATGCCCTTTCTTGTATATAACACCTTACCTGCATTTATTATGCACAACTGGTTTGACTGTTGATTAAGTGTGCATTGATTTATCATATGTATAGAGACTCTCAGTGTGACTGCTAGAAATGTGACTCTACAGAAGCAATGCCTTTTGGAATGAAGCTTTAATTTGCTGAGAAGCACTGATCTTATCTATGACTTCCACTTGACTAGTTTTCTCAAAGTTTAAAATTGCCTACACTATTGCATGCAAGTACATATCCAGCTCCTCAAGTTTCTGAATTACTAGGAGCAGCTAATCCAGGTATTTTATGCTTAATGTAGGTTGGGAACAATAATTGTTCTCTCCTGTACCTTAATAACATCCTTTGGGAGTGTGTGTATGTGTGTGTGTGTGGGGGGGTGAGGATGAACTTTTTTATTGACAATAAGAATTTTATAGAAGAAAAATGAGAAGCCTTTAATTACTTATTACTTTGTTAAAATGCATTTACCAAATGGAACATTTTAAAAAGTCAAAAAAACACTAAAACATTATGTCGCTTCTACTTATACTGAACACCAAATGGCAGATGACGCTGGTGCTGCAGGAAGAGCTGGAGGCCCTGGGGGCTCCGGAGTTGGAGGCCGAGGGGGCTTCCGTGGTGGCTTTGGCAGTGGGGGCCAAGGTCGAGGTCGGGGCCACGGTCGAGGCTGGGGCTGAGGCCGTGGGGCCCGAGGAGGAAAGGACGAAGATAAGGAGTGGGTTCCTGTCACCAAGCTGGGCCGCCTCATCAAGGACATGAAGATCAAGTCTTTGGAGGAGATCTATCTTTTCTCCCTTCCTATTAAGGAATCTGAGATCATAGATTTCTTCCTTGGGTCTTCATTGAAGGATGATGTTCTAAAGATCATGCCTGTTCAGAAACAAACTAGAGCCGGACAACATACCAGGTTCAAGGCTTTTGTGGTCATTGGCGACTACAATGGCCATGTTGGCTTGGGTACCAAGTGCTCCAAGGAAGTAGCCACAGCTATTCGTGGTGCTATCATTCTGGCCAAGCTGTCCATCATTCCTGTGAGATGTGGCTACTGGGGGAATAAGATTGGCAAGCCTCACACAGTGCCCTGCAAGTCACTGGGAACTGTGGATCTGTTTTGGTGTGCCTGATCCCCACCCCTCGAGGTACTGGCATTGTCTCAGCTCCTGTGCCTAGGAAGCTCTTGATGATGGCTGGAATTGATGACTGCTACACTTCTAAGAGGGGCTGTACTGCCACTCTGCATATCTTTGCTAAAGCTACCTTGATGCCATCTCCAAAACATACAGCTACCTAACCCCAGACCTGTGGAAGGAGACTGTGTTTACTAAGTCTCCCTATCAGGAATTCACCGACCATCTTGTGAAGTCTCACACTCGTGTGTCTGTCCAGAGGACCCAGGCAGCTGCTGTGGCAACCACATAAGATTTTTTTTTACTATACATTGAATAAACTGAACTATGCCTGCTTAAAAAACAAAAACAAAAACAAAACCCATTATATCTACTTTTTCTCCACGTGAAGAAATTTTCCCACTATTCACCTTCTTTAAATTAAGGTCTCCAACATTGGACAACCATAGTCTTCATCCTTTGACAGTTTTAGAAGTGATGACAAAGAAAATCCTGATTCCTCTTTAAAGAAAGCTTCTTAATGCTGGTGATACTTTTTTGGGGCAGTGGGTAAAGATATGATAACAAAAAAGTTCAGATTTTGAGGAATGTCACTGACTTCAACAAAATGCAATATACTTTTAAAAGACTTGGCTAAAAGGGATATCTTTTGTCAGAGTATGTATCCCCATTTGATTCATAAAATGGAACTGGCCATTGGTTCAAAGCTCACCAATCTTGTTCTACCTTGTTCAGCATCCAGACAGGAAGGAAGGTCACTCTTTCTTTTGTGGTACAAGAACTTTAGAATGACCCACATATACTCATAAAAATTGGCACATGGGCAGAGAATAGACCTAAATCTGTGAGAATAAAGGCTTTCCTTTGTGAAAGTTTTGTTTTTAAGAACTTTTTCTTTCACTTACAAGTGAAATTTATTTGATGCTTTGACAGAACTACTATACCTTCCATGGATACTGCACTACATTATTTCTCATTAAAATTAGTGCAACATTATCCAATCAAGTTGGATCGAGAGCATTAAATATTAATAAGGTTACCACTCATCTCAATTTTCAAAAGAACAGCCTATATATAGGGCATGAAGACATTCCTAAAATATCTCTGGGACACAGAGAAGGAGCATTAGATCACAGATGACTGCTGCAATGACTTAGTTGAAGAAGTTAAACTCTACCAAGGAGTCTGCACAGCAGGCAAAGAAAATGAAGTGAAAGAGTTTTACTTTTAAGGAGGAAATAAGTTGATTGGAAAAGCAGCAAGTTGGCTACTGGGAAATATATAGAATCTATTTTAAAGATTTCTTCAGTCTAATGTTTTTCTTTTAGGGATGGTTCGTTTTATGCTGTATTTTAAAATATGATACTATACCTTCATTCATTGAGCAAATGCAGGATGCTTCAAAAGTCTTAATGTAGTTTAAGCATTAATATCTTAAAACTCCTATAAATTTTTTTTGAATATCCTGTATTTCTTAAATAGCTATTCTTTATAAGGCAATACATCTTTATGAAAAGTCTCAATGTTACATAATAATTTAGTCCAGAATTTTTGTAATGTGTGGAAAATGATGTTTTCAGAAAGAATTAGGTTATAATACATTTCATTACCATTAATCTTTCAACTACAGTTATTTTAAACACATAAATTATAGAAATGATGAGAATCTGAGTTAAAGTATAGCCTACTAAGAAAACCCAGTGTTAACTTCATTCAGCTTCATATCATTTTTGTTCAGTGAAATTTGAAATTAGTTTTTGTCCATTTCACCATGAATTATTTTTTGTATTACAGTCATTCTCCAAGGCAAAATGGGCAGTCTCAGTATTATTTAGATTTTATTCTACCTGTTAGCTTTCTGAGAGAAAAACCTACAAGATAGAGAATAATTTGGTTTCTAATTTCACATTTTTTTTAGTTCAAAAGCTTTTAAATATATTTATTATAGAGTTGCTTTGTTATCCTCTCACTACAGATCCCCCCTCCATGTAACATAACACCCTAGCACCAATATTAAGATCCAAGGATCCTTTTCTCCATTGTCATAGCAATGTACCAGTTATATACCCTGCTAAGCTTAATGAAGGGTCAGGTTGCCCTACATTTGCCTGCTGATTCCTCTCCATCCTGGACAACACTAGATGAAGAGGATAGCTATAGTCAAATGACTTGCCAGCACAGCTACATAATTCCTGCAATACTCTATTTGGCAGAATAAAGAGTTGGAAGCCAAAGCAAGAGTCAGCACAAGAAGACAGTGATTAGTGTAAAGGGAGGTCTGAGCTTGAACAAAGAACTAATCACACATCACACTCAATGAGAAGAGCAATCCTCTGGCCTTTAAAGGCAAAATATATGGGAATAACAAAGTAGCTCCCCCCTTTTCCCCATCTTTCAGATGAATCACTACTGTGGATCTGTAAATTGCTCATTCATCTCTGCTATCCTCAGCATGGGAGGCTGCCCTATCCATAGAGTGTTGGGAAACTTCCAAATTGTGAATTTAGTGAATTCACCCTAATTTCAAGTCCCCAGGAGCCCTGCACCTAAGTAAGTATGAATTATCCATGAATAAAGATATGTTATATCCATAGCCTAGATAAGGACTGATTATAACTTGGGGTGTACTAGAACCAGTTTGAACTGGCTCAAGAGAGGTAGTTTTTAAATTTTCAGTGTGAGTATTCACACTTACAAAATTGGAAAAGGCTACAAAATCAGGGCTTAATTTGAACACACTTTGAGAATCAGTGAGACAGGAAAAGGAAAGGGCAACGAATGCTATAAGACTTAAAGTCAGTCTCCTGAAAAGTGTTCTCTGTATGATTCTACTCCTGCTATTATTCCCTCCATCATTCTCTAAGTCTCTTCCCTCACATTCCTTTTCAGAGAATTAAAAAAACTGATAGAGTAGTGGAAAAAAATCCACCTACCAATTCTGATTTTGACATAGCTTGCTCTCTTCCTGGGCTGATAAAGAATGCAAATTTAATGTTCCCTTGTTGGTTAGTCCCAGTCATAATTCAGCAAGTCCACACCTTACCAGAAGGGCACTTATAGGAAGCAGTAGCTCCTGAGAGTCCCACTTATTTTGCAGTTACCTCTCCCATTCTAAGCTAGTAGCCAATAATAGATATTCATTGGACTGGGTCTTGGGGTTAATAATATGTCTGGGTCATTTGGATTTTTTTTTGAAAATTATTCATTAATTAAATTTTTCCTTGTCTTTACCAGAGAAAAACACAAATTAAAACTGCTGTGAGGTTTCTACTCAAACCCTCCATATTACCAAAATGACAAAAGTTAGAAACATTCAATGCTAAATGGATTATGGGAGAACAGGCCCACTAAGGATGTGTTATTAGATCTGTGGATTGGATCAACCATTTTGGAAAAAAAAAATGGAAGTATACAAGAAAAGTCACTAAATTGTTCATATTCCTTAAGCCAAAAATCATGTTTTGGTAAATTTATCTTAAGAAGGAAAGGAAGAAAAAAGGAAGGAAGGAAAATAATGATCATAATCATAATGATATTTATATAGCTAGTGCTTTCTATGTAGTGTCAGGCACAGTACTAATCACTTTACAGTTATTATTTAATTTCCTCCTCACAGCAACCCTGGGAGTAAGATGCTATTATGCTCATTTTACAGATGAATAAACTGAACAAAGGCAACTTGCCTTGCCTAGTATCAAAGGGCTAGTAAGTATCTGAGGCCACATTCAAATTCAGGTTTTCCTGACTCCAGGCCTAACCTTCTAGTTACTGTGGTAGGGTTGACATGGGTTGGGGAAGAGAAAGAAATAGAAACAGAGGCAGACAAAGTATTAAAGCATTTACTGTGTGCCAATACATTCTATGAATACAAATAAATGCAAGCAAAAAGCCTGATTGTCTCTTCCTGCAAGAAAATTTCATTCTAATGAATAAAAAGTAGCCAAAAAGGTTAGGGCGGGGTTAGTGAGTGGTACCCATTCATGGCAAGTTCCAGAAGGAGTCCAATGAGTCATTGGCTTAGCGTAAGCTCTTCTGGCTTGCTGCATGTTGTTCAGCACCTAGACAGAAGGGGAAATGACTCTTCTCTTTGTAGTATAAGCACATTAATATGACCAACATATCTTCATGACAATTGGCACATGAACAGAGAATGGAGATAAATCTGTAGAAAGAGGACTTTACTTTTGAGAATGTCTACTTTTGATCTTGGGACAGCTAGGTGGCACAGTGGATGGAACATTTGCTCTGAAGTTGGGAGGATCTGAGTTCAAATCTCACCTTAGGCACTAGCTGTGTGAGTCTAGGCAAGTCACATAATTCCAGTGGTCTTAAACATCTGGAGTCATCTCCAATAGTCCTGATACTTTTTTTGCCACTGTACCCAGATGACTCTAGAGGAGAGAGTGAGGTTGGTGACTTTGCACAATCCTCTCTCACTTAAATCCAATTGACTGGAAGTCATGACATCACCTCCCAAGTCATGGCCCTCTTCAAGAATACAATAACTACCAATCCAAATGATCACTTTTTCTTTAGGTGTCCCTGATATTAATTTAAAAGTTAGAATCTTCAAAAACTCAATAGGTCCCAGTACTAATAGAGTGTTCTGTTGGGGTCCTATTACCTGCTTCTAGGCCCTCTGCTCAGCAACTTTGTATCCAATAAACTGACCCCTGGTGCCTCATGACTGCTCTGAGCAGAAACTTGTTGAATAAGGACTTTCCCAACTCTTCAAATAATTCCTTATTTTCAAGAGATTCTTCAATTCTGACTTGGACAGGTCATGCCCACTACCCCTGATGTAGACAGGGCCAGAAAGAACAATGCAGTTACCTGTATTATGTTATTTTAGACCTACCAAAATAATTTCCTTTTTTCTTCTTTAACTACAGATATTAATTGATTTTTCTCAAGGCAAACTTATATAGTCCAATCGTATCTCTGAAATGTTCAGCTAAAAAATTCAACACTTCAACAGTTTGAAATCCAAAGATTAAAATGAACCTGAACATATATTGAAGGGAACACATAAAATTTCCCTTTGAATTTTAGAATCTTAGAATTGGAAGTAACTTCCAGTCTCACTTGAAAACCTCTCACAATGTTTTACCAACTATTCCCCAAGGCAAATCCATTATACATTTGGAAAACTATAATTAAATTTTCCTTACATCCAGCCAAAATCTTTCAATTTCATCCTGGTTCTGTCACATGGGGCCAAATAGAACAAGTCTAATACTACTTGAAATTGTGAGCCCTTCACCATTTAAAAAAAAATCTTCAAGGTGCAAACTATATCATCTGTGTTCTAGGCTAAACCCATATGATACAGTATACAGGACTCTCATTATCCTGGTCCTTACACATCTATGTAGAGCAGGTAGGTGGCAATGGATAGATTGCTGGGTCTGGAGTCAGGAAGACATAGGTTCAAATCCAGCCTCAGACATTTACTGGTTATGGGACCCTGGGCAATCCACTTTACCCTGTTTGTCTCAATTTCCTCAGCTGTAAAATAATCTGGAGATGGAAATGGCAAACTATTCTAGTATCTTTGCCACAAAAACCCCTAAGGGGGTCACAAAGAGTCAGACATGATAGCAAAGGGTTAAAGAGCAACAAAATGTACCTATATATCTTTATCAAACTTCCTAATATATAGAACTTAGACCTGATGCAATATCCCTGAAATCCAAGGAAGATTTCATTGCAACTATACATCCCTTTTTAATTTACTCTGCCTTTTTTATGCCCTTTAACACCAGATTAACTGCTTCACTTCCATATGTATCTTTGAATAATATCAAATTTTCTATTTTTTAAATGTCAATACTTTATT
The DNA here is from genome assembly GCF_019393635.1 of Dromiciops gliroides. Classification (NCBI taxonomy): domain Eukaryota; kingdom Metazoa; phylum Chordata; class Mammalia; order Microbiotheria; family Microbiotheriidae; genus Dromiciops; species Dromiciops gliroides. Next base: position 244,806,904 of record NC_057861.1, on the reverse strand, counting down.
CACACATTTTTTCAACTTATGCTTCCCTTATCCTACAGTTGTAGAGTTGGTTTTAAGGACCCTAAGTGTAAGAGCTTGTATTTGTCCCTAGATGGTATGGTACAGTTGAAAGTGGAATAAGAAGTTGGGAAAGATTTGGCTCATTTCCTATCTCTGACATTTACCAGCAGTGAGCCCATAGGCAAGTCATTTATCTCATATAATTCATATGTCCTTCATTTTTAATATGGTGATAATAATGCTTTAGTATTTGCTTCACTATATTGTTAAGATCAAAAGAGGTAATATTTTAAGAATGCTATATAAAAAGGGATGTGCTGGTAAATGTTTAACAACCTGTTCTAAAAATGCATGCACAAAAGACTACTACTTTTAATCTTCATTATTAACATTTTCTCAATCACTTTCTTAAGTTGAGAAAGATCAAGAGAATGATATATAAACCTCTGATTTGGAGCTTTTAATGATTTCCATGGTGTAAATACTTACAATGATAATTTAACAACCAGCTCTCTTGATTCCTTTCTAGCTGGATTTAGAACATCCTTATAATAGAAGCATCTTTTTTTTTTTTTTTGGACATGTAAATCCTATGTGTCCATACATATAAATTCTTACTGTAAGCAGAGTATATATATAGATAGATAGATAGATAGATAGATAGATAGATCTATATATATATACATACAAGTATATTTATGTACACATATGCATACATACATGAATATGCATGTGTATAAATATACACACATATATGAACTAATTACTTTTAGAAATCATATAAAAACTTTTGTATTTATATATATATATGTATGCATATGTGAATATACTTATCTTGAATCCTAAACTAAAGACAAGAATTTATTATCCACCCTGAATTTAGAAGGAAAAAAGTCCAATGGGATACCTAGCAGGTTGCTGGATTTTCCTACAACTGCTATATATTTTAGAGTAGGGATTATTGCATTATTCTTTTTCATAGACAAGTCAGAATGAATAACATTGTAGCTCCCATCTTTGGGATTTTGTGACTTTTTGAAATTATCATTACACAAACAAAAAAACCCACTACGACTTGGTGGAATTGTATTTTGTATATTAATACATGAGTATATTTTTGACACCCCCTCAACACAACACTTTACATCTATATGTGACAATTTGTCAACCTTGTCATATATATCTGTCTCTACCAAAAGATCCCCATAAAGACTGTTAAGTTACATGATGTCATGCTTAAGGATGTACTTGTTTTTTTGTGGCATAATCCATGGATCTTTCTATTCCCTGGACTTCTCTAGGTATTAGCAGAAATCTTTTATTAAAAAGAAGATTTCTATAACACTAGTCTCATAAATCACAGCTTTATAAAGATATGTTGTGTGGTTGTCCTACTGGGATCTAAAAAGAATGATAATTCTAAATTTCATAGATCTGCTTCTACCATAGAAGTAAACCACAGTAGCTTCCCCTATCCCCTCTCTCCACCATTTCTAATCTCACTCTAATTTAATCTTTTCTGCAGGCCTATGTACTAAGGCCAAAATAAGCAGCCTGGAATTGCTGATTCTGTATAGCAAATATATATTAATATCCTGCCAAAAAAGGAAATGTATGATCTAACTCTCATACATTCTCTCTATTTGCACAATAGGATGATAGAGGAAATGAATAAAAGCCATTGTTGAAGAGAGAAGTCGGGGAATTTATGGTGTAGTATAGATTTGTTTTTAAGAAGTAAGAACACATATTCACCTAGAAAAAACACTGAAAATATATACTTAGCACTTGACAACTGTTTGTCCTATGGAAGAAGGGTCAGACTTTATCACCTTGGCCCCAGAAGACAGTACTGATCATGAGGGTTGTAAGTTGCTTCAAAATAGGTTGAGACTTGATGTCATGGAAAATTTTCTAACAATTATAGCTATTCAAAATTAGAACAGGTTGCCTCAAGAAGTGATATCTTCCCTCTTCATGACGGTCTTTAAGCAAAGGCTATGACAACAATAAAGTACATTGTGTCAGACTGCTGGACCAGTATTTATGCGTATCCTGCTGAGTACTCATTAGCATATCTACAGTAAATTGAAAATATGTCCAGCTATTGAAAAAGACCAGTCAAAAACTTCAGACAAATTTTCAGGATACATCTCACTATAATATTTGAGAATAAAATTGTAAGTCTTCATTCTGCTTACAGTAAGAATCTGAATTATTGGTAAGAAAAGCAATTGAATGTAAGCAATGGCTATAGTAGCTATCAAATGGTTCAGTTCTATTGAGAGAATATAAGTATCCTGGGCAATTCAGGGCCTAGAATGAATAAAGCTCTATAAGAGAAGAAAATCAGAGAGAACTGGCTATCATATAAATGTGGTGAGTCTACTCTTATAACCTTTAGTATCATTTTGTTCAGTTATCCTCAAATGAGATAGTTTGTAAGACACTTTTCAAAACATAAGACTAAAACAGCTAGTAATAGTATTAGGAGGAGGAGGATCATTATCATTACTATTCCAAAGCATAGGAATTTGGCCTTTTCCCAGAAGCCATATGACATAAATATGATGGCCAAGATAGTTCAGAGAAGATCATCAATAGTCCATGTTTAAGAAGGAATATATCTAAAACCCCTCCTATGCTTCAGAAAAAGACAGAAGTTTTGTTTTCAGAGAAAAGAAGGCTTCTGTTTTGCTTGTCAGCTGTCTAATAAGTTCATGGGGGAAAAGAATACCTTACTGGCCCTTATGATGAATAAGATCAACTAAAGGCAAAGAAGGAATTAGTCATGGCCAAGATGTCTCCCTCTCTCTAGGCATCCAGGGGCCACCAGGCTATTTCAGTTCTGTGCCAACTTGGTACACACTACTTAGAGATTCATGTTTCCTTCGACAATAATGTATTTCACAATAATGTTCATCAGTTCATAGGATCTCGGGTCTAGATCTGTAAGGAGTATCCAAAGCCATCATCCTAGTCCCACCCCCTTATTTTACAGATGAGGAAACCGAAGGCCTAGGGAAATCAAATGACTTGCACAAGGTCATACAAATACAGACAGTTATTTCTATATATAAATTCTCATTACAGAAATTCAATTTTACATTAAAAAATTCTGAAAGAAATCTGTATCCTCCCCCAAAAAACCTATGCTGGGGCAGCTAGGTGGTACAGTGGAAAAAGCACTGGCCCCTGGATTCAGGAGGACCTGAGTTCATATCTGACCTCAAACACTTGGCACTTACTAACTGTGTGACCCTGGGCAAGTCACTTAACCCTCATTACCCTAGGGGGTGGGAGGGAACCTATGTCAACTTTACTGTACAGTGCTGTGCTCTCTGTCTACACTCCTGTCCCTTGGCCTGATTGGCACTCCTTAGCCTCCTACAGCTACACTAAAAAATGCTCCAAATGAAAGCAAAACAGATGGGCAGAGAGACTGCCACCACTGGATCTGAAGTTAGCTTTAGGCTTCCAGTTCTGAGAGAGGAGATCTTTGCCCACTCCATTCACCCGTCATTGTGTCCATCCAACATTGTGCTGTCTTCTTGATAACTGCATGTCTATCCCTGGCTCCTGTCTATCACCTGTCTTCTCCTGTTTTATGTCTGACCTCTACTTGGCTTCCCCCAACATGTTCTTCCTCTCAGTCCTGGGTGGGCCCCCATATGGCTGGCCTGACCCATATATTCCTCCTCCTGCTCTCTGTTCCTAGAACCCCTGTAAGTCCCTGAACCACGTGCTGGCCCCCTCCCTCCATGTGGTCTTGGCTCCCTTTCCCCCTCCTTCTCTTCCTCCATTCACCATGTCCACAGGGAAATTTATATTAGAAAAAATTGCTTTATATAGAGGTCTGCATAATGGTCCACTTACATAAAGCAAAAACAGACTGTAGTTAGTGTCAGAAGTGGAATTTGAACCCTCTGGACTGAGTGTTCTTTCCAGGGGACCACAATGCCTCCTATTTAGCTTATGCCAAGTTATTTTGAGGAAATTAGAATATAAGGTAAGCCTCATGCAGCTCCACAAAAGAATACCCAAACACCTGCAAGCAAGGGAATGGAGCAAATTATGTGAACTTTTTTGTGAATTGGAGACCCATTCAGCCTGACCTCTAAACTAAGTCACGTTACTGCTACTGCTACTCTGCATATCCTAGGTACCAATTTCCCATTTCTAGTATGAACACATTATTTTGCCTCTGGTCTCCCTACTGAACCCCATTCTCTCTGTCCAGGAACCTATGTCTGAGTAATTCCAGTCCAAGTCACACCTTTGTGCAGAATTTTCTCATCACAGCCAATTTTGTTATATAGCAAGGGAGGTTTCAACAAGTGCCATGGAAATCCTTTGTCTACAGTCACTGATAAATGTCATTCCTAAAGATGACCCAGGATGAAAGATGAAAGAATAAAACTATGCGTATTTGCCTATGTGGTGATAAAAACTACTTTCAACTTCCCAGGAATTAGTTTTTATCCATTTCCTTCTTTCATAACATGATGATTACATGTTTTGTGTCATTGAATTATGAGCCTGAAAATTTATGTAAGTATTAATATCAAAGATCTCATAAAATACATATTATCTTTGATTTTCCTTGTAGTGACAACATGCCATTGTGTAAGATGGTTGACATTATTCCCTTCAGGAGTCACAATGTCAACCCTTTCAGTCAAATCACCAAATTTATAGTGAATGTAGTTCATTGAAAACTTCCCCCATTCCCTTGCTTCATTCATCTCATGCAACTTCTGCAACTCCTTTGGGAAAAATTGGGAAAGGCAGTCCTGGGTGCTGGCAGAGTATTCTGTCTCAGAGTATTTCAAAGAGCTTTCCATTTTGGAGAAGTGTGTGATCTTTAATAATTGATGCCACCAGCTTCTTCACTTTTTCCTCATGTTCTGTCATATTGGGAGAGGCAAGAAAGGTAACAGAAATAGCCACTACAATTCTAACCATGGAGAACTGAATTACATAGCCAGGACAACTCCTATTGCCTAGATGACTTTAATTTGGTTATTTTGACCTCGAATGAAGCTACTGGAATGAATTCTAAAAGTATGATTTGATTAAGTTCTTATATCCTATATACATGAAGTTAAGGATGAAGGATGACTTGCACTGCTAGCCTGTGAAATACATGGATCAGAACTTTTCATTGAAACAAATAAAATTTTAAAAATATTAAGACATGCCAATCACCAGAGAATGAAAATAACATAAAAATCTCACATTTTGGATGCTAAATTTGAGGCTCAAAAACATTCACATAAACTAAACTGGTACTAAATTTAGAACCCAATTTGCAGGTAATTCTAAGGAATAGAGAGATTAAGTGATCTGCTTGCAGTCATACAGAAAGAAGAATCAAAATTAAAATTTGAACATAGGCCTTATGACTTCAGTACCAGCATGTTTTCCTGTCTAGATCAGTAGTTGTTCTTAACTTTTTTTGATGTAGACGCCTTTTAGCAGGCTGGTGAAGCATATGGACCCCTTCTCAGAATGTTTTTAAAAACATAAAAAAACCTTCATAGGATTACAAAGGAAAGAAATTCTTTTGAAAAACAATATTCATTTTTTTAATGTTCACAGATTACTTTTTATTAATCCCTTCTATAGTTTTTGACCGAAGTTTTGGTACAACAGAAAAAGATCTTAATTTTGAATCAGATGATCTGAGTTCAAATTGTATCTTTGCTACTTAGTACCTATGTGACCTTGGACAAGTCATTTAATCTCATTGGCCTCTGTTTTGTTTTTTGTTTTGTGTTTGTTTGTTTTTGCAGGGCAATGGGGGTTAAGTGACTTGCCCAGGGTCACACAGCTAATAAGTGTCAAGTGTCTGAGGCCGGATTTGAACTCAGGTACTCCTGAATCCAGGGCTGGTGCTTTATCCACTACGCCACCTAGCCGCCCCTGTTTCTTTATATATAAATGATAAGGAACTGGATTAGATGAACTCTGAGGTCTGAGCCATCCCTAGAATGAAAACCTTATGATCCTAGCCACGTAAGAATGGTCCTGCACATATGGAAAGATAGGAATTAGCTATGGCTGATAGCACTGAGAATGGCACCAAATTCTCTTCCACACTAGAGAAGCATACTAAAAACTAAAAGGAACTGGTCTTTTATTGCATTTGAACTTGAGTTGACCCATATGGTGTAGCTCTGGAAGATAAAAGATTTAGGAAGAGGAAGTGAGAAGCAGGAACCACATCCATATACATTGACAGGAACAACACAGGGAGTTCTGGGTTTCTTGGGTATTTTCTCCACATCTCTGCATGAGTAGATAGTTGATCGCCAGTGCTCAGAGAGGGAAAGCCAAGGACAAAAGTATTATCATGATGAGTGTTTGCCTATGTTTTCATTGTGAAGCAGAGTCCAGGGATGGGAAGAGATGATAAGTAACACATAGGGCCAACTTAGAGTGGCTTATGTATCTGAAAGTATTGTCTGAGACCATATTCTCATTCCTTAGAAGCATTCCCCACAAGGGACCTCAGTAACATAATATTATATGATCTTGGCTACATGAGTTTATCTCTCTGAATTGCAGTTTCATAATTCTAAAATAGCAATAATAAGCACTGAGCTCATGAGATTCATTCAATGCAATTCAATATTTATTATCTAAACTGTGCCAGGTACCGTGATAGGACATACAAAGACAAAACAAAATAGGCCCTGCCTTTAAGGAACTCATGTTCTATTGGAGGGACACACGTACACATATAAGGAAATTTAAAAAAACTATATAGAAGATGATCTCTGAGTAAAAGAGGACATATGTTACATGAAAGACAATTTTTTAGCAGAATAACAGGGTTCCTAGAAGACATAATGGAAAGGTAAGAAAAGTGGGAGAGGGACATTAGATGTGTTGGATTAACATGAAGAGGTTTGAAGGTGCATGGAATAGTGGTCAGTAAAGAAGCTTCAGCCTAAGCAATAACATCAAGGATTTTTAAGAAATTGCTATACCACTCAGAATGATAGGGATTCCAAATAGAGACAGAATACAGTAAATTATTACCAATTTCACTTTAACAAAGGTAATGTTGGTGTGATTGTTAATCCTTGAGAAACAAGTAGAATTGTAGGGGAGAGAGGCAGGTAGAACATCTGTTCCTACCTGATGGTCAAGGTAGGTATAGATGGAGTCATGGTGAAAGATAGGTTATAAAAATTGAGAAATGGGGGGCAGCTAGGTGGTAGAGTGGACAAAGCACTGGTCCTGGATTCAAGAGGACCTGAGGTCAAATCTAACATCAGACACTTGACACTTACTAGCTGTGTGACTCTGGACAGGTCACTTAACCCTCATTGTCCTGCCCCCCCAAAAAAATGAGAAATGTTTGACTTACCTCTCTGCCCCCAGACTCACTGCAGTGTTGAATAGATTATCTCCCCCTAGGTGGTGATGGAGGAGAGAGGGTGATCAGAAGGAGCTTTGTTCTTGGATTGCTTGTTAATATGGAATGACACACTAGAGCAAGTGTCTAGAAGCCCCCAAAACACTTCAAATTATGAAAAGTATTATATGACATATAAATCATAAATTATGTACTATCAGTGTTTTTATTGATATTAAATGACATTATTTTTACAGGACAGCAATATGGTATAGTGGAAATAGCACTGGTCTTGGAGTTAGACCAATTGAGTCTAATTGTATATGAATCATATATCTCTGAGCTTTCATTTCTATAGCTATTAAATTGGGGGAAATAATACTTGCACTACATAGCCCTTAGTAAGGGAAGAGTTCTAGGAAAGAAAGACCTAATCAATCTCTTAGCATGCATTTTATAAGTGTCTGCTACATTCATAAAGAATTGGAAGCATGGTGATACAAAGGGGAAAAATGAAATATTTCCTGGCCTCAAGGAGCTTACTGGGTAATGATAACTTATATGCACATAAGGGGCTTCTTTCTACAAATCTCACTTTCATGGAAGGGCCAGGTCTGCAGATGCCAAACGATTACTCCTCTCAGTGTTCTATAGGCAATTCTTAAGGTATTCTTCTACTATCACTTCTAAGCCCCCATTTCATCTGCTCCACATTGATGAACAATTATCTTTTAGAAACATATAATTACTAAGAGAGTATAGGGAGAATGTGCAAAAATACAAAATATTTCTAGATAGGGGGCATATACTCTTCATGCACACAAGAGGTTCCTAGGAAGAATGGTTCCAACCAGGTAGAATATGTGTTAAAATGGTAAACTCCTAATTGACAATTATTATATACTTCATAGAAAGAAAATCTTTGCAGAATTCAGTATGTTTCCCTGAAGGGGGTTCTGTTCTGAGGGTCAATACCTTCATAGAGTTTGTAGTTGCACTTCTCTCTGCCTAGAAATGATAACTCTCTCTGAAGTTGTCTTTACTTGGAGTGTCCAGTTTGCTCTCCTCTTTCAGCTGCTTTATATGTGCATTATTGGTTTTAGTTTGGCGTCCCTGTCTCTCAACTGGAATGGTCAATGAGAATATGGAGACTGGAGAGAAAGAGAAGAATGTGACCCTACCTTTGGTCACATTTCGCCCCCTTCCACTCCTGTTGTCTTCTGGTATAGGCATAGTGATCTATCTTCTCAAATTGTTCCAACAGCTTTATTCTCTTACTCCTTGAGTCCCTTCTCTGACATACAAAGGCAAAGATTCCTTCAATAAGTCCTGTATTCAATGATCTGATTTCATCCAAGGGTTCAAAAGCACATCCCTCTTCACCAACTTATTAATGACATGTTTATACCTCCATTATGTACTTTATTAATTGATTATTCAGGGGATGCTGAGGTATTATTAATGCTTTGTTTATATGTTTGATTAATTAATTTATTCTGTAATTTGTTGACTTATTATATTATAGAACGCAGCTAGATGGTTTAATAGATAGATCATCAGGTCTGGAGTCAAGAAGATATAAGTTCAAAATCAGTCTCAGACACTTATAAGCTGTATGGCCCTAGATGAGTCACTTATCTTCTGTTTGCATTAACTTCTTTATCTGTAAAATGCATTTAATAATAGTGCCTACCTTCCAGGGTTGTTGTGAGGATCAAATGTGTGATAAAGTACTTTGAAAAGCTTAGAAGTGCTTTATTTATACTAGATACCATTATTATTTTTATTTCTGCTATCAGTCACTACAGAATATCATCACTTACATTAATTGTGGGTTGAAGGATATAGAAACCTCTCTTTTATGGACCACATATAGAAAACAGATAAAAGATGAGATTTGGGGAAATGTGATCAACAAGATGAAGGACTAAACATTTTCTCTAATCCTTATGAACTCTCAAACCTCCTTAAATAAGAGTAATATACAGGACATAAGGAAACTGAATCTTTTTCCACAGGACTGGACAACATTAAGTCTTTCAGTTCTGATGAATTAATAGGAGATATAGTTAGTCCCTAATCTCTGTCACAGTCAGTACTCCTTTCCCAACAGTCCTTACTCTATGGCACAACAAGATTTACAGATTCGGCTCTGGAATGCTTTCAGCAAATTCTTTTCTGATACTGTAATCTCTGCATCACACCCTGCCCCTGCCCTCCCTCCACAATTCTAGAATCAACTGAGAATACAAATAAAAATATTGAAAGAAAATTTGGAAAAAGAAGCAAAAGTAGTAATATTAAAAGAACTCATGGTCTCAATATAAGCAAAAAATACTGATCTCACGGACAGGTTAGAGACAAGTGAAGGATCATAGATCTTCCAGAAGAGCATTAAAGGCCTCAAATCCCCCCCCCCAACAAAATCCCCTAAATATCATAATGCAAAAAATAATACAAAAGTTCCTGGAATTCATAAATACCCCAAATCAAAATACTCATTAAAACATTAAAGAAATCATAAAAATACCAGTCCTATGAAGTAACAACCACAAAAAGGGAGGGGGTAATCCTCAGAGCAATAAAATAGAAACTGTTTAAAAGAAGAAATTTAAAACAGTAATATCAGAATCTTTACTTTCATGAAGAACAAAGAAAACGAAGAAGAAATAAATAAGGATGATGAATCAAAGAATAAAAGTCTAGAATAAACAAAAAGAGAAAAGAATTAATATAGTGAGATAAAGAAATCCTCTTTAGCACTGGCCCTGGATTCAGGAGGACCTGAGTTCAAATCCAGATTCAGATACTTGACACTTCCTAGCTGTGTGACCCTTGGCAAGTCACTTAACCCTCATTGCCCTTCAAAAAAAAAAAAAGAAAGAAAGAAAGAAAGAAAGAAAAGAAAGAAAAGAAGTCCTCTTTAGAAATAAGTTACAGAAAATTAAAAACATTTTCAAGGGAAAGAAACAAATCAGATTTTAATTAAGTACATAAATGAAAGAACAAAACAGAGGGAAATAATTAAAAAAAGTACAAAAATAAAACTCCAAAACCAGAGAAAAGAGGTGACAAATGAGAGGGATTAGAGTTAAGGGTGAGAGGAAGAGTGTCTGTGGGAATAGCATGGACATGTGAATAGTTACTATTCTGGAAAGCAATTTAGTTATACAAAACATGTTACTAGACAGAACATTCCCTGCTCTGCCACTGTTAGACTTATACCCAAAAAAGATCATCAAGAAAGAGAAAAAGGTCCCATATATACAAAAATATTTATAGTGTATTTGTAATGAAAAATAAACAAAAAAACTACAAGGATGCACATCAATTGAGGAAATGCTGAATAAATTGTGGTATGTGAATGGGATGGAATAATATTGTCCTCTAAGAAATGAGAAAGTAGAGGATTTCAAAGAGACAAGGAAAGACATTTATGAACTCATGAGGAATGGAACAAGAACTGGGAAAACAATGTATATAACAGCAATATTATAAAAACAAACAACTTTATAAGCTATAAGAAATATGATCAATAAAATAATCATCCATTATTTCAGAGAACTGAAGATGAAACATATATCCCCCTCCTTAAGTTGGTAATAGATATAGATTTAGGTAGGGTGTGAGAAACACAAATGCATGTATATATACACATACATGTATATATATATATATATGCAAATGATTGCATGTATCTATATACGTGCATATACACATGTTTGTGTTTATGTTTTATATACTATATTTATTTACATTTATACTACATTTATTACATGAATACATATATATGGGCAGCTAGGTGGTATAAGAGAATGTCAGGCCTGGGGTAAGGAAGACTCCTCTTTCTGAGTTAAAATCTGAGCTCAGAAATTTACTAGCTATTGACCTTGGGCAAAGTTTGCCTTGCAACTTTTAAGTGTTTGTCTCAGTTTCTCATTCATAAATGAGCTGGAGAGGAAATGGCAAATGACTATAGTATCATATGACTATAATATCTTTGTGAAATAAACCACATATGGGGTCATGAAGACTCAGATACAACTGAAAATGACTAAACAACAACACACATGCATGTGTGTATAGCATGTATATGTATACGTGGACATGATTGCTAACACTTTTTATAAATTAATTGCCAAATTTTTATAAACCCCAGATAAAATATTTCATGAATTTGTATGTATTGCTATCTATCTATCTATCTATCTATCTATCTATCTATCTATCTATCTATCTATCTACCTAGCCACATACACATATATTTATATATGTATATACATGTATATGTATATGCATGCATGCATATGTGTATACATATATGTGTATACAAATGGATGTATTTTTTAAATTTATATATATACATATACACAGATATTTGTATACATACAATGACGGAATTTGTTTTGCTTGACTGAATATTGTGCAGAAATTATTTTTCTCTTTTCTTTTGTTTCAATTGATGGAATGGGAGAGAGAAAAAATAGATTTCTGTGAATTCAAAAAATGTAAAAACAAATGGAGAGGTGGGAGTTGCTAAAGATGTGGGATATAACATGCCATTTCTGATGTTTTGCTTAATTATTTTACTTTGTTACGAGACATGTCTCAGGGAATAAGGGTAAATTGTAAGTGAAATGTATAAACAAAGTACATCAATAAAATTAAAACAAAAACAGGAAGAAAAAGAAAATGAATGTTGTAGAATTATAAAGAGCAAGCAGGGTCCTAAAAAATATATTGTTTTTTCTTTGCAGAGATGGGACATCCACATGTGGAATATTGTATCTATGTTCCATAGTCTTTGATTTGGTGGTTTTTTTCTCTTCTTCCTCTGTTTTGCTTATTTTTTTAAATATTTTTTTGTTATTAAGGATGTCTCTCTGGGCAAGGGGAAATAGGAATACTGGGAGAGATTTAGGTGATATCACAACAAAAGATATTAAGGAAAAAATAAGGGTGGGAGAAATGAGGGCATTAGCTGCTGAGGGACGTGAAAAGACTCTGGAGAGACACAAATGTTTTCTTTATGAAACCCTATTAGACTACCTAAAATTAAAAAAAAAATTCTTATTGCATAGTACCACTTTCACAATTCTCTCTGGGTTCTAGCTAAATCAGACTATTGGGTATTCCAAAACCTGCACATTACATCTCCTGCCTGATTGCATTTTTCACTAGTCATTTCCATGAAGGGAATGTACTTCTACTTTGTACTTCTTAAAATTCTTGTCAAACTTCAAAGTTCAACTTAGATTCCACTCGTGCTGTGCATCCTCCACTGTTTTCCCCAGTTTTAATTACTCTGTCCCTCTTCAATTTTTTGTATATTTATTTAACCATGTCCATGGTGTTTCTCCTTAGTAGCATTGAGATTTCTTGAAAAAAAAACTACACACACACATATGTATATACACATACGCATGTTTCTATGTATGTGTGCATGTGTGTGCACCTGTATTATAGATGTATATATTCCTTTGTATCTCTAAATTATAATGCAAAATTTTATTCATATAAGGTAATAAATAATTTCTAATTCAATGAATCTCAATGAAAATCTGGAGTTGAAAGGGAAACAAATAGCATACTAAAACCTGTATTTGTTAAAATCTCTTTTCACAACCCAAAGTCAATTGAGTATATTTTGTTTGCATCCTGACACTTTTAAGATCACTCCAGACATTTAATCAGTTATTTTGGAGTCACATGACTTCACTTCCTGGCTCAGTAACTTAATGTTACCTATTTACCAGACAAATTACATAACAATTAGGGTCATAAGTTTTATCAACTACAAAATAAGGGAATTGAATTAAATGATTGCTGCAATCCCTTCCAGCACTAGATTCATAATTATAGAAAAATAAAATTAAAATATCTCAAGAAAATTATTTACCAAAATTAAAAATACTGTAGATAATAAGATGACTTATGAACATACACATAAACATATATATGCATATGTGTGTATGCATATGTACATACACACATAAATACATACATGCATATATAAATACACTAGACTGGATTTTTCTCTATTTCTACTAAAATACTTATCCTTTAACAATGCATTCAATTTACCCTCCCATTCTGCCTTACTATAAGGCACAATAAAAAGGGCTGAGTAATTTTTAGCATGTTGATGAAAATTCTCAATATTTGCTACACCATGGTTAGCCATCTAATCCATGCCAGCAGTGCTAAACCTTTAAAAAATATCAAGAATCGTTTATCTGCATTCTACTATTTCCATGACAACCTTTGTAGTTTCCTTTTATTATCATTGACAATTTGCTGCTCTCTGATTTCAGCCATCAGCCCTGTCTATGAAGTGGGCAAAAAACATGTGAAAGAGTAATAACCTCATGGCTCTTCACCCAGGCACACCATCATAACCATTAGCTAGAAAAATAATATTCAATTTTTTGTAACTCTAATTTTGGGTGCAATTTTCTGTAATATATAACATTTTGCAATTAAGATATGCCTTGTAACACTTAATTTCTCACTTTATAACGTAGCATCAAGTGCCATGCTTAGAAATACTACCTCTTTTTAGCAAGGAGAAATAGAAAAAAGGGGAATTTTTGCTGCAAAGAAGGCAAGAGAAATACAAAGGGGAATGAACTTTAAACTGAGAAAGATGAAACAAAAATTGTTCAGAGAAAATTGAAGCCCAAGTAACCGAGAAGATGGGAGAAGATCATCATGTGCCCTAAATTATTTCAAGTAACCAAGCCAGACAAGGTATGTGTCAGGGTATTGTAAGAAATTGCAGATGTGACTGGTGATTGCCTGTAAATTATCTTTAAAGAGTAATGGTGAACAAGAGTTCCAAAATTCTAGAAGTAGGCAAATGTCCCAGTTTTCACAAAGGAGAAA